>NC_079193.1:153962067-154310156 GCF_029499605.1 Hyla sarda | reverse complement strand
CCGAGAAGAGCCCGCACCCTTTCAAATACGCAGCGGAAAACCCGCAAAAACAAAGAGCAGGTGAACACACCCTAATACCACAAACTAGTGTCAAACTATGTGAAAAATGATTCCAGGCTCAAATGTCAAATTGAGAATAATCGAAATGGAACAAAAGGGATAAAACAATAAAATAAAAGAAGAAGTTTAATGTTTGTGAATTTTTTTCTTGCCATATTTGATACTGTATGAAATATATGGCTGCTAGAGATTAGCGAACTTACAGTAACTTCGATTTGTCACGAACTTCTCGGCTCGGCTGTTGATGACTTTTCCTACATAAATGAGTTCAGCTTTCAGGTGCTCCGGTGGGCTGGAGACTCTTTCCTAGGAATGTATCCACCTTTTCCAGCCCACCGGAGGACCTGAAAGCTGAACTAATTTACGCAGGAAAAGTCAGCAACTGCCGAGCCGAGAAGTTCGTGACAAATCGAAGTTACTGTAAGTTCGCTCATCTCTAATGCTGCTCTATGCCCTATCTGTGCTATTCTGAAGTCTGTACGAGGGATGAGCACAATCCACGCAGGGATTTAAGGCTTGTGAGTTGTAGATTTTTTCCTTCTGAAGAAAAGGATAAATCAGCTTGACAGCAGTGGCATCATGTAAACCCCCGGATCTCTAGTGTGGCAGTGCTGGAGAGATCTCTATTATGGACATTTATCAACGGGTTTAGTCAGGTTTTCTTTACTATAATTGTCGCAAAAATTGTCGCAACTGCGACTACACGATTTTTCGTGCGACATTTTGACTGGAAAGCAAGAAAAGCAAGTTTTCCTAAAATTTACTATGTAGTAATAATTTTAAAAATGGACTACGGGTAGTCAGGTATTTATTAACTGCGACAGTCGCAACTGCGCAAAAAAAAGTCGCAACAGCGTTAAAAATTGACTAAATTTACTCCAGCTCAGACATGGAGCAGAAAAAGCTACTACCAAAGTAAAAAAGGAAAAATTGCTTACGTGAAAGAAAATTATCAACAGGCTGAAACCAGTTGATAAATACGTCGCACATAAGCAAAAAAAAAAAAAAAAGGAAAAAATTACTAAAAAAAAAGACTACATAAGCAAACATTGATAAATGTCCCTCTATATGAATATATATTAATTTCAGGCCCTTATGGTGGCTGTAACATAATTATTAACAAGGGGCAGCATCGCATATACTGTATATAGGGGAGATTCCCGAGTCTCACTCTGCACATGAAATCTAACCAAGGTCACTAACATGTGGGGGGGGGGACCATCACAAAATCCTTATGAGGGACAAAACGTCAGCCTGTTCACCTATTTCTACCAGGAATCATTCTCACTTTTATACCTTAAATCAGTGTTTCCCAACCAGAGTGGCTCCAGCTGTTGCAAAACTACAACTCCCAGCATGCTCGGACAGAGAGAGAGAGAGAAGAGAGAGAGGAGAGAGATGAGAGAGAGAGAGAGAGAGAGAGAGAGAGAGAGAGAGAGCGAGAGAGAGCGATGAGAGAGCGAGAGAGAGAGAGAGCGAGAGAGAGAGAGAGAGAGATTTTTTTTTTTATTATTATTATTTTTTATTGTTTGTTTGTCTTTTTGGTCCATTGATCCATATCGGTACCCTTTTAAGCTCATAAAACATCAGGCAGATTTGAAAAATGCAATAATGCCAAGAACAACAGAAAAAGTAAAGATACAAAAAATAAAAATAAAAAGGTAATCCTTTATCAAACAGATGACATATGGATTAGAGCAATGTGTGCATAAGGAAAACTAATAAAACAGGAGACCTCAGGACCAAGCTGATGGTGGTGGGGGGGGGGGGGGTTTGCTTTCACGCCCGGCTACCGGAGAAAAGTTGGGGTGTCTCCACCAGTAGCTGGTGAAATACACTGGCAGAGGAGACATCATTTGGGCACATTACTAAACAAGGGGTAGAGGCCTCCATGGACACAACCTTTAGACCCTCTACTCACTGGCATACCCCACACAGTACCCCTTTGGAATGATAGCAGCAGAGGTGGTGCCCTTACCTGCCCAGCTCATGCCCCGGGGCCATGGTGTAGCGGGCACTGAAGGGCTGGCTCTGGACGGGTGTACAGGGGTCTCCTAGAAGCCCTGGTCTCTCATGCCCCTTCTTCTCCTCCTGTCGCCGCACTATCCTGGGGGTCCGGCAGCATTTCTCCATCATCCCATAGTTTTCCTCAGGTATCATCCTGCACACAGTGCCAACCTGTAGGGAGAAGTAGTCCATAGTAAGTCTATAGTGAGGGGAGGTCTTCACCATATACATTACAAGTGCCATCCCCTTCATCAGTGTTTCCCAACCAGGGTGTCTGGGGGCGGGGGGCTGACCCTGTAGGTCAGTGGTTCCTAACCAGGGTGCCTCCAGCTGTAGCAAAACTACCAGCATACCCAGACAACCAAAGGCAAAACTACAACTCCCAGCATGCCCGGGCAGCTTTTGGTTGTCTGGGTATGCTGGGAGTTGTAGTTTTGCTACAGCTGGAGGCACCTTGGTTAGGAAACACTGACCTACAGGGTCAGACCCCCACCCCGCCAATACTTTATACATGAGGAGCAGCGCTCTCCACAATACACATACCGGCTTCTGTTCTGCCGCCTCCGGTGCTGGAGCTCCGCTGGTTGCAGCCGTCCCGTACAGAGAGCCGTGACACCACGACGGCGGCGGAGGAGGAGGACACACAGCGCGCATACACTCACTACCAGAGCGGCGACACACTACAACACACGGCGGCCGAACTTCTCAGACCGGAGAATCACCGCGACCACGCCCACAATAATACGCTCCTCCCACTCTGCAGGTTTCCTGGAGGATGAGGCGGTGAGGAGGCGGAGTCTAGTTGTCAATCAAACTAGTTGTGCTGCCCATAAAGTTCGCGCTCCTTACCTTTAGCCTTTGTCCTCTAGAGGGCAGTGGAGAGGTAAAAGCAGTATTGTGGACAGTCCAATAGGTGACTATTACAGGCGCTGCGCACAGCTATAGAACACTACAAAAATAGGTAGATAAATATTCGTGGAGCGTGATACAGAACACAAGTGTATAAAAGCAGCCAATTACAGCTCAGCTTTTAGTTTTCCAGAGCAGTTTATCAAGTGAAATGCTCCTCCAACTTTCATTTTTTTTAATATTGTTGCACTTGACACTTTTTGGTCAGTATTTGTAGCCACACCAGGGAGGGTCCTGGACACAGACAAATGTTCACTTCTTTTCCTAGCTGGTGCTCATCTATCTGTTCCCGCTCTGTGCATGAGGAGAGCCGAGCGCTGATGGGGGGAGTCCAAGGGGGAGATTTATGAAAACCTGTCCAGAGGAGAAGTTGCTGAGTTGCCCATAGCAGCCAATCAGATCGCTTCTTTTATTTTTGAAAAGGCCTCTGAAAAATGAAAGAAGTGATCTGATTGGTTGCTATGGGCAACTCAACAACTTTTCCTCTGGACAGGTTTTCAAGTGTTTGGACCCCTCGGACCCTGTTGCGATCAGACACTTATACCCTATCCTCTGGAAAGGGGATACATTTTCCTACATGGGGCTAGTCCTTTAGGGGTTATCCACATGTACAGTAAGTATCCTGTGCAGATTTAGGGTGCGTTCACGTACGCAGATTTGATGCGCAGGATTTTCGGCTGCATATTTCAATGTAAACTAAATGACCGAGCACAGCTTCAAATCTGCAGTTACAAATCCTTTGCAACAAATCTGTGCAGGATCCTGTATGTGTGAAGTACCCTGAGGGTCTATTCACGTACAGTATTCTGCGCACATTTGATGCACAGATTTGGTGCGCTGGATTTCAAGCTGTGTTCAGTCAATCAGTTTACATTGAAATCTGCAGCAGAAAATCCAGCACATCAAATCTGCGCAGAATTCTGTATGTGTGAATAGACCCTTAATGCGCAACTGTCATGCAAAGCCCCGCCTCTGCCACGCCTATGCTCTCCTTTCAGCGCTGGGATCGCTGTGTAGTAAGATGCAGCACATGCGCCCCTCCCTTCCTCTAGTACTGCACCTGTGCAGTGAGCGTATAGGCAGCGTGAGTGAGCGCTCGCTCTGTGGATGCAGGACGGTAGCGCGTGCACATCAGGAGGGGCGCATGCGCTGTGGATGCGCTGTGTCTTACTACACAGTGATCCCAGCAATGAAAGGAGAGCATAGGCATGGTGGCGGAGGGGCTTTGCGAACCCCAAGCCACGCCTATCCGACTGTGCCTGACCGCTGGATAAATGTATTTTATAAGTCATGGAGGAAAATCCATCAAGGTATGGTTACACTCATGTTATAGACATCTGTAATAACATTGTAGTAGTCTGGGGGCTAAAATCTCATGACAGTTGCGCTTTAAAGGGAATCTGACAGCAGGATCACCCACACTAACTGGAATATACAGGTTTATATTGTGCATGATCCTGATGAAAATGCTGTGTACCTTTTCCATATCTGTACAGCCATTTCTGACATATGGTTATCATTGCTAATATGCAAATGATTCCTTGTGCACAATGGAGTCGGGCTCTGGGTCCCTCAGAAATGTTCTTCCCTTCCTCTCTGGCCATGTATCCCCTTCGTGTTCATCAATAATCATGTCCCCTTCTCTCACGTCAGCCAGAACATGAGAGTCTATACACCTGGCTTCCAAGTGTACTGAGTCAGAGTGCGCTCGCTCCAAAACCTTGCAGTCACTTGTGCATAGACTGGGAGAGCGACAAGGATGTAAATATTGATGAAAGGGAAAGGAACATATGGGCGGAAAGGACAGAAATACATTGCTAAAGGATCCAGAGCCTGCTAAGAGTCAATTATTGCAAGAGAAAGTCCAAAGTCCAACATTCCTATCCCAGGAGGAAGGGTGGACCCAACCCAAACTTTTTAGAACCAGTCTAGGCCTACCTTTTGCCAGAGTATCAACTCCAAGCACTTGCTGAGAGTTCCAGTAAGCCGGCAAAGTATACATATTCTAGCCCCTGCTATTGGCAGGCATACCTATACCTAGGATACATGTCTTAACCTAGATACTACCTTGTCTCTTGTCTACAATCAAGGCACTGTTCCTGCTTGTGTTCCAGTCCACATTGTGAGAATATAGTTCTTCAATATTCCTGTCTCCAAAAGGAGAATTTTGTCTTCGCAAGAGAGGTTGAACAAGGGCCTGTCTGATTTACGCAGATCTGTCAGCCCTCGGTCAGAGTCAGTGCTGCCTGTATGTCACTTCAGGAAGACTTACCTTCATGCTCCTTTCCAAGCACCATGTTACAGAAACCACTGCAAAGTGAGTAAAGTGATGTCTACATTTTGCACCCTGCACCACAATGAACCTACCTGTGAATATCTAAAACAATTGTATTGTGAGCAGCTCACTAAGGATATCTGAGCTCAATCCTAAAATATATTAAGTTCTTATACTGAGTTCTCACATAGGGTAACTTGCTATACCCCTGGAGGAAAAAGATAAATGAAAATACAAAAGATTATATTGGACCTCAAGGTAAATTACAACGCAATAATAGGAGATCAAATCTAGTTTTATCTACTACCCTTAGGCCCTGTCAGGTTGAGTCCCTCAGTGACCTGGGGGCTCCCCCTGTTGGTTTTATAAAGGTGTGTGTGTGTGTCACTTTAATGCTTAGACAGGATCCCTATTTATAGATAGTCTCAAGGACCTGTGGGAGGTCTCAGGGACCTGTGTGTAAGCCTGTCACGTGTTATGTTATGCAGTCACATGATTTGCTGTCACATGTTCTCCCAGAGAGCACCAACTTAACCTATGACCCACAGCTTGACCAATGGGCTTTAGTCCAGTCCCCCACTAAATAAAGGGGTGGCCATTACTATTCAGTCTCTTAGCACTTACCACCAGCTACCTTACTGAGCTCAGCTACCAGAGAACTCAGAGCAAGTGATCAGCATCTGGAAGGCCACAACGCTACCGTCTCTCCAGTAAGTCAAATCAAGTCAAGTCTAATTAAAAGTCAAGTTTATTACAAGTATTGGTCCAGCAAGCTGCAAGGTCCTCTGGGTCCTGGCCACCTCTCTGGGAATTCTGGCCTTAGCTGTGAAGATAATTACACCTGTCTTCTACTCAGTAAAGCCTCTGTTTGACCATAACTGGTTGTGGACTCTCATTTCACTTCTAGCAATTGGGATAGCGGAGAATCTGGGCATGTGGTGTACCGGAACCCAAAAACCACACTGGCGTCACAAACACTAGGGGTTAATACCATCCAGCCCCCGGGGTTAATACCATCTGATCCCACCAACCTACACTGCCACACCTGTGGTCCCACAATTCACCCAGTTGTTCACCACACCAGAGCAGGGAACGGCCAATTTGGAGGATGATGGACTACAAGTTCAAGTTTAGCTGTCCAATATATAAACGTCCTTAGTAAGGAAAATTCAAAGATGCATATTAAGCACGCAAAAGTAAGTTGGAAACATCACATGCAGTCTATCAGCTGGATATGACTTTGGTCTATCTACACCTCTTACCCTTCCAGGTATACAGCAGAATTGCAATTTAGCTGCACAATGTCCCGTAATAGCTGGCAGGAGTATGGGTCGGCTACAGCAGAAAATAAAGTCCATGCAGAGTATGCAGTCTCCGGCAGGAGTGCGAAACAGCTGTGACAAAGCACAGAGTCTATGTCAGGGATGCAGGGGACCTGGTTGGTCTGCGTTTGGTTGTCTAGTGAGGACACTGAGAATGCCGAACCTCGTGGAGTATGTGCTGTCAATCATCCATGATTTGTAGAATACTGCAGTGGCTGTGCATATAGAGAGTTTAGTACATTTCCTAGGTAGTTCATGTGTTTAGTTTTAAGCTGGACGCGTTTTGGGCTTTCCGGATACTTTTTCAACAGCAAGAAGAGTCTTCTTGCTGATAAAAAAGAAAGGGGCCAGGAAGCCCCAAATTTTATTGCCTATTATTGTGTTATAATTTACCTCGAGGTCCACTGTAATATCTTACATTTTCAACCTCTAAATATCCTCATCAACAGTTTTAATAATTTCAGACTTTGAACTTGAGAACAAGAGAACATACATCTCCATTTATTATTCCATATACACATGCTAAGAAAGCACCTAAAGATTGCTAAATTCAGTAAAGCTAGTGTAAAAGTAATAATTAAAGGGACAGCGACCAAATATCCATCCTTCTGACTATAGCTTTGTTTAAGCAACTGTATTACATGGAATTACACAAGAGTGTCCAGAGGTCTTATTCCTGCACTTTGGATACAGGAACAGCTTTACTTACAAAAAGTGTGGGGTGACATTGGAATATTTGGTTAGTTACCACTCATGCCATGTGACATATACATCAGGAACTACTGCATCCAGCATAACCCTCATCATATTCTCAGTGGCTACCAAATTGTGTGTTCAAGTATGCATTGTTTAAGAATTGTAAATATTTCTTAAATCTAGGCCAAGGTTCAGCCCATGCTAGAATCGCCCCTAAATGTCTTGTATATATAAAATGTTTCCTAAGGTGTACCATTATTTTACTTCTGCTAACTACTATTACTATTCAAGATATTTTTCTCAAATTTTGTCACATCATAGCCCATCAAGCTCAACCATATGATGCCCATGTGTCTCCAGGCAGTGAGTTATTCTACCGCAAGTGGCAGTACGGGTGGAAAAATCCACAATATTTATAGGGAGTCATTTATACTAATGGAGCTAATGTTACAAAAAGAACTAAGGGCTTACAAATCAGAAAAGTCTGGAAACTTTAGACCTCAGTCTTGACCAGATGCCTATATCTACATTCTAGCTAATGCCAGGAGAATGTCTCTGTGAGCATACAGTAGCTCATATATTTTATCATTTAGGTGCTTGTAGATTTTTTCGAAAAGTGGCTGTCAAAAATAATACTTTTGGTAAAATCTCCCAGCATACCCAAGGAGGAGTAAAGGAGGAGTAATGAGTGAGCAGCTCCCCAATACCTTACCATTAGTCCATTCAGAAGTGTTTTAGTGCAGATGAAACTTCACAGGACTTTGCTGGAACCTGCATGCTCCCGCCTCTCTTTTCTCAGTAACAGGGGACATTAAAGGGGTACTCCCGTGGAAAACTTTTTTTTTTTTTTTTTTAAATCAACTGGTGCCAGAAAGTTAAACAGAAGTGATTTACAAATCTATTGAAAAAATCTTAATCCTTCCAGTACTTTTTAGGGGCTGTATACTAAAGAGAAATCCAAAAAAGAAATGCATTTCCTCTGATGTCATGACCACAGTGCTCCCTGCTGACCTCTGCTGTCCATTTTAGGAACTGTCCAGGAGAAAATCCCCATAGCAAACATATGCTGCTCTGGACAATTCCTAAAATGGACAGCAGAGGTCAGCAGAGAGCACTGTGGTCATGAGATCAGAGGAAATGCATTTCTTTTTTTGGATTTATCTTTAGTATACAGGCCCTAAAAAGTACTGGGAGGATTAAGATTTTTTAATAGATTTGTAAATCACTTCTGTTTAACTTTCTGGCACCAGTTGATTAAAAAAAAAAGTTTTCCACGGGAGTACCCCATTCCCCTCTCAAATTTATGCACAATGTTCTTTTTGCATTGGAGCACCTGACATGTCAGTACATTGTATGAACAGCCATTATATAACCAATACTGCTCGTTTCAGGGTGCTCCAGCACTTGGATGCTACTTATTGTCAAAGTCTGTCCAAAGCGGTCAACTCCATTAATATTTGGAGATTGTAAACCCTTGTAGGCAGGGCCCTTTCTCCCTCTGTATCAGTCGGCCATTTACTGTGTATCACATTCATTCTATGTGCATTTGTGTAATGTATTGTAACCTTTATCACATGCTCAGCACATTGGAGCCAAGAGCCCTAGATAAAGAAATAATTATACTGTAATGCATAACATGTTATGAAAATTTAGAAATACAGATTCTCTGGGATGTGTCCAGATTACAGAATATAGTTAATGCATTAATGCGTACTAGAACATAGTAAACGTGTTGAAGGTTGATATATTGATTGAACACCCTGAATGTATTACCATGACATTAGGAACTATACACTTCATATACATTTGCATTATCCTGAGTTAATTAATCTGTTTCTGACCTACATCATTATTCAGTAGAATGTATTGACATTCTATATGTCATTGTCAGCAATGTTGATTTACAATTAGCTTTATACAAACATCTAGGAGAGGTAATCAAGCAGATAGATTCTCACCCCAAACTTATGATAAAACTCATATCCTGGGATAAAATCATAACGGCATTTAGCATTATTAACTAAAAGTGTACAAAAAGCTCTAATACAGAACTATGATAAAGCTGTTCCCATCCTCTGTGCTACAGAACTTCCCACTTCAGATATTAAAGGGGTACTCCAGTGGAAATATAAAAAAAAAAAAATTTCAACAGATTAGTAAATTACTCTTATTCAAAAAATCTTAATCCATCCAGTACTTATCAGCTGCTGTATGCTGCAGAGGAAGTTGTATAGTTCGTTTCTGTCTGACCACAGTGCTCTCTGCTGACACCTCTGTCTGTGTCAGGAACTGTCCAGAGTAGGAGCAAATCCCAATAGTAAACCTCTCCTACTCTGGACAGTCCCTGACAAGGACTGAGCTTTACTTATTGTGGTGAAAATGCTTGTATTGACAGATTTGTGGCATGATACCATATGCACAGGGCATATGCGGAATAACCTATGGCTGTAGGTCACTGAAAAGATTAGTGTATGCGGAAGGGTCCTTGTCCAGCTTTCTCCTTCTGTGGCTAATAGTTACTCCTTCTTGGAGCCATATTCAAAATGCGTGATGCCCTTACAGAGTGGACTAGAAAAAACTTTTTTGGGGGGTGAAATACTCCAAACTGTGTACAGTGCTGTGATCACTGTACATGAGACCCAGATTTGTCTCAGGTTACATGGTACTTGCAACTTGAACAGGTCTTATGACTTGCTTAAACCAGGCTCTGACTTAAAGGGGTATTCCAGGAAAAAACATTTTTTTATATCACCTGGCTCCAGAAAGTAAAACAGATTTGTAAATTACTTCTATTAAAAAATCTTAATCCTTTCAATAATTATCAGCTGCTGAAGTTGAGTTGTTGTTTTCTGTCTGGCAACAGTGCTCTCTGCTGACATCTCTGCTTGTCTCGGGAACTGCACAGAGTAGAAGAGGTTTGTTATGGGGATTTGCTTCTAAACTGGGCAGTTCCCGAGACACATGTCATCAGAGAGCACTTAGACAAAAAAAGTAACAACTCAACTTCAGCAGCTCATAAAGTACTGAAAGGATTAAGATTTTTTAATAGAAGTAATTTACAAATCTGTTTAACTTTCTGGAGCCAGTTGATATATGAAAAAATGTTTTTTCCTGGATAACCCCTTTAAACAGGTTACTGGACAAGATAGGCCTGAGGTTATCTGAACCTAGGAGGAACATTCTAGACTAGGTGTTTGTCAGAATGAAAAACATTTTTCTGGATCTGCTCATATGAATGTCTGGTAAGAGCCAGACTTAAACTTAAAGGGATTATCCACGATAAAGTGATTTTAGTAGCTACCTGCCAGACACTAATACACATGCTCAGGAAGGATCGGTGCTTGTCTTGGGCTAAATGGCTATGTTGTGAGATTACCATAATGCTGTGGCTAGCTTTTTGTGAACTGGCTATTTTTTGTTGAAGTCCGTTCTCTAAAACTACAAATCCCATAGTTCCTTGTTTGTAAGTGTGAGGTAATTTTTCTTCCTCCCACACATCAGCCACCCCACCCATTGAAACACACATATGCTGCCTTCAATGCAATAGACCAGTGTTTTCTGACCAGGGTGCCTCCAGCTGTTGCAAGTTCTTACAGATTGATCTTTCATTCAGCAATCGCTTCACCCATTGAAGCAAAGACAGGCTCCCTCTGTCTAATGATGTAATGACTCGTGCCGCACTGCAACCTGGGAAAACCTGAGAAAACACTCTTTTTGTATGTTGTTAAAAATAAATGTAGGGGCAAAAATCACAGAAGAATTGCGAGACCACCATTACACACAGGTACAGACACTATATTATGAACTTCACTAACTTTACAGCCCCTGTAGCATAGTCAAATAAAAAAAAATCCTGGAATCCCCCTTTAACTGAACTGATCTAGAGTTGGTAGCCCTTCTTACACCACTCAGGCAAAAGCCAAACTGCACTATGCAGTGTCTTGTTACCTATGTTCAGTTATAGTCTATATAAGAAATGGTCATCTGGCTGAAAAACCTTTGTCTAGCTGCAAAAATCTGTCTGTGGGGTACTGTTAGTTACCTTGCAAAATCGTTTTTGTGCAGTGCATTGACTAAACAGCACATTCTAAGCAGCAGCGGATCGGGGGGAGGGGGGTGCAATGGGACCATTGGCTCCTCACCCTGTCAATCACTTACAAGGGGCCAAACCTTCCTCTGTGCTCTGGTGCTCAAGTGGCGTCATCAGAAGAGGAAAAAAGAGGCCTAAGGGAGCCGCTGGAGCTGACAGGGGAAGAAGAAGAGCTGTACACCAATTAGAGACTTTCTATTCACTATGGGGAAGATTTATCAAAACCTGTGTAGAGGAAAAGTGGGGCAGTTGCCCATAGCAACCAATCAGATCGCTTCTTTTATCTTTCACAGGTCTCTTTAAAAATGAAAGAAGTTATCTAATTGGTTGCCATGGGCAACTGCACCAATCTTCCTCTACTCAGGTTTTGATAAATCTCCCCCTATATATGCAAGTGAGGTGATTCTTAAAAGGACAGTGATCATCTACTCACTCATCCACTCAAAATGTTAACATTCCACTCTGTGCTCAAAAGAGTATTTTATATCTGGGTTTGCACAGACGGTTCGGTAAAGTTCTTAAATTATTTCCTGTAATTCCAACTTATTTGACAAAAGATTGTTGGGCTTACAGGGGATCACTTGGTCAGCTACCCCACCCTGCCACATGACATTACCATCTGCTTCAGTAACATTAGTAACATATTACTGGATGTTAACAGTAACATTTATTGTAACATCCCCTGTGCACCACAACTTGTTTTGGGTCCAGCCCTCTGGGGAAAGGGCATTGGACTAGGCAGCCTTCCCACAGCCTTTCTAGAAACTTTTGCATAACAGCTTAGCTGGGGACCAATGAATCATTCATCTGGTACAGCATATACAAGAGACCATAGTTTCCAGAAATCCTGCATGATTCTGCAACAGTAGACCCCACGCCCTTTGAAGACCTAATAATTCATGTTAAAACTACTACAGTATTCATTTATGTACATGTGGTGGCCAGTACAGGAGTTGTATCTGTGGTATAGCGTGGTGCAATGCAGGGCAGATGTTGTAACCCTGGGGGCAGATATTATTAGCCCCTTCTTGTTGTGACGCCAGGGCGGGTTTCACCACCCGAAGGTAATACCGCTGGTCCTGGGCTAGGCATGGGGGCAATGAAGACACCGACGCCAAGTTACAGACAACGGTAGCTTTACTGAGGGTAGACAGGTGATACAGTCTATGCAGTACAGCCCGTATCCCAAGGAGGTGACCAGTGACACTGGGGGACCTCCCAGGCTTGCTGGGACATTCAGTATGTAGAGACACTTTAGTGCAGGCCACGGTGACTATATAGAAGACTTGGCTTGACTGACTTGACAGTTGACATGAAGACGACTTTGAGCTTACTTGAGCTGACTTTGTGGCTGCAGACTTTAGGCTCGAGGCCTCCAATGTTCTGGACATACTCTGAGACGTCTCGACTGAACTGGACCTCAGGAACAAGAACTAAGAGCTTCAAAGAGAGCTAAGAGCTCCAAGAAGAAAGATTGCAGCCCCATCCCCTGGTTTTTATAGGGGAACTTAGCAAGGATCCCATAGGTCACTTGGGGGGTCACCTGGTCACTAGTGCCCCCTGGGTAACAAGCACATGGTATAATATTTAAAGCAACAGTACACTAGTAATACTAACATATATACAATAGGGGTTACACTGTAAGGGGGGCCTTCTGGTGGTGAAGAGGTTAAACACGACCAGGCATCACGAATACAAGGGGTTAATGCCATTCGCCCCTAAGGTAATAACAACTGCCCTCATCACACCCTCACCACTTTCAAACACACCAGAAACCTTAAATGTAAGGCTGTGTTCTATTAAAGGCTCTATTATAGGCACCATTTGTAATTCCATCAGATTTGACTGAAAGGACTGTGCAACCACCATGTTGAAACCCAACAGACTACTTTACAAGTCAATGGAGATTTAACAAAACCTGTGTAGAGAGTGGTGAAGTTGCCCATAGCAACCAATCAGATCTCTTCTTTCATTTTTAAAGAGGCCTCTGAAAAATGGAAGAAGCAATCTGATTAGTTGCTATGGGCAACTGGACCACTCTCTACACAGGTTTTGATCATCTCTCCCAATGTCTGACTTTAGTTTTTTTCCTCCTTACCTTTTAAAAATCATAACCCTTTCCATTTTGCACTTAAAAAACCATATGCACTTTAAAAAAACATTTTTTTTGCCCCACTAATTCTGCTTGGTAATGACATCAGTTATTTTACACAAAAATCTACTGCAAAACGGGGGGGAAAAAATCACTGTACGACAAAATTGAAGAAAAAACGCCATTTTGTTAATTTTGGGGGCTGCCGTTTCTACGCAGTAAATTTTTAAATTTTTTAAAATGACACTTTATCTTTATTTAGTAGGTCCATATGATTAAATTGATACCCTACTTATATAGGTTTGATTTTGTCATATTTCTGGAAAAAAACATAATTACATGCACGAAAATTAATACATTAAAAAATTTTCCTCTTCTGACCCCTATAACTTTTTTAATTTTTTCACGTACGGGGCTATATGAGGGCTCATATTTTGCGCTGTGATCTGAAGTTTTATGATTACCATTTTTGTTTTGATGGGACTTTATGATCGCTTTTTATAAATTTTTTTATGGTATAAAAACTGACCAAAAATACACTATTTTAGACTTTGCAATGTTTTTTGCACATACGCCATTGACCGTGCAGACATTTATGCACGCGGCGATACCACATATGTTTATTTTTATTATGTTTATATATTTTTTATATGGAATTTGGGAAAAGGGGGGTGATTTAAACTTTTAATAAGGAAGGGGTTAATGTGTGTGTTTTGAAACTTTTTTTTTTTACTTTTTGTTTTTTTACACTTTTAGTCCCCTTAGGGAACTTTTAGGAGGAATCATTTGATTCCTCATACAGATCAATGTGGTTCCATAAAACAACATTGATCAGTGTACTCTGCACTCGATTGATAAAGCCTGGTCCTGCCAGGCTTTATCATTCTCAGCGCAGGAGCTGGCATGGAAGGAGAGGCAAGCCCTCCGGCAACCTCAGCAGTGGATCGCCCCCCCCCCCCTGCGATCGCACTGTGTGTGTGTGTGGGGGGCATCCACCCCACTGGACCACCAGGTACCGGATAAAGGCACCTTTAGAAGCCGCTGTCAGCTTTGACAGCAGTAATCTAAAGGGTTAATAGCCGCCCGCGGCGAGCGATGCGTGCCGGCTATTAACGCCGGCCCCCAGCTACAAGAATCAGCTGGGGCCCGGCCGGTATGACGCGGGCTCGAGTTGGGAGCCCACGCCGTACCCTGTTAACGGCACATAGACGAGTATACACGTCCATGGTTGTTAACAGAAATTATGATGGCAGTGTGAACAGGGCCTAATGCTGATACAAACTTGGCTAGAGTGCCATAGCTATTATCTCATAAGTCTCTTCATTTTAAAATTCCTTGTACAGACTTGAACTCTTCTGTACTCCCAGGTGTATCATTCTCTTGTAAAGGAAACACATCTAAACACTTAGTTACTTTGTTATAGCTAGCAGACATATGCATAACTTTGGCTTCCTGCTGTGGCAAGGATTCTTCTTAGACGAAGTGCGAACTTAAGCTACAGTCAATAAACACGTCTTGTTAGCATATCTTGCTTCCTGTAAGCACCCAGAGCATACATCCTGCCGCTATGCTATACATATGAGCCGATACCACATTACCGTACAAATGTAGTCTAGGGTTAATAGATAGAACTGAAGACGTGAGGCAGTTTTTGACATCTATTGTGAAAGTGCGTGCCATAAGTCAGTAGGTCCTAAGGTATTATATTGTATTTGGCATATCTGTTTGGCACACAGATCACAGATTAAATGTAGGTAGTCAGAGCTGATTTTCAGTCATAAATATGAATACGTGCATGACTGTATGTAACCATTGCTTCACAAGTATTTTAAAGGTTAAAAGAGAACACCTACAAAAACTAACTTATTCCCTATCCACAGGATTAGGGATAAGTAGCTGATCGCAGGGGCTCTGACCTCTGGGACCCCCCGCGATCTTCTCCGGAACAGGACCCGGCTCTCAGTGAGGAGCTCATGCTGCAAGTGACACATGCTCCATTGATTTCTATGGGAGCACTGAAGAGACCCGAGTACAGCACTCCGGCATTATTGGCGATCCCAAAGAAAGAATTTGTTCGCTGGGAGCCCCTGTGATCTCTGGAACGGGACCCTGGCTCGGCATGTACTTCTCACTGAGAAAGTCAGGGTCCCGTTACTGGGGGTCCCAGTGATCGAATTAGCTACTTCTGTAGATTGTGGATGAGTTCATTTTTGCTGGAGTTCTCCTTTAACTCCATTTAAATTATGTAAATTTGGTGCATCGCCTTGTCCCAGTCTCGTACACGGGACCAACACCCGGAAATGCTGTTGTGCAAGTCTTTCACTGTCACCTCTGACCTTTCCCAGAAGGCCATGACACCAGAGACAATGGGCCTCATTTACTAAGCTGAAACTGACCAGTTTTTGTTGTGTTATTTTGGCGCAGAGTGTCTGCAACATGTCTGCGCCAACGTGCGCCAGTGTGCGCCAGGAAAATTCAACAAATCCGACATTGCACTGTGAAAAGACTGAAAGGGGCGTGGTCTGACGAAAAGGGGCATGGTTTCACAACCCGACCTGTTACTGTTGAATTCACAGAAAAACCTGTGGGTAAATGGCTGGAAATATCGACCTAGAAAAAGATGGTCAGAAAATGTTCCCGACTTTTCCCCATAGTAAATAGAGAGGAATCCTGCAAGTCTGAAACAACATTTCCCACCAGTAAAAACCCGAAAATCTTAGTAAATGAGGCCCAATATGTTATAAATCACATGGTCTCCAGGGGGCGTGGCTATGCTGCAGTGCGTGGGTGGATAGCAGAGTTGAAGGGATTTACCGTATTTTTCGCGGTATAAGACGCACTTTTTCTTCCCCAAAAATGGGGGGGAAAAGTCGGTGCGTCTTATATGGCGAATACACCCGTATCGCGGCGGTCCCTGCGGCCATCAACAGCCAGGACCCGCGGCTAATACAGGACATCACTGATCGCGCTGATGCCCTGTATTAACCCTTCAGACGCGGCGATCAAAGCTGACCACCACGTCTGAAGCGAAAGTGACACCAACCTGGCTGCACCGGGAGGGACCTTACCTGCCTTCTCGGTGTCTGCTCCGTGCCGGGATCCCCTGCATGGCCGGTGCACTCCTTTGACGTCATCACGTCCGTCATCCAATAGGAGCGGCATGCGTAACGACGTGATGGCGGCGACGGAGAGCGTGGATCCCGGGGAAGAAGACGTCCGGAGCGTCGGGGACACCACAGGGATGCGGCGACAGCGATGGAGCAACATCCAGGGCAGCGGTGACGAGCGGTGACGGGTCCGGAGCGGCGGGGACACGTGAGTATTACTTCCTATACCAGTGGTCTTCAACCTGCGGACCTCCAGATGTTGCAAAACTACAACTCCCAGCATGCCCGGACAGCCAACGGCTGTCCGGGCATGCTGGGAGTTGTAGTTTTGCAACATCTGGAGGTCCGCAGGTTGAAGATCACTGTTGGGTTCAGAATCTTTTTTTTCTAGATTTTGCACCTTTAAAATTGGGTGTGTCTTATATGCCGGTGCGTCCCATAGGGCGAAAAATACGGCACTTAAGTAATGTTATCCTGGAATGCATACATGATTTTACATAGTAAGTAGTATTTAAACTTCTGTACCAGAACAATAGACCTCTGACCTCTATAAGGATATATTAAGAAAGAATCAGCATTGAATATTAGACCTGAAATGACTTAGTGTTTTTCACGCTGAGCATAGGAACTCAAGCAATGGTTGCAGGAACACAACGAGCTGGTACTACAAATATTATGTCTATGTGCGCTCCATAGAAACGTAAAGCTGTGTTATTATGCAAATAATAATGACCTTCAAACACTATTACATGCCATAAACTTTCAGTGACTTATCACAAGCCCAACAGGTTTCTGACATTTACAGTGGCAGATTTAACACAAATACTTTCTTTGATAAGAAACAACATCAAGTTTATTTTAGCAACAGTAATACTCAGATGGAGTCAGAATAAATTCAGATTTTAGTTGTAGTGATGTTGCTTCATCTTTGCATATTACTTAATGCTGTACGAAATGATCCCCATTTACATTCCTCTCTGTCCCTAATAGGGCTCATTTTCTATGTACGCTATTTCAGTGGGACCTTCTGGAGGAGGCAGACAGGCTCAGCTTGCATTTATTTATACAGCCCAAGCTTTCTTCCGTCCTGCCTAACAACAGTAGTTTGCAGGGAAAGGAGACACCAAGTGACCAAGAGCATTCTTGGGGTTAGGGTTTATTTTTGGTAAATATAGTGATTTACAAATACATTACAGATCAAGTGAAGGGAACATTTTTTGCCATTTCTATGACCATTTATGGTATCTATAGATTGGAAGAACAAATGTCACCCCAAAACATAGGCATGCCGACCCCATGGAGGCCTTTTTGCATACATTCAGTTTGTTGTATCTAGAACAGCTATTCCACCTAACCCCCCATACAAATGCAGACGTTGCTTGGCTATATGTGCATGTCCTCTTAGCTATAATAATGGGAAATAAGCAACTTACAGACATTGTTGTGTGGATATACACCTTAGATGGTGGAAACAATCGCGTGTGTGTGTGTGTGTGTGTGTGTGTGTGTGGGGGGGGGGGGGGTTGGGTCCCCTGATCGCTGGGGGGGGGGGGGGGGGGGGGTTTGGGTCCCCTGATCGCTGGACCCCTATGATAAGATGTTTAGGAGTGGAGTATTCTTTTTTAAATTAGCAGTTTCAGCTGACATACAACTAATATGTATGGGCACCATAGAATCATGGAGTGATCATTTACTTTTGTTTGCTATTTGTTACAAATGTATATTGTTATATGTTTCTGAGAAAGCTGAGAAGCCTAAATTGCTAATGTCCCACATTATACAGTGCTGCAGAGCTCTCTACAAAAGGTCTGTCCCAGAAAGTGGTTTAGCTCATTTAAAAAAGTAGTTATTGTCAGCTTAAATAGGACGATGCAAGAAAATACATTTAGAGGTTTTTTTTGTGTGTGTCTTTGTTTTGTTTGGAGAAAAGGGGGTACATTTAATTTAAACAGGAACTTGCCTGAAACTTGTGCAGAATTCTCCAATAAAAATTAGCA
This sequence comes from Hyla sarda, assembly GCF_029499605.1. Lineage (NCBI taxonomy): Eukaryota > Metazoa > Chordata > Amphibia > Anura > Hylidae > Hyla > Hyla sarda. Next base: position 154,291,601 of record NC_079193.1, on the reverse strand, counting down.
ATTTACAATATTACTGGAATAGTGGGGGTCTGACTTCAGGTAAAGATTATGCATTCTGCTCCTTGTAATCTACTGGCTATCCTAGGACCAGCACTATATCCCTGATATGGTTAAAGGAGAAGTATCACGTACAACAATGTATCCCCTTTCCAGACAGCTCTCCCAGCTAGGCTAAGACTCCGAAGCCAAGTTACGGACAATGGTAGCTTTACTGAGGGTAGACAGTTGGTAAAGTCTATACAGTGCAGCTGGGGCCCAAGGAGGTGACTTTGCAGGTTCACTGGGACTTGTAGTAGGACTGGGTATTTTAGTGCAGGCCACGTTGACTAGACAGACGACTTGACTTGACTGGTGACTGACAATAATTGCAGGTTTAGCTTACTTGCACTTGACTGTGGCTGCAGACTGGGCTTGAGGCCTCCAATGTTCTGGACACACACACTGAGACAGCTTGACTGCACTGGACCTCAGCAACAAGAGAGAGAAGCTAGCTCCACCCAGGGCTTACATGGGGGAGACTAGCAGGGAGCCCATAGGTCACCCTTGTGGTCAGCTGGTCACTGATCTTATCTGTTAACTAGTGCAGATACCTTATCTGTTAACTAGTGCAGAAAGTGGCTATAAAAAGTATCTCCCACTATGGAGAATACATCACTTTGATTTTAGTGGGATCTGTGAAATGCTTTATTTTCCTTGTGGTGGCGCTGCAGGTACAATTGACAGTTGCAGCCAGGTTCCCCTAGAGGTTCCAGCAGAGAGACACACAGAGATCAGCATATAGTTACTAGGCTCTTTTAACAAAAAGACATTGGCTCTCATTTACTATTGCAAACCCAGCATATTTTGTCGGGTTGTGCGCCAGATTCTGGTGCATTGCGCCAGAAATTTTGTCTGTACCAGAATTTGCACCAGAATTGAAAAAAAAAAAAAAAAAAGGCTAACTCTATTATACTAAGAAACCCCCCCCCAAAAAGGGGCATGGCCATCGGGAAAGGGGCATGTTCCCAACATTTTCACAAAAACAAATTTACTAAGGTTTCCACATAAAATGTGGTGGATTTGAGCCAAGGAAAACCCCACAGATCAGAGCATGTGTAAAAAAAGCAAAGTGTAGGGAAAGTGGAAAATGTAGGAAACCTTAGTAAATACCATGGAAAATAAATTGTAGGGAATTAAAACCCACAAAGAAACCTACACTCCACTCTTAGTAAATAAGGGCCATTGTCTGAATTGGACCACCATTTGAATGTTTCTTGATTTAGTATTCCAGTGATGGGTAATTGCCCATTTTGCCGTTACTCAACTCCCATACTTGCTTTTAATAAAAGAGGCAAGCACATATACTGTATGTGTTGGGATATCATGAACATTTCACTTTCGATGCCTCATACATCCCACAGCTAGAGGGGTTTTGTATTAACAGTTCTACTTTCTGCCCATATAGCACTGTAGAGATTTGCTCTGGTAGTCAGGTTAGCGGATGCGGTATAGAGGCAAGGAACCAGGTTGTAAATCAAACTTCAGTGTTTTATTCGCACTCAGCAAAACATAACTGTATTGGTGCTTGTTCACACACTGCAAAACAAAACAGTATTGGTGCTTGTTCATACACAGCAAAACATAACAGTCTTGGTGCTTGGTGCTTGTTCATACAAGTTTACCTGGAATCCTAGGTATTGGTTCACACCTGGCTAAATGTTCAGCCACAGAACGTTCCCTGACAGGCTTCCAGGCGGCCTGCACGCCTGTTTGCTGTCTTTAGCCCTCAGCCCAGAGGACTCCACAGCTTCACAGTCAGATGAAGGTAAATTCACACACACACACTCACTTGACAGTGCTGTATGCTTTATAAGCCTGCCAAGACCCGTCCTGGAACATGGGAAATAGTCACCCACCCAGCACTTTGACTATTCCCAGTAAAAGCTGTCCCGGATCCACTTTACAGCCATACTAAACAGCTGAAGTGTCAGACTGCAATCTGCAACACTGACACTTGAGAAAAACCGGCTCTTACCTCACCGAGGCCAGGAACCTCGGTGACACATACCGACCATCAATGATGGCCCCTTGTTCCTCGCTGCACACCAAAATGTTCTAGTGCTATCAGAGCCATACTTTAAGGTGGGTGTCTTATGGGAATGAAAAGATAGAACTAATTGCATTCCTACAAACTCACCTTTAAATGTGGGATTCTATTTGTGTTTTATACTGTTTTACTTACCTGTATCAAGTAAATAAGGCATGCAAGGACAATGGGCCAAAGGGCAATGTTGTCACCTCTAGTATAGTCTAAGTTTACTGTAGGTTGTTATTGCCAAACCAATGCTGATTTACTAGATTGTAGCTGTCTTGTGTATTTCCCTAGAACTTTCATGCTAGCAGTACATGACCAGACGCACCTAGAGTACACTATGAACTTGAGTATGCCAAGTTATAAGTGAAAATGCTATGTGATTTTCTGCAATTTATTTTTCAGTGAGTGAAGTGAAGATTTTGATGTCATTTTCAGACCTGTGGTGAGTCTACGCAGGATATGGCCTGAAACTGTGCAATGCACAATATGTATTATAGAAGCAAAGGATTTCCTCCTGTCTGTTTGTATGCAGTGTCTGGGAGACACCATAGATCTTAGACTCCACCCACTAGCTCCAAATTAGAGATGGAGCCTGCAGAACAGAAATCTGCAGAAAAATACTATTTGTGCTCGGGGCTTCACTCTCGTGCTTGTGATTACAACGATGCATACATACCTACCTGTATGCAAAATATAGACTTAACAAAGCGGTCAGATTTGTGCCCATAACCGCGACGGAGGGCACGCCTTTAATGAATGAATTGAGAAAAGGGAGGGTTGGGAGGGGTCCACAAACATCACGTACGCCTAGCCAGGGAGGGGTCCACAAACATCACGTATGCCTAGCCAGTAGTTGTTATATACCCCCACCCCCTATTACACAACTCCCAACACCCCGCCTAAAAGTGCGGGGGGGGGGGGGGGCAGAGAATACTCCCGCCCCTCTCACAAATACAATCTAATAGGCTTAACACTTGTGGTCGGGGCTTCACTCTCGTGCTTGTGATTACAACAATGCATACATACCTACCTGTATGCAAAATATAGACTTAATGAAGCAGTCAGATTTGTGCCCATAACTGCGACGGAGGGCACGCCTTTAGAGGGCATGCCCTGTAATGAATGAATTGAGAAAAGGGAGGGTTGGGAGGGGTCCACAAACATCACGTACGCCTAGCCAGTAGGTGTTATATTCCCCCACCCCCTATTACACAACTCCCAACCCCCCCCCCGCCTAAAAGTGCGGGGAGGGGGGGGGGCAGCGAATACTCCTGCCCCTCTCACAAATACAACCTAGTAGGCTTAACACTTGTGGTCGGGGCTTCACTCTCGTGCTTGTGATTACAACAATGCATACATACCTACCTGTATGCAAAATATAGACTTAACAAAGCGGTCAGATTTGTGCCCTTAACCACGATGGAGGGCACATCTTTAGAGGGCAAAAAGTAAACTTGGTAGGATAAATAGCAGCATTCTTAATCATAAACCAATACCCCAATAGCTAACACAAAACACATATTTGACTTTAACTCGAAAGACAGAAAGTAGGATCTGCAAGCTAGCTGTCTTAGTAGTCGATGCCTGAAACTGAGGAGCCATGATAGCCCCGCCTATTCTGAAAGAAACGAGCCGGCATTGAAACAGGACCAGGCTGATATACTAGCCGAATATGCATCTTAACATACTTAGTGGTGATGTCATGCAAAAGTGAACCTATAGATACCTGTCAGATAACGTGAAGACATCCAAGTCCCTGCTATTAAGAGGCAAAAATAAACTGTTAGCAACATTACATACAATAACATACTACATGACAAACCTTTGGTGATAAACTTGTGGTGCCATATTGCCTGTAAATCAAGCTACACTTGGCTAAGCACCTTACTTGAGGACTAACCATACCTTAAACTACCAAGTTCCGACTCAACCCTGGTCCCCGTTGTGATGACCCGCTGCGAGTGACCGAACCCTTCATCGCCATCGTGCCTGTAGACGTGACTGGTCTTTGCGTAACAAATCGAGCCTGTAGATGTGACAAGTCTTGGGATAACCATCATGCCTGCAGACGTGGCAGGAAGGTACAACAACCTAAATATCATGATGATGTTGCTCTTAAGACGTGTCAGTAACAACAACTATGCAGCGCTTCCCCTTGCAGACGTGTCAGGTATGATGGGTATACAACTGCAAATGTGTGATGATATTATCATTGTGATAACGTATCAATAACAATAAGTACTCAGATCAAGATGATCAATCTGACAGGTCTTACATACCATCGACTACACTCGAATAACCCCTTTCCTGGACACTAAACCCAACCTTAAACTGCCGAATTTCTGACTCAAAAAGTGGTCTCCAGGGTGACGTCCTGCCGTGAGTAACAGATACCTTCATTGCCATTGTGCCTGTAGACATGACGTATCCTTTCGTAACCCTCATACATGTAGTTCTATTCGAGAACAACAGTGCCTGAAGATTCACCAGGTCTTTTCGTAACCATCATGCCTGTAGACGTGACAGGTCTTTTCATAAGCATCGTGCCTGTAAACGTGACAGGTCTTTTCATAACCATTGTGCCTGTAGACATGACAGGTCTTGCGTAACCCTCATGCCTGTACACGTAACAGGTCTTGCATAACCATTTTTTTTTATAACCAACTATGTGTCATGAAACTATGACTGCGAAAGTGTCTCAGTAACAATAACTACGCCTTGCATCCCACTTCAGGTGTGGCCCCTATATGCCATGATGTTGCTCTGAAAGCGTGTCAGTAACAACAACTCTGCAGAGCATGTACACAAACGTCACGTATGCCCAGCCAGTAGGTGTCAGGGTGTTATATACCCCCACCCCCCTATTACACAACTCCCAACACCCCGCCTAGAAGTGCAGGGGGCGGAGAATACTCTGGCCCCTCGCAGAAATACTGCCTAATAGGCTTAACACTTACAAGTTATATAATGCAGAGAATTAGTGTCATTTATGCAGAAAGGTGCATCTAAGTTACAGCTCATGGGTCCTCTGGGAGACTAATATCACAAAATATATCTCAATAACCAACTAGAAATGGATTAGAAGAAAGCCTTAGAACAGGGGTCTCAAACTGGTGGCCCTCCAGATGTTTCAAAATGTCAACTCCCAGCATTCCCGACAGCTGTTAGCTGCAGCAAATGGCTGTCCGGGCATGTCCAGGCATGCTGGGAGTTGAAGTTTTGCAACATCTGGAGGGCTACCAGTTTGAGACCCCTGCCTTAGAACATTGTGAAATGGTGTGCTATCAGAAATGAGTTAAAATATGCAACTGGGATAAACAATTAAATATTAGAAATCCAGAGACCTTTTTTTTCCCCAGAAGAGTAGGACAACGTTTCAGCCAGAAATGGCCGTAATTTAATTTACGACTACAGTATGTTGTTACCTCCAATGACCTCACTTTAAGATATTAGGTTTTGCGTTTCAATATATTTGTCCATCCCATTTCAATTGTTTTATTATTTTAAATATCAAGTTCAGTCATGAAAGGCCCTGTTCAGTCATGAAAAGCTGAATTGTTGTGCACATCAAAACTGCACTTTAAATTCAACCTGATTTCAAATTTTAGCTGTGCCTTTCCAGCATATGGTCCCCTTTAGAGAGACATTAACATTCACCCACGCAACTACCCAAACACAACTTATTTACCTTGCAAATGTATTTCTAATGTATTTTGTGAGTGGTTAAAGGGAACTTGTCACATTGAAAATGCAGTCCAATCTGCAGGCAGCATGTTGTAGCTGTTAAGCTGTTAATGGAAGTAGACAAAAAAAAAAAAAGTGAAGTAGCACCATAACACTAGAAATCTGAGATGTGCAGGAACGCTTTTAGACTCCTGAGTCTAAATTTAAGCTCTTTGAAAGTACTAGAGAATAAGGTTCCTCAAACCATGTCTACATATGTTAGTCAAACATTTGAGGATGGAAACAACATCTGGAGTTGGTGATTTGTTCATCATGGAAAGCATCATGAATGGGGATAGATACTGTTACGCTGAGCGATCCGGGCACCCTGCTTACCTCGGTGCGCTCACAGCGCGTGTCCCCAGGCAGCGCTCCGGCCACTCAGTCTCGGCGTGCGCGCCCCCACCCTAGAGAAAGCGTTTGTGTGTATTCCCTGCCTGTTGCTGAACCTGTTGCTATTGACTACCACCTGAGAACTGTTGCTGCCTGCCCTGACCTTTTGCTACGTCTGACCTCGCCTCTGCCTGATCCTCTTGTACCTTGCCTCATCTCAGCAGCCAGAGAGGTTGAGTCGCTACTGGGTGGAACGACCTGGGGGTTACCTGCCGCAGCAAGACCATCCCGCTTTGCGGCGGGCTCTGGTGAAAACCAGTAACTCCTTAGACTCCGTTCCCTTGGTACGGCCCACGTCATCCCCTCTCTGGCACAGCGGATCCACCTCCAGCTCCTGCTACCTCCTGCCAGTCCGGATCCTGACAGTAAGATCCGGCCATGGATCCCGCTGAGGTGCCTTTACCTAGCCTCTCGGATCTCACGTCCATTGTGGCACAGCAGTCGCAGCAGATTACCCAGCAAGGTCAACAGCTGGCTCTGTTGACCGCCATGTTTCAGCAACTCCTGCCAGCTCAGCAGCAACCGTCACCTCCGCCTGCACCTGCTTCACCACCACTGCCAGCTGCCAACTCCAGCTCCAGAATCCGCTTGTCCATGCCAGCCAAGTATGACGGTGATCCCAAGCTGTGTCGCGGATTTTTGTCGCAATGCTCCCTCCATCTTGAGATGTTGGACGACCAGTTTTACTCTGAGCGTGCCAAGGTGGCGTTTGTAGTCAACCTGCTTTCTGGCAAGGCCCTGGCCTGGGCTACACCGCTTTGGGACCGCAATGATCCTGCCACTGCAAGAGTCCAGAGTTTCTTCCGGGAATTCATGAGTGTCTTTGAGGAGCCAGCCCGGGTTTCCTCTGCAGAGATTGCATTACTGAACTTGACCCAGGGGAGTTCTTCAGTGGGCGATTACGCCATCCGTTTCCGTACCCTTGCTTCTGAACTCTCCTGGAATAATGAGGCGCTCTGTGCCACGTTCAAGAAAGGCTTATCCAGCGATGTCTTAGCCGCACGAGAAATGTCTACCTCCCTGGGTGACCTCATCCATTTGGCCACCAGGATTGATTTGCGTTTTGCTGAGAGACGTGAGGAACTTCTTCAGGAAAAGGGAAGTGTTCGCCCCAGATGCTATCCTCGTTTGGCTCCAGTCCTCCTGCATCCGCCGCAACCCTCTACTGGGCCTCCCGTCGAGGAAGCCATGCAGGTTTATCGGTCTCGCCTGACCACTCAAGAGAGGAACCGCCGCAGAAACGAGAATCTCTGTTTGTACTGTGCTAGTACAGGGCACTTCCTAAAAGACTGTTCTCTCCGTCCACCGCGCCAGGGAAATGCGCGGACCCTAGTTAACTTTGGAGAGGCATTGCTAGGTGTGAATACCACCTCTCCACAGCTTACTGTATCCGTGCGGATTTCCGTATCTTCCAAGACATCTTTTGCTGCCACCGCCTTTCTGGATTCTGGCTCCGCCGGTAACTTCATAGACGCCTCGCTGGTCAGCAAGTTCAACATCCCTGTGGTTCATCTGCAAAAGTCCTTCTTCATCTCTACTGTCAATGGAGAGAGACTTGACATCCCTGTGCAGTTTCGTACTGAGCCCCTCCAGATGGATATTGGAGTCCTGCATTCAGAGAAATTGGAGTTCTATGTGTTACCTCTCTGCACCTCTGAACTTCTTTTAGGACTGCCTTGGCTCCAGCGCCATTGTCCCATTCTGGATTGGTCCTCCGGAGAGGTCCGAAGTTGGGGTTCTTCTTGTTTTGGCAGATGTTTCAAGCCGGTTCAAGCCAAGTTTGCACCTGTTGTCTCTCCTCCTCTAGGCCTGCCTGAACCATATATGGACTTTGCGGACGTTTTCTGTAAGAAACAAGCAGAGGTGTTGCCACCACACAGGCCATATGACTGCCCCATTGACTTGCAGCCTGGTACCACTCTGCCTAGGGGAAGGATCTACCCTCTTTCTCCTCCAGAGACTCTCGCCATGTCTGAATACATTCAGGAGAATTTACAGAGAGGGTTTATCAGGAAATCCTCCTCTTCAGCCGGAGCTGGATTCTTTTTTGTTACCAAGAAAGACGGCACTCTTCGGCCGTGCATTGATTATCGGGGACTTAACAGCATTACCATCAAGAACCGTTACCCTCTTCCCATGATTGCTGAACTCTTTGACCGTCTACAAGGGGCCAAGTTCTTCACTAAGTTGGATCTTAGCGGGGCCTACAATCTTATTCGGATTCGAGAGGGTGACGAATGGAAGACCGCTTTTAATACCCGAGATGGTCATTTTGAGTATCTGGTCATGCCCTTCGGACTCTGCAATGCACCTGCCGTCTTCCAAGACTTCGTTAATGACATTTTCAGAGACCTGCTCTACACCTGTGTGGTAGTTTACTTGGACGACATCCTCATATTTTTCTCTAATCTGGATCAACACCGTGCGCATGTCCGTCTTGTACTTTCCCGTCTGAGGAAGAATCATCTGTATGCTAAATTTGAAAAGTGCCAGTTTGATTGTACCAGCCTTCCCTTCCTGGGGTACATCATTTCTTCCAAGGGTCTTCAAATGGATCCTGACAAGCTTTCTGCAGTCCTAGACTGGCCTCGTCCCTCTGGCCTACGGGCCATACAGCGATTTCTAGGTTTCGCTAACTACTATAGACAATTCATCCCTCATTGCTCTACCCTTGTGGCACCTATCGTGGCCTTGACCAAAAAGGGGGCTCATCCCAAGTCGTGGCCTCCACAGGCCGAGCAGGCCTTCTGCGCTCTCAAGTCTGCCTTTGCCTCTGCTCCAGTCCTATCCAGACCCGATCCCTCAAAACCTTTCTACTTGGAGGTAGACGCCTCCTCCGTGGGAGCAGGAGCTGTGCTCACACAGAAAATCTCTAAAGGTAAAACAGTTTCCTGTGTTTTTTTCTCCAAGACCTTCTCCCCGGCAGAGAGGAATTACTCCATTGGAGACGGAACTTTTGGCAATCAAGCTGGCTCTGGAGGAGTGGAGGCACCTACTGGAAGGTGCTCCTCACCCCATTAATATCTACACAGATCACAAGAACCTCTCCTATCTTCAATCCGCTCAGAGACTCAGTCTCCGCCAAGCTCGCTGGTCTTTGTTTTTTGCCCGGTTTAACTACCAGATTCACTTCAGGCCTGCAAGTAAGAACGTCCGTGCCAACGCCCTTTCCCGTTCCTCTGATGTCGCGGGGGTCGAGGTCACACCACAACACATCATCCCGCCTGAGCGTTTGGTCACTGTGGCTCCTGTGGATCTAAGCTGCCTTCCTCCTGGGAAAACTTACGTATCTCCCCTTCGTCGCCTGAAAGTACTAAAGTGGGGACATTCTTCCTTGCTGGCCGGACATCCCGGTATCCGGAAGACCCTTCTTCTCATCTCCAGACAGTATTGGTGGCTGTCCATGGAGAGGGACCTAACTGAGTTTGTCCAAGCTTGTGCAGTCTGCGCCCGGGACAAGACTCCTCGCCTGAAACCAGCCGGTTTGCTCCACCCTCTCCCAGTTCCTGAGACTCCATGGTCTCATATCGCCATGGACTTTGTCACCGATCTGCCACCCTCTCATGGCAAGACTGTTGTTTGGGTGGTGGTGGACCGTTTCTCCAAAATGGCACACTTTGTTCCCTTGTCTTCTCTCCCTTCTGCGCCTCAGCTGGCGAGACAGTTCCTTAGCCACATCTTTCGCCTCCACGGACTACCAACCCATATTGTATCCGACAGAGGGGTTCAGTTCATCTCTAAATTGTGGAGAGCCCTCTGTGGACAACTAAAGATAAAGCTGGACTTCTCATCTTCTTACCATCCTCAGTCCAACGGACAAGTGGAACGCATCAATCAGATTTTGGGAGACTATCTACGGCACTTTGTCTCTTCCCGCCAGGATGATTGGGTGGATCTCCTTCCGTGGGCAGAGTTCTCCTACAACCACAAAGAATCTTCTGCCACTTCTAAGTCTCCTTTCTTTGTAGTGTATGGCCGCCACCCTTTGCCACCTTTGCCTTTGTCTACTTCCTCAGGAGTTCCAGCTGTGGACGATTTACTACGGGACTTTTCTGCCATTTGGCGAGAGACGCGTCTCTCTCTTCTCCAGGCCTCTGCCCGCATGAAAATCCACGCTGACAAGAAACGTCGGGCCCCTCCAGTTTTCGGCCCAGGAGACAAGGTGTGGTTGTCCGCCAAATTTGTACGTTTTAAGATCCCAAGTTATAAATTGGGCCCCCGCTACTTGGGTCCTTACAAGGTCAAGAAAAGGATCAACCCTGTGTCCTATCAACTCCATCTCCCTCCATCTCTCCGGATTTCCAACAGCTTCCATGTGTCTCTTCTGAAACCTGCAGCCCTCCTACCCCAGTCTCTGGTACCTCAGATGTGTTTTCCGTTAAACAAATCTTGGCCGTTAAATCAGTCAGGGGAAAGAAATTTTTTCTGGTTGACTGGGAGGGCTGCGGTCCTGAGGAGAGATCTTGGGAGCCAGAGGAGAACATCCTGGACCGCAGTCTCATTCTCAAGTTCTTGGGTACCAAAAAGAGAGGGAGACCTAAGGGGGGGTACTGTTACGCTGAGCGGGGCACCCTGCTTACCTCGGTGCGCTCACAGCATGTGTCCCCAGGCAGCGCTCCGGTCACTCGGTCTTGGCGTGCGCGTCCCCGCTCTATAGGGCGCGTGCGTGCCGGGACTCTTAAATTTAAAGGGCCAGTGCACCAGTGATTGGTGCCTGGTACAAAGGGGTTAATCTAGGGTTAAAGGTTCTGCTTTGACTTAATTAGGCCTGCACCTTTGCACTGCCTATAAGTACCATCTCCTCCCACAGCTTCCTGCTGGATCTTTGTTGCCTTAGTGCCCTAGAGAAAGCTTTTGTGTGTATTCCCTGCCTGTTGCTGAACCTGTTGCTATTGACTACCGCCTGAGAACTGTTGCTGCCTGCCCTGACCTTTTGCTAAGTCTGACCTCGCCTCTGCCTGATCCTCTTGTACCTTGCCTCATCTCAGCAGCCAGAGAGGTTGAGTCGCTACTGGGTGGAACGACCTGGGGGTTACCTGCCGCAGCAAGGCCATCCCGCTTTGCGGCGGGCTCTGGTGAAAACCAGTAACTCCTTAGACTCCGTTCCCTTGGTACGGCCCACGTCATCTCCTCTCTGGCACAGCGGATCCACCTCCAGCTCCTGCTAGCTCCTACCAGTCCGGATCCTGACAGATACATTTCTTTAAATATAAAAAACATATATACAGCACATTAGGAATCCATATTCAATTCATTCAAAAAGTCTTCAGATCCTTTCACTTTTTTACATTTTGCTATGTTAAGGCCTTGAGCTAAAAAAAAAAATCAAGATTCCCCTCATCAATATTCCTCAATACCCCATAATGAAAATGTAAAAACAAAATTTTAGAAATTTTTTCTAATTTATTAAACAGAAATAAAAAATTGTATGCAGGCTCTTTGCTATGACACTTGGTCATCTTTGAGATGTTTCTACCTAAATCTGACAACTGTGGTAAATTCAGTTGATTGGACATGATTTGGAAAGACACATCCATGTCTATATAAGGTCACGCAGCTAACAGTGCTTATCAGAGCAAAAACTAAGCCATTAGGTGGAAAGAACTACATGTAAAGCACAGAGACAGAATAGTGTGGAGGCAAATATCTGAAGAAGGGCACTAAAAGGTTTTGCTGCACTGAATGTTCACAAAAGCACAGAGGCCTCCTTAATTCTTAAAATGTAAGTAGGTTGTAACAACCAGGGCTCTTCAGAGAGCTGGCCGCCCGGCCAAACTAAGAAATCGGGGAAGAGGGGTCTTGGTAATAAAAATGTCCAAGAACCCAATAGTCACTCTTGGCTGAGCTTTAAAGAGCCTGTGTGCAGATGGCAGAAACTTCCAGAAGGTCAACCATCACTTCAATACTCCACCAATTTGGGCTTTATGGCAAATTGTTTAAAAGAAGCCTCTCTCTGTAAAAGACAAATGAAAGCCCATCTGGAGTTTTCAAAAAAAGCTCCTAAAAGATTCTCAGATGGCAAGAAACAAGATTATCTGGTCTGATGAAACCAAGATAGAATTTTTTTGCCTCCGTTTGTAAGCATCATGCCTGGAGGAAATCAGGCACTACTCATCACCTGTCCAATATACCCCTACAGTGAAACATGGTGGTGGCAGCATCATGCTGTAAGGGTGGTTGAGACAAAGATGAATGGAGCAAAGTAGAGAGATATTCTTAATGAAAGCCTAACCCAGAAAGCTCTGGACCTCTGAATAAGGACATAGTCAAGACAACACAAGAGTGGCTTAAGGACAACTCTGTAAATGTCCTTGAATGGCCCAACCAGAGCCCTGACTTGAATCCAGTTGAACAACTTTGTAGAGACCTAAAAAATGGCTTCCACCAATGGATCCCAAGGATCTGGAGAGAAGGAAGGCAAAAAATACCCAAACTCCAGTGTGCATACCTCGTGGTATCGTAACCAAGAAGACCAGAGGCTGTAAATGCTGCCAAAGGTGCTTCAACTAAGTACTGAATAAAGGGTGTAAATACTTTTTCAATGCAATATTGTATTTTTCCTTTTCAATAAATTAGCAAATATTTTAAACATTATGTTTTCACTCTGTTATTTGGTATCGAGTGCAGAATGATGGGGGAAACTAGATTTTTTTTTTTACCTTAACAAAAGACTGCAACATAACAAAATAAAAGAAAAGGTGATAGGATCTTAAGAAGTTCCCAATGCATTGTATAATTATCCGAATATCAAGACTTTTTTTTAATCAACTGATCCCAGAAAGTTAAACAGATTTGTAAATTACTTCTATTTAAAAATCTTAATCCTTCCAGTACTTATCAGCTGCTGTATGCTCCACAGGAAGGTCTTTTCTTTTTTAATTTCCTTTCTGTCTGACCACAGTGCTCTCTGTTGACACCTCTGTCCATGACAGGAACTGTCCAGAGCAGGATAGGTTTGCTATGGGGATTTGCTCCTACTCTGGACAGTTCCTAAAATTCAAAAAGAAATTCAAAATGAAAATGACTTGCTGTGGAGCACAAAGCAACTGATAATTACTGGAAGGGGTTAAGATTTTTAAATAGAAGTAATTTACAAATCTGTTAAACTTTCTGGCACCAGTTGATAAAAAAAAATGTTTTCCAGTGGAGTACCCCTTTAAGCAGTTGGTGTTCTCAAAACTGGACTTTCCATTCCAAAACTGAAACCTTAAGATCACTAAATGTGTTTTCCATTTTTTGGACTATGACAAGCAGAAAACAGACCCAAGACTGTACTTTGTGTTGTTTCAAAGTAGCATGAAAAACTGAAGCTTCAGATTTTTTCTAAAAAACTCTAAGCAAATTTTCCACGAAGAATGTAAACTAATAAAATTGAAAGTATAGAAAATACAGAAATATGTGTCATTTTCTGATTAATATACTTACATCTCTAAAGGAACACCTCTTTGAGAAAATGCCTTCTTTATCCAGGCCACATTTTCTTTAGCAGATTTTTAATTTCACCACATCTTGTGTAAGGAAAAGGACCATCCTCTTATAGAGCCAAATCTATACTATGTTTAGGTATTTATAGATATCTATAATTAATCTCCAATATCCAGATATATTCCTATGGCTCATGTATGGTATGACACCCGCCAAATTTGAATAGAGGAATAAATACAGTCTGTCACAATAAAGAAGATTTATGACATTTCTGGGCTTTATGTCCTTGATTATGAAATATACACTGACGTCATTTACCATTCCAGAACAACCCGCGTTGCTGCCCACTGTGACCTGTGCTGTCAAACAGGCTATTCTAAACACCATGGATAAGTACACAGAATATTGACTGACACTGATATGCTTTACAAATAACATTCCAGCATTTCACCTACATATTTTTTCACTTTTTTCAGTTTGTGGATTCTTAAAGGGGTACTCCAACACTAAGACATCTTATCCCCTATCCAAAGGATAGGGAATAAGATGCCTGATCGCGGGGGTCTCGCCGCTGGGCACCCTCGTGATCTCACATGCAGCACCCCGTTACAATCAGTCCCCAGAGCATGTTCACTCCGGGTCTGATTAATGGCGATCATGGGGCCGGAGCATTTTAACGTCATGGCTCCGCCCCTGTGTGATGTCACGCTCCTCCCCCTCAATGCAAGCCTATGGGAGGGGGTGTTACAGCTGTCACGCCCCCTCCCATAGGCTTGCATTGTGGGGGCAGAGCGTGACATCACACGGGGGCGGAGCCATGACATCACAATGCTCCGTCCCCGTGATCGCCAGTAATCAGACCCGAAGTGAACATGCTCTGGGTACTGATTGTAACGGGGTGCTGCATGCAAGATCACGGGGGTCCCAGCGGTGGGACCCCCGCGATCAGGCATCTTATCCCCTATCCTTTGGATAGGGGATAAGATGTCTTAACACCGGAGTACCCCTTTAATAAAGCAGAATTTGTTGTGACAAGTAAAGAAAGAAAAGGAATCTTCTAAGTATTCTAATACACAACAAAACTTTACTCCATCAAAGGGATCATTGAGGGCGGACATGCACAATGTATGAGGAGGCAATAAAGCATGAATAGTGTAACCCATCATGTTTCAACTTATATTGCATCAAACCTATTTGCACATGCTTATGATACAATGACATTAGTATGTCGGATGTGGGCTGCTGGGTTAGAACATCGCATCCTGTTTCGCCATCTAGTTTTCATCTGGTTTAGAAACTAAGCAAAAACAAAACTAGCAACATACAATGATTCAATAGTGACTGAGAGCTTTTTGGTCATTTGGTGAAAAAAGAAGGGAACTCATTCATAGAAAAATATGGTGGTAGCATAAGAAATAAAACTGAATACCAGGTGATTTTTATCCCACTCCTTTCCGTCTCTTCAAGGACACTAACACATACAGTAGGTTTAGTTGGACAGACGCCTTTTGGTTGGGCACTGTTTAAATGTTCTACATTCTATTGTTGTAGCTATTTTCTGTGTAATTTTATTTTTGGTGTGGATTTGCGCCTTAATGAAGGTATTTGCGCCAAATCAAAAGGTGGCAATTAACAAATTCCAAACCAATACATGATTGTAATTGAAAGCATGACTAACACTGTCAATTCAGTGATAATGTTCTAAACCATTTGGCGTAACTGTTTGTTGCAAAAAGTAACAAAGAAAATAGCGACAAAACACAGTCATACCAACTGTGTAAAAGCCTTCATGCAAACCCCTTAGGCTAAGTTTCCACTTTTTTTTTTTTTTTGCAAAACGCAAAGAAAAACGCCAATTCTGCCGCATGGCGTTTCTTTGGTCAAAAAACGCTGCTGTCAGATGTTAGCTGTAAGTCAATGAGAAATCGCAAATTTCGCATTCCACTTTGCGTTTTTTCACTTTGGCGTTTTTTTAATCCTTTTGGTGTTTTTTCACTTTTTCTGCGTTTTTTTCCGCTCTTTGGCGTTTTGAAAAAAACGCTGTAGTTCCCTCAAACCGCCGTTTTTTGTCAAAATCGTGGCGTTTTGCTCCAATAGAAGTCAATGGGAGTGAGAAAACGCCAAGAAAAACGACATGTGGATTTTAACTTTGGCGTTTTTGCAGGCGGTTTTTAATCTTTTTTGGACTTTAGCGATCCAAAAAAGTGATGTAGATAGCTGTTTTTAATAAAATTTCGTAGGGTACCATTAAAAAAATTTTTTCAAAAATATACAGTAGTGAAGGAAAAAATTGTATCTAACGAAATGTATATTATTGAAAAAAAAAAACTATTACTTTTTAAACAGGGATCAATTTATGTGTGCGGGGAAATAAAAATGTAGCCGACAATTATAAAAATGTATTGTGTGTGTGTTTTTCACTTTTTTGCTTTATTTTTTTAATTTTTTTTAGTTATTACTACTACTCCCAGCATGGAACACACTGTTCCATGATGGGAGTAGTTCTACCTGTACTAATAGACAGATCGCCCGCTGCGATCTTTCTGTATAATATATAGATGCGGCGGCCGCTATTCTTTGGTCCCCTGCCCTGACGTATATTTACACTTATTCATATTTCCCACAGAACTGTGATTTGCCAGATGGTTCCAGCCAATCACAGCTCTCTGTGAGAAATAGGAACATGTGTATATATACGGCTGTGCAGGGGACCATAGGAGAGCGCCGGCCGCTGCATCTATACATTATACAGGAGCATCACAGCGGCTGTCAGAAGTGATACCCGCTGTGATCTTTCCATAACTGCAGGTAATACTACTCCCAACAATGGAGTACACTCTGCCTCATGCTGGGAGCTGTAGTACCTGCATTAATAGACAGATCGAAGCGGGTGTCAGAAGTTACACTCGCTGCGATCTGTCTATTAATACAGGTACTACAGCTCCCAGCATGGAGCATAGTGTACTCCATGTTGGGAGTAGTAGTGCCTGCTTAAGGACACATCACAGTGGATGTCACTACTGACACCCTCTGTGATCGTCCTGTCTATAGCAGAGATGGAGCGGCTGTATACATCACTCACATCCCTGCTCTGCACTATACTCCGGGCCGGCCACTCATTCATTCATCTTTTCCTCAGAGCTGTTATTGGCTGAAACCATCCGGCCAATCACAGCTCTGGGTGGGAAATATGAATTTCTGTTGACATCAGTGGCCGGAGTATAGTGCAGAGAGGCGAGCGATGTATAGACCCGCTCGCTTCTCTGCTATATTATGGACGATATATGTCTATAGTACAGGTACTATCACTCCCAGCATGGAACAGTTTGTTCCATGCTGGGAGTAGTAGTACTACATAAAAAATGATAAAAATGTATGAAAAAAAAGTGAAACACACACTTTATTAAAAAATAATAAAAATTGGGTTATAAAATATATACATTGCGTTTAATAAAAAAATTTCCATCACTGCTGCATCCTTTTTTTTTTTGGTACCCAAGAAATTTTGGGTACCAAAAAAAAAACGCCAAGGTGCAATTTCCACACAAATGAAAAAAACGCCGGAAAAAACGCCAGAAAAAATGCAAGAAAAAACGCATGATGACGTCACTAGCACTGGCGATTTTTCAGGTGTTTTTTTAATCCCTAAAAACGCAGTGCAAAAAAACAAGTGGAGACTTAACCTTAATGACTCCAATTAGTCCATATGGTGTGTATGGTGTACTGAAGGGGCTGTCTACATGCGATGACCCAAGAATATCAAAGAACTGGAAATATTCCACATTATCCTCAGTAAGCTTAGATTCATTTCTAGATCTAAGTACAGTAGATATAAGTTAAAGGGAATCTGTCACCAGCATCACCTGCACTAACCTATTGGAATAGGCTTGTAGTGAGAGTAACGCTGATGATAATGGTACTTACCATTTCCAGATCTGTCCCTCCGTCCTATCGTTATTACTGTTTTTCCTAATATGCTAATTAGGGAGTTTGCTGCGCACCCCGTGCAGGAAACTCCTGCATTAGCATATTAAGAAAAACAGTAATATCAATAGGAGATTTATCAAGGGATTTAAGCAGCTTTTTGTGCTTACCAAAGTCGCACAAAAAGCCGCACGTGCGCCTAAGCAATCTTTTGTGCGACTTTTGTGGGTAAAAAAAATTACTTATCGGCCCTACCTAAGCAATTTTCAGTTTTTACTTTGCAGTGGTCCTGGATTTATCATTGCGAAAGTCTCACGGAAGCAAATAAAATTTGCAAACCCCCTTCAGAAAGTCGCAAGTGTAAGCAAAGGTCAGACCTGGCTTACAAACTTGCCTATGACAGCATTTTCAAAAAGTCGCATGTGAGACTTTTTGTGCAACTTTTTTACTTTCATTTTAACAGGCACAGTGGGACGTGCGGGTAAGAGATGTACAGGAGGCTGACAAGCTTGTCAACCGCCCGCACATCTCCCACCCACACACTACTACTACAACGGGGGGAGTGTGTTAGATGGGCGGGCGGATGACAAGCTTGTCACCCACCCACACCACATTACTACAACTCCCAGCATGTCCTTACTGTAAGGGCATGCTGGGAGTTGTAGTCATGCAGTGGGGGCAGGTGACAAGCTTGTCACCCACTTGCACATCTCCCCCTCAAACCTGCTGCATAACTACAACTCTTATTATGTCCTTACTGTAAGGGCATGCTGGGAGTTGTATTCATGCAGTGTGGAATGGGCGGGAAATGTGCGGGTGGTTTACAATAAATGTACTAACCTGTTTTCCTTGTTTTTTTCCATTCTCATTTCAGATCCGTGTATCCTGTGGACTACGACGATGACCAGTGTTTTTTTTTTTTTTTTTTTTTTGTTTAATGTTAAAGGGGTATTCCAGGATTTTTTTTTATTTAACTATTATACAGGGGCTGTAAAGTTAGTGTCAGTACCTGTGTTTGACTGTTTTCTCACAATTTTTCTTTTTAACAGTATACAAAATTATTGTTGTCAGCTGATGACAGGGAGCCTATCTGCTTCAATGGGTGGAGCGATCGCTTGGTGGGAGAGAGATCAATCTGCAACTAATGCAACAGCTGTAGGTACCCTGATTGAAAACCACAGGTCTTTTGAATGGATGCAGCTCATTTATGTTTCAATGGGTGGGGTGGGTGATGTGTGGGAGAGAAGAAAATGGAATGCTGGGATTTATAGGCAATGAAGAAAACTCAAAAAGGAAATACCAGTTCACAAAAAGATAGCCACAGTGTTATGGTAATCTCACAACATAGCCATTTAGCCCCAAGACAAGCGCAGAGCCTTCCTAAGCATGTCCATTACTGTCTGCCAGGTACATACTAAAATCACCTTATGTGGAGAACCCCTTTAATAAAATGGTTAACGAGAGCTTGTGAGGGAGTGCTTTTTGGAGAAAAAAGTTTTTAAACGTGTTGTTTTAAAAATTTTTTTACTTTACAGGCTTAGTAGTGGAAGCCGTCTTATAGACAGAATCCATTACTAAGCCTGGGCTTAGCGTTAGCACCAAAAACAGCTAGCGCTAACCCCCGATTATTACCCCAGTACCCACCACCACAGGGGTACCGGGAAGAGCCACTACAAACAGGCCCAGAGCATCAAATATGGTGCTCCTGGACCTAGACGGTAACATGCTGGCATTATTTAGGTTGGGAAGTGCCAGTAACAATGGTCCTCGCCCACCCTGGCAACGTCAAGCTGTTGTTGCTTGGTTGGTATTTGGCTGAGAATGAAAATATGGGGAACCCTATGCATTTTTTTTCTTCATAAATAAATAATAAAAGAGAAATGCATTGGGTTCCCAATATTTTTATTCTCAGCCAGATACCAACCAAACAGCAACAGCCTGACGTTACCAGGGTGGGCGAGGACCATTTTTATTGGCCCTCCCCAGCCTATATAATGCCAGCCTGTTACCGCCCAGGCACAGGAGCGCCATTTAATATGCTTCCGGCCCTGTGGCGGCAGGTACTGGGGTAATAATCGGGGGTTAGAGCAAGCGGTTTTTGGGGCTAACGCTAAGCCCCGGCTTAGAAATGGACTCCGTCTATAAGATGACTTCAACTACTAAGCCTGTAAAGTAAATAAAAAAAAATAAAAAAACACATTTAAAAAACTTTTATTCCAAAGAACACTCCCCCACAAGCCCTCGCTACACAATGTAGTGAATATTAACCAAAAAAAAATGCTGGTAATCGTAATCCACTAAATCTGAAGTAGCCCACAGGATAGATAGATCTGAAATGAAAAGAAAAAGAAAACAAAAAATGGGTTAGTACATTTAGGGGGGAAAAAGTGGTAAAAAAAAAATGTAATAAACACACATACATTTTTTTTTGCCTATGTGTGCTAAGAAAATGCTATTCCAAAGTAATTTTATTGGTTTTTGCTTATGTGAGCCAGATTTATCAACCCCCTGTGATAGTATAATAAATATGTCACGCATAAGCAAAAACCAAAGCAAGAAAAAAAATGCCTATAGAACTCGCTTACCAAAGAATGATAAATGTCCCCCATCGTTCTGTACATCAAACTAGGGGGATGGGAGGTGAGGGCAAGCAAGGATGTGTGGCCGGCTATGGCACCTAAGCATCTAGGCCCTGCCTCCTTGACACTTGACCAAAACGATGTAAAGGCAATTTTGGCAACCAAAGTCAGCTCCTGAAAAGGTACAGTTTTTTTACCTAACAACCAGGGGCCTTTCTAGGTTTCCAAAAGACTAGAGCCCATAGCCAAAGCCACACCCCCAACCACACCCCAAACCACACCCTCATTCACGCCCAATGGCACACAGCCTCCTCCATTAAATATACTCACTACTACCAATGGGCAACTGTTTCAGAAATCACACTCATATCAGACCATCATACTGTTACTGAACAAATCCTGTATACTGAAACTAATATTAATAATAATACCAGTATACACGGAGGAATATTATCACCATACATATTACCATCATACTGTTACTGACTGAATCCTGTATACTGAGACTAATATTACGAATAATAATACCAGTAAACATGGAAGAATATTATCACCAAACATATTACCATCATACTGTTACTGGCCAAATCTGACCAAAACTGAGACCAATATTACCAATAATACCAGTATACAAGGAGGAATATTATCACCATACAAATTATCACCATACTGTTACTGACCAAAATTACCAATAATACCAGTACAAAAAGCAAAAACGGTCAGAATCTCCAAACAAATTTAAATGCATATACAGGACTATACAGATGTAGATATCAGCTGTACACAGGATCTGTATACTATATAAGTGATTAAAGGATTGCTCAGATGGAAACATCTTATCCCGATGACTGGCCACCATGCCCCCCTCCATTTACCTCTATGGGAGGAGGCGACATGGCTATGTACTAGCCGTCATGCCCCCTCCCATAGACATGAATGGAGGGGGCGTGGTGTGACGTCACGAACGTGGAAGCTGCAAGCTTCCGTGTTCTGGACTCCGCCACTGCCAGTCTGGAGATCCGGGGGGGGGGGGGGGGGGTCGCGGTCACTGGGGTACCTTTGGATAGGGGATAAGATGTTTCCAATGGACTACCACTTTTAGGGTACGTTCCCACATGCATATTTTCTGCTGCAGATCTGCTGAAGATTTTCTGTAGCAGATTTTGCTACCCATTGTAGTCTATGGGCAGCAACATTTACTGGAGCAAATCTGCAGCAGAAAATATGCATATGTGAACGTACCCATAAGTTACATCTAGGGAACTCACAGGTGTCTTTTCTGATCGGCGGTGCCCTTTTTCCTTTTTCCATTCGGCTCACACCAGCATGTCAACTTCCTTCAGCCAAACTTCATCTCTTCAACATCTGCAGGATGTTAGATTCCACATTTTCCAGTGCCCACCTCTACACAATCATCCCATCTATAGGCCCCCAAACTATAATAATGCCCCCCCCTTGGTTTTCTGCTCAGTGAAAGTGGGCAGGTAGGTAGCTAACTAGGTAGTAAGATATCCAGGTATGTAGGTAGGTAACTAGCCAGGTAGTTAGGTAGCCAGGTATGTAGGTAGGAAACTAGCCAGGTATGTAGGTAGGTAACTATCCAGGCATGTAAGCAGCTAGCTAGGTAATAAGGTATGTAGCTAGATAGTTAGGTAGCCGTGTATGTAGGTAGCTAGTTAGGTAGCTAGGTAGCCAGGTATGTAGCTAGGTAGCCAGGTATGTATGTAGCCAGGTCTGTAGGTAGGTAGTCAGATAGGCAGGTATGTAGGTAGCTAGTTAGGTAGCCAGGTATGTAGGCAGCCAGTTTTGTAGGTAAGTAGTTAGGATGCCAGGATGCTAGGTAGCCAGGTATGTAAGTAGTTAGGTAGGCAAGGTATATAGCAGGTATGTAGCTAGGTCAGTGTTTCCCAACCAGGGTGTCTCCACCTGTTGCATAACTAAAAGTCCCAAAATATGTGGACAGCCTCTGGCTGTCTGGGAATACTGGGAGTTGTAGTTTTGCAACTTTTGAAGGCACTGTGGTTGGTAAACACTGCAGTAGGTAGTTAGGTTGCCAGGTATGTAGGTAGGTCACTGTTTCCTAACCAAGGTGCCTCCAGCTGTTGAAAGACTACAACTCCCAGCATGCCCAGAGTTTTGCAACTCCTGGAGGCACCCTGGTTGGAAAACACTACATACCTGCATCCTCTTCTCATTCCCTCCTTCCTTTCTCCCTCCCTTTCTTTGTGCCGGGTTGGAAATAAAGTAAAAAAAAATAAAAATAAAACACAGATACTCAGCAAGCAAGTCCAACAGCAGAAGACACCAGCCGCATTCTTATTCCTTCACAGTGCAGGCACCGATGAGTGACATCATCGTGCCTGCACTGCTTGGGGGCACAGGTCACGCTCTTCTGTCCGTGAAAGCCGCAGGCATGCGGCTTACACTGACAGGGAGTTTTCATCTGTATGTGTGTGAGGCGCGCATAAAGCTGAAGACAGTGCTTCATCGCCTGGGGATCTTGGACAAGTGTCCTGGATCTCCATAAGCGAGTGGGCCGGAGCCAGACTCGGGGCTATGGGGCCCACACCGGGGCTATAGCCCTATTAGCCCCCACCCAGGCGACACCTCTGCTTACAACTATCCAACAGTTTTGGTAATTTTTAGCAGAGAATGCAACTTTCAAAAGTAATATAGTGACCTATCTGCATTTCCTTCTTAGGGTCTATTCACACGTACAGTATCCTGCTCATATTTCATGCACAGGATTTGAAGCTGTATTCAGTCATTTAGTTTACATTGAAATCTGCAGCATAAAATCTGCAATCAAGTCTGCTTCAAAACCTGCACATCAATTATGGGCAGGATATTTTACATGTAGATACCCCCTTAACCCCTGTGTGACCTATGACAGATTTAGTCTGTCATGGAGCTGCTCAGGGTGTATGGAGCAGGCTCCTGAGTCAAGCTCGCTCCATACCTGATGTCCCCCTAGATGATTATAGCAGCTGGGGGGCGCTGCTAATAGCTGTCACGCAGGGATCGCTGCAGCATGCTATTAACACTTTAGATCGCCGCTGTCAAAGCTTCGGGTGACTAAAGTAACTTTAAACTGTTCCTGGTGGTCTAGTGGGGTGGATCACTATCCTGCAGCTTACTGGTCCTGGCTCTTTAACTGATAGAGCCTGCCCAAAGCAGGCTTTACCAATGGAGTGCAGATTACACAGATCAATGCAGTTCAGTAGAGCTCCATTTATCTGTATGAGGAATCTAATAATTACTCCTAGAAATACCCTAAGGGGACTAATAAAGTGTAAAGAAAAGTTTAATAAAGATTAAAAAAAACATACATTAACCTCTTTCATATTAAAAGTTCAAATCACCTCCCTTTTCCATTTAAAAAACATGTAAACATAGTAAAAATAAACATACAGGGGGAGATTCATCAAAATCTGTGCAACGGAAGAGTGGTGCTGTTGCCCATATCCTGTGAAAAATGAATCTAATTGGTTGCTATATGCAACTGTTCCTCTACACTGGTTTTGATAAATCCCCCCTACTAGGTATTGTCACATGCATAATTGTCAGAGCTATTAGAATATAACATTATTTATCTAGTACGTACAACAAATTTTGGCACAAAAAATAAGTCATGAAACAGCACGGTATACAGAAAAAAAAAATTTAGATTTAGATTTTTATGTCTACAAATTTTTTTTTTTAAAGTTATAATTTTTTGAAAAAGAAGTTATAAAGTAAACCAAACCTATTATATATATATATATATATATATATATATATATATATATATATATATACATATATATATATATATATATATTGGGTATCCTTTAAATATTATGGACCTACTTAATAAAGATAATTATTTCAATTTTACAGAAAAATGCACTGTGCAGAAACGGAAGCCCCCAAAATTACAAAATGGCATTTTATTTTCAATTTTTACAAATCATTTTTTTGTTAACTGTATATTTAGTAGTAAGATGAGTGATGTCATTACAAAGTACAATTAGTGGCGGCGCAAAAAACAAGCCTTTATATGGGTCAGTAGGTGGAAAATTGTAAGCATTATGGCTATTAGAAAGTGATGAGGAAAAAACATAAGTGCAAAAATGAAAAAATGTCTTTGTTCTTGAATGGTAAATAGTTAAAAATAATACCAAAAGCAGAACAAACTACTTTAAGTTATGTTACCTGCTGTATGGAAAGTAGGTCTTGTGTTGTGTATCTATTAATGTATGTAAACTGAAGTATCATTTATTACCTCTGTGTAAAACCAAAACAGGAACAGACATTCATTTCCCGAACAGCAAGTTTGAGAAATATGTTTTAGCTATTCACATTTCTTATAATTGATGGTTTTTTGAAATGACAGTAACCCTTTAATAAAGCTGAATTTACAAAATTATGCATTGCACACCACTATTTTCTATCATAGGTGGGGGCGCTATTGTATGTGGCCTGGGTGGGTTTGAGTTCTAGGGCTGCTTTTTAGTCCCAGTCTGGCCCTGGGCAACTACCCAGCTTGACAAGCATAGGTTGCCAGGGCTGATGCCAGCTCTGCTGATTACAGTTAGCATTATTGAACAATATATAGTTTTGAAGTAGACGGACAAGCTGAGTAGATTTCAAAGCTAGCCCTTGTTCACACAGTGTTAAAATACCATACAGAATGCATCAGTTATATGCAGGGTAGGTCTGGTATGCCTTAGTATTTCCCATAAAATATAATCCAGGATGGTGTTCTCTTACCCATTAGTCTTTTCAATTGCCCAATAAAAATTTGAAACTCCAATCATTACCTTGTGAAGTCATACCACCTACATGTGAAATGATCTGGAACTTACTTCAGGTTTCTGGGTCTTTAAATGAACTTTAAATTCTTGTAGAATTAGTTATGTGCATTAGCAGACTGAGCACATCCTATTTGGTCACTTTCAGTTATTGCTTAAAGGAGTAGTCCAGTATAACAAAACTTATCCCCTATCCGCAGGACCCCGTGATCTCCCGCTCGGCACCTGGCTCTCTGCATGAATGCAGTGTGTCAACCAGGGCATAAAGCTGTGGCCGACATGCCCCCTCCATGATGCACCTCTATAGGAGAGCCAGAGATACCCGAACGCTGTATCTCTGGCCTTACCATAGAGATGCATGGGGGGGGGGGGGTCATTAACCCCTTAAGGACTCAGCCCATTTTGGCCTTAAGGACTCAGACAATTTAATTTTTACGTTTTCATTTTTTCCTCCTTGCCTTCTAAAAATCATAACTCTTTTATATTTTCATCCACAGACTAGTATGAGGGCTTGTTTTTTGCGCGACCAGTTGTCCTTTGTAATGACATCACTCATTATATCATAAAATGTATGGCGCAACCAAAAAACACTATTTTTGTGGGGAAATTAAAACGAAAAACGCAATTTTGCTAATTTTGGAAGGTTTTGTTTTCACGCCGTACAATTTATGGTAAAAATGACATGTGTTCTTTATTCTTAGGGTCAATACGATTAAAATGATACCCATTATTATATACTTTTATATTATTGTTGCGCTTAAAAAAAATCACAAACTTTTTAACCAAATTAGTATGTTTATAATCCCTTTATTTTGATGACCTCTAACTTTTTTATTTTTCCGTATAAGTGGCGGTATGGGGGCTCATTTTTTGCGCCATGATCTGTACTTTTTTTTGATACCACATTTGCATATAAAAAACTTTTAATACACTTTTTATAATTTTTTTTTTTAATAAAATGTATTAAAAAAGTAGGAATTTTGGACTTTTTTTATTTTTTTTCGTTCACGCCGTTCACCGTACGGGATCATTAACATTTTATTTTAATAGTTCGGACATTTACACACGCGGCGATACCAAATATGTCTATAAAAAATGTTTTTTACGCTTTTTGGGGGTAAAATAGGAAAAAACGGACGTTTTACTTTTTTATTGGGGGAGGGGATTTTTCACTTTTTTTTTACTTTTACTTTTACATTTTTTAACATTTTTTTTTTACACTTGAATAGTCCCCATAGGGGACTATTCATAGCAATACCATGATTGCTAATACTGATCTGTTCTATGTATAGGACATAGAACAGATCAGTGTTCTCTGTGATCTTCTGCTCTGGTCTGCTCGATCACAGACCAGAGCAGGAGACGCCGGTAGCCGCACGGAGGAAGGAGAGGGGACCTCCGTGCGGCGTTATGAATGATCGGATCCCCGCAGCAGCGCTGCGGGCGATCCGATCGTTCATTTAAATCGCGAACTCCCGCAGATGCCGGGATCTGTATTGATCCCGGCACCTGAGGGGTTAATGGCGGACGCCCGCGAGATCGCGGGCGTCGGCCATTGCCGGCGGGTCCCTGGCTGCGATCAGCAGCCGGGATCAGCCGCGCATGACACGGGCATCGCTCCGATGCCCGCGGTTATGCTTAGGACGTAAATGTACGTCCTGGTGCGTTAAGTACCACCTCACCAGGACGTACATTTACGTCCTGCGTCCTTAAGGGGTTAATGTTGGCTACCGCTTTGTGCAGTGGTCGACACGCCACTTTTCATGAAAAGAGCCAGGGCACGGTACCGCATATCGGGGGAGTTCCAAGCAGCCCCCTCAATCTGATTCTTATCCCTTTATTTGCAGATAGGGGATACATTTTGTTGTACTGCCTAACTCCTTGTTAATTGAAAGATTGGATCATTTTGACCTGGTGACTGAGGAGACCCTTGTAGTACAGTGAACTCATTGTCATATTCAAGAAGCCAGTTTGAGATAATGTAAGCTTTGTGACATGGTAAAACATCAGCAACAATACTCAGGAAGGCTGTACACATTACAATTATGCTCAGTTAGTACTAAGGGGCTCAAAGTGTGCCAAGAAAATGTTCTTACAGTCTTGCATTGTCCAATTTTGGTGAGCCTGTGCTAATTGTCATCTCTGTTTCATGTTCTTAGCTCACTGGAGTGGCAACCATTGTGGTCTTTTGCTGCTGTAGCCCATCTTCTTTAAGGTTTGATGTGCTGTACATTCCGAGATGGTATTCTGCATACCTTGGTTGAACCAGTCTGCCATTTTCCTGTGACCTCTGACATCCCCAAGGCATTTTTGTCCACACAACTGCCACTCACTTAATATTTTCTCTTTTTCAGACTATTCTCCTAGTGATGGCTGTGTGTGAAAATACCAGTAGATCAGCGGTTTCTGAAATACTCAGGCCAGCCTGCCTAGCACCAAGAACCATGCCACATTCAAAGTAAGTTAAAACACCTTTCAGTAAATTCAGTAAGTTTTCTTGACCACGTTTACATGCCTACATGCAGAGTTGCTACCATGTGATTGGCTGATTAGCAATTTGCCACCATGATAAATCTAGTGCATTT
This sequence comes from Hyla sarda, assembly GCF_029499605.1. Classification (NCBI taxonomy): domain Eukaryota; kingdom Metazoa; phylum Chordata; class Amphibia; order Anura; family Hylidae; genus Hyla; species Hyla sarda. The sequence goes on along the minus strand of NC_079193.1, from coordinate 154,264,105 downwards.
GTAGATAGCATAGTTTCAGTTTACAATAGCTAACAATTAGTTAAAGGGGTATTCCAGGCAAAAACTTTATATATATATATATATAGATATATATATATATAATCAACTGGCTCTGGAAAATTAAACAGATTTGTAAATTACTTCTATTAAAAAATCTTAATCCTTCCAATAGTTATTAGCTTCTATAGTTTTCTGTCTAACTGCTCAATGATGATGTCACGTCCCAGGAGCTGTGCATGATGGGAGAATATCCCCATAGGAACTGCACAGCTCCCGGGACGTGAGTCATCAGAGAGCAGTTAGACAGAAAACAACAACTCAACTTCAGAAGCTAATAAATATTGGAAGGATTAAGATTTTTTAATAGAAGTAATTTACAAATCTGTAACTTTCCGGAGCCAGTTTATATATATATATATATATATATATATATAAAAGTTTGGGCCTGGAATACCACTTTAATCTTCCTAAGTGTATAGGTTCTCTCGTTATTACAATAATTATTTAGCTAACTGAAAGGGTAGTCCGAGGAACTGAACTTATTAATCACTTAGCCCATGTCTACAAAATCTCCCCGTCTACTCAGCTGTCCTTGGCGCACTCTGGCCCCCACCTTCCCGGTTGAGCGCAAGTAACATCCCTTTCAGTCAATCACCAGCCACAGCAATGTCTCCCGCAGCCAGTAGGGGCCAGAGCGCACCGAGGTTGGGCAAGTAGACAGGGCCCTGTACAGGTGTCAGGCCCAAGGCCTGATTATTAAAATCCTATATGTGTATTATAAATTATAACTGTGTGTGAGGTATTATCCAAGACCTGGGGGTGGAGGTCATTCAGACTGTGGGTTTGTGTATTGCATTTTGTTGGGGGTCTGGATGTTTGTTTACATCTCCTTTGAAGTCAAAGGCTCTTTTGAAGCAGCAGGAAGTCATGCACTCTGGTCCCATCATATAATCAACCAGATAAGAGGGCCAGGGACAGAGATGCCCCCCTGGTGGGATAAGAGGGGAGGGGGGAATGGAGTCTCCCTCCAAAAAGGCAGATATATAATATTTAACAATGCTAGACTCAGGGTGTTCAAGGCTGTGCAACAAGCTGACAAGACCATCCTAAGAACAGCACTCTCATGGACTCTCACTCACTCATGGACTGCTATATCATCATGCTGTAAGAACTTCATCTTTTGTTTTCTGAACTTGCCTTGCTAAACTCTTTATATATTTTTATACCTGTATGTAATTTGTTTCTGTATTTTTTATATATATATAGCACTGTGATACCTTTTATCAGATTAAATGTTTAATTAATCAGCTCTGGTCTTTGATCTCTAAATATATGAGCTCACTGAAGGCAGCTCTGGTGGAAACACATTTATCTAAGGGTTAATTTGGTGACTTGCTGGGACTAGTAGTGGATACCCAGAGGTCTGGTGGCCTTAACCCTTGCACCATCACACTCTCTCTAGCGTCTTAGCTGGACCGACAGGGTGTGATCGTGACAACAGGAGATCGTGGGAAGTCCCAACGGTCAGACTCCCTGCAATCAGACACATATCCTCTGTCCGGTGGATAGGGGATATGTGTCTCACAAGTTCAATCCCCTGCACTACCTCTTTACTGGGAATATGTCAGCTCATCAGAATAAGTCCCTGGATCAACCACATAAATCATATCTATAACTTGTACTATATTTTTTCAGAATTCTATAGTCTCACTGCTCTTACAGTAAAGAATCTCTGTCTGTGATGATGGTGAAACCTTTTTATAGGATCCTCTAGTATAGGATGCCCTCTTGTCATGGTTACTGGCCTGGGTATAAAAAGATCATTAGAAAGGTCTCTGTACTGTCCATTCATATATTTGTACATTGTGATCAAATTGCACGTATTTTCTCCAAAATAACCCCAAGCTTGATAACCTGTCCTGGTCATGTAATCCCCATACCATTAATAATCTTTTTTATCGCCCTCCTTTGCAACCTCTCCAGTTCAGCCAGGTTCTTCTCATATACAGGTGTATTGGACACAATACTCCATATGTGGTCTGACTAATGATTTATACAGCGGCAAAACGATGTCCTTATCACATGCCTCTATGCCTCTCTTGATACATCACATGATTTTGTTAGCCTTGGCATCCGCTGCCTGACACAGATCACTAAAGTAGAGTTTACTGTCCACCAGTACCCCCAAGTCCTTTTTGGTAGTAGCTTTTCCTAATGTCTTATTATTTAGCACATAATTGTACATTTTGGTTTCATGTCATCAAGTGCATCACCTTACATTTCTCCACATTAAACTTAATTTGCCACGTTTGGGCCCAAGCCTCCAGCTTCTCCAGATACCTCTGTAATATTATGTTATCATCCTCTGTGGTGATCACCCTACCCAGTTTACTGTCATCCACAAATATAGAGATTCTATTCTGTAATGCCTCTACAAGGTCATTAATAAACATATTGAAAAGAAGTGCACCCAGTGGTACCCCACTATTAACTGTCACCCAACCAGAGTAAATTCCATTGAAAATAATTTTTTTGCTATGTGGCTGAAGTGCAAGTTGGTGGGACCGAGCTACTTTATTTATTTATTTTTTTTGTTGAAAATATATTTTTTTATTAGTTTTCAATGAAAAAGTAACAACAAACACTTCAAACAACCCCATGAGGAGCACCCACTTCCCCTCCCGTACCAAATTACATAATGGTCAATAAGACAGGATGTAAGAATAAGCAATAGGAGCAATCAGTCTTCCAAAAATCATAAGACATTATACTTAGCCGGGTAATGGGTATCCCCTCTGAGAACAACCAACACCAGTAATACCGCAACCATAGACACAACCGATCACACACACACACACACACCAGAACACGTCCTAGGAGCTCCCCATCCATCCCATTAATTACATTAAGACTGGGAGGGCTCACGAATCAGGGGATCTGTAGAGACATCTAACATCATTTACGGCACCCATACCTTATCAAATTTCTTGGGACATCTACGACTCACGTACAGGGCATGATAGAGGGGAACATATCTATTTACCAGGTCAATCCATCGGGATATAGGAGGGGTAGACCTGTCCTTCCAGGCCATCACTATAACTCTACGTGCACAAAACAGGAGAAAACAAATCAATATTCGCCTATAAGAGCCTGTCACTAAACCATTAATGACTCCCAACAAGCAAACCTCCGGTGTTAAAACGGAATCTCCAGATGATCAGATACCAATTGTAACATCTCTCTCCAAAAGGGCATAACACAAGAACAATGCCACATCACATGCAAAAAAGTGCCTTTCTCTCTCCCACACCTGAAACAAACATCCGACCCTGAGACCCCCATACGGTGTAGTCTAATGGTATAATATAAGCGGAGAACAAACCTAAACTGAATGATAATGTTTGGGGCACTAACCACTGTAGAATGATATGTATTAACCACTTCTTTCCACATTTCCCCTGAGAGACTAGGAATATAATCGACCCACTTTAGTTGCGCAATAGCAAATGGATCTGGACCCACCGATTGCAACAAGTCATAAATCTGAGTGAGGGGCTTAGACAGGTCGGCGGTCACCAGGAGCAACTCCAAATCATTAAACACTGGGGTAACTTCCAGGGAACCAAACAGTGTAGAAACCCAACTGAAGATACGTGTAATGGGCATCCTGAGGGACATGAAAACGATCTCTCAAGTCCGCAAATTAAGGAAAGACACAGTCATCTCCAAACAAATGCACAGTGAATTTGATTCCATGGGAGCTCCAAAACCCGGCTGCCTCCAACTCCCACAGGTGGCCCAAATGAGGGTTACCCCACAGGGGTGCTCGGGGAGAAACTACCGGCTTAGTAAAGCGCCCAGAAACCACCAACCAAACCGCCGCCACCATCTTAACAGGAGTCAACAGTGATGAAGAGGAAACACACCTGTACAATACATTAGTCAGTGTCTCATAGGAACCCATGAGAGCCCCTGCCAGGCCCGTGAAGGCATTAGAGAGATCCAGGTCGATCCACCAGGCTGCATACACCAGTTGTGAAGCTAGAAAATAGTTATGCATATTAGGAGCAGCAAGGCATCCCCGCTGTTTTAGCGCCTGGAGCAGCATCTGTCCCAATCTCGGAGGTTTACCCTGCCAATAGAAGGATCTCAGAGCTCCATTCAGTTTAACAAAAAAAAAAAAAAACAAGGGGGAACAATAAGTGACAAATGAAAAAAGGTTATAGAAATTTTGGGAGGAATATTATCTTGAAAACATTAATCTTACCCACTAAGGATAAGGGTAAGGAGTCCTATGCCTGTAGACGTGTAACTGTGTTTTCCAGAAAAGAGTCTAAATTAAGGGTCATAAACTCAGTATTACAAGGAGACACCTCCACTCCCAAATACCTAAATCGCGATACAGCCCATAGACCATTGGGCAATGTAGAAGGCAGAACCCCTTCCCGGGACAAGGACATAATAGATGATTTAGCCCAATTAACTCTAAGGCCCGAGACCTCACCAAATCTATCCAGAAGATCAAACAGAGCACACAGGGAGCCCTCCACATCAGCTAAACATACCAGGGTGTCATCGGCATACATGGAGATCTTCTCGATCAGGGTTCCTCTAGAAATTCCCTTAATGGAAGCGGAGGCATGAACTGCCGCCGCCAGAGGCTCCACGAAATGAGTCAGATATCGCTAAATTGGTACATATGCAGGCCCTAGGGATGTCATGTAGTAAGCGAATCCATGCCCTAAAAACAGGTCCAAAGTGGAGGACTTGCATCAGGCACCAAATATAGTGCCATTCAACTGAGTCAAAGGCCTTATATACATCAAGGCTAACTACATAACCAGGAGAAACGTCCTCCGCCACTGCAGAGAGGTTTACCTGTAATCTCTTGACATTAATATCGGTGGCCTTCCCAGGCATAAACCCAGTCTGGTCAGGGTGAACCACTGAAGAAATGACTCCTCTAAGCCTGTTTGCCAGTACCTTTGCCAGAATTTTTATATCAACATTAAGAAGGGATATGGAGCGATAAGAGTCTGGCAAAGTCGGATCCTTTCCAGGCTTGAGAAGTACCACAATAAGGGCCTCTCTCATAGATTCAGGCAGGGCCCCAGACTCCAAGGCCTTTGCATAAAGATTAAGCAGGATAGGAGTCAATTTCTCCTCATTCTGCCTGTACCAATCCCCCACCTAACCATTGAATCCCAGAGTCTTCCCAGAGGGTAAGTCGTTTATAACCCTTGACACCTCCTCAGCTGTCAAAGGGGCCTCAAGGGCAGAGGACTGAAGTGAGATCAAGGGACTAAGGGGCAACTCTCCCAGAAAGGACAGTATAGTCTCAAGGGACACCCTAGAGGATGAGGAGTAAAGGGAACTATAAAAGGAGTGAATGATCCCATTAATAACCATCGGGTCAGAGCTAAGAGTCCCATCCTTAATATGTTTACAGGGTATGGAAGTTACAGGATGGCTCTCCCTGGACAAGATAGCTAACAGTTTACCATTTCGGTCTCCAAATTCAAATATGGCCGCTTCCCTGTCTGCCATTTTCAAGTGTAAATGATCCTTCTGTATAATCAGAAGAGACTGCTGCTCCTTGGCCCATGCCCTTTCTGCCTCGGGAGTAGGATCCCTAACCACTGCAGCCTCAAGGACCCCTATTTCAGACTGTAACTTCCTCTCTTGGGCACCCGACTCCATTCTCCTACCCGCCACACCGGCCACAGATGCTCCCCGAATAGTTGCCTTATAGGCATCCCATTGGATAAAGACATCCAGATGGGAGGCATTATGTGTCCAATAATCAGTACGTGCAACATCTAGAGTGGAAGAAACCTCCTCTGCCTGAAGCCACCCCGGGTGCATTCTCCACAACCGAGAGGAGGGACGAGGACCCAGAGACAAGGGGGCAGAATGATCTGAGATCCCTCTACTGGTATAACACACGTCACTCACCGCTGGCAATAGGTCAGCCGAAGCAAAGGCGAGATCAATACGAGAGAAGGACTTGTGCACTGAGGAATAAAAGGAGAAAACAGAGTCGTCTGGATATTTCCATCTCCAGAGTTCAGTAAGAGCTAGCCCCAGACGCCAAGAAGCCAATGCAGATGAGCCGGGGTCTGCAGCATTGGTGCGATCAAGCTGGGGATCAGAAACAACATTGAAGTCTCCTATAAAAAGAACAGGGTCAGTAGGGAAAGAAGTCAATTTATCCGTTAGCCCACCTAACTAATGATGAATAAGAAGAATGATATCCCCTTGCAACCCATGCCCTCTTGAGGGCCAACACTTTCTGACCCGTAAAGGTGAGTTTCTTGTAAACAAATGATATGTGGGGAGTGTCTCTTTACAAAATCTAGGCACAGTGCTCTCTTGAACTTGGAATTAAGGCCTTGGACATTCCAACTGAGTATTTTAAGGGACCCCATCATGAAACAAGTGAGAAGCACAAAGAGGGCACGATATTCCACACAGAAACAAACCGTTCAACTAGGAGAGCTCCCAGGCACACCACACACACCCATACAACAAAGACAAACAACAAGGACATCACAACACAGAACAACAAAAACAGATAAAAAAAAATGTAAAACATTCCCCGAACAATTCCCTGTCTAACACTAACTAAACCAGTGCAGACCTGTACCCCGAACAAAAAAACTGTATCAGGCGAGTGCGAGAGTTACAAACAACCTATAATTCACAGTTAAATCCACTTAGGGGAATACCAAAAGTACCAGAAAGTATAATAATTCACAGAGGGGTACACACTTTAAAATGTAACTTTTAATCAGACACGTCTAAAACCAATCATTAGCACAGGCCCCACAACAAAAGCCAGTAGTTTGGGTTGACACCAGATCTAAAATATATAGACCACACTAGATGGAGGTGCGTCTATATGGGGGATAGTGAGGAGAGCAGTGGCGCTCAAAAGTGCATTAATCACCCTAAAACACCCTATCGGGGAGATGTAGTGTAGACTACCCCTGCTCCCACAGGGACTGTCGGGGCACTCGCCCTAAAAAGAGCGACCCCTGCCCCGATATATCCCTTGGACTGCGCCCTATAAATCCCTGGCAATATAATACATGCCCTTGCTCTGGTATACCTGATGCGTTTCTACCACATCGGTGGGTTCCTCAGGGGTTAACCAGGCAACTTACATAGAATCAATATTCCCAATTTACAGTTAAAATATCAAAAATTATCAAAGTAAGGGCTATCACCAAATAGAAATTACAAAAGTATTTACAGTTTAAGCAATACCATGAGTGTACCTACAAGTAAGCACCTATCCAGTTCAGGCAATACTGGTGCTAATAGTATCGATTGTCTACTGGCAGAAAATGCCAGCAGTTGGCTACTCACGGTTACCACGGGTTGCCGCAGTGGCGGTATCCCCAGGTGTACTCCCACAATGGTGGGCAGCACACTCAGCCGATCGGTGTCCTGGCCAGTCTACACTACATCTCCCCGGGTGTTTTAGGGTGATTAATGCACTTTTGAGTGCCACTGCTCTCCTCACTATCCCCCATATAGACACACCTCCATCTAGTGTGGTCTATACATTTTAGATCTGGTGTCAACCCAAACTACTGGCTTTTGTTGCGGGGCCTGTGCTAATGATTGGTTTTAGACGTGTCTGATTAAAAGTTACATTTTAAAGTGTGTACCCCTCTGTGAATTATACAAACAGCCTAACCTAACCACCACCTCCCGCTATCCCAGTAGAACTAAAGGTAACAACCACCTAACCCTCTATCAAGGGAAGGACCTAAGGGAAACTCGTACCTCGGACAACTACAACTCCATTCCTAAACTACTAACTAAGAAGGGGCAGCCTCCGCCCACTGCAATGCCTCAGTAGGTGAAGTGAAGATTTTTGTGGTGCGTCCATCCACCACCCTCAGACAAGCTGGGTAGAGCATGGCCTATCTATATAATTTGGAGCAAAGCTTGGCTCTAACTTCCGTAAATTGGGTGCGTTGTTTACGTAATTCCACGGGTAGAGAAATCCGGGTAGGAGGAGACCCTACTGTCCCCGAAGATAACTTCACCTTTAATCCTCACCGCCCGCATGATAGCGTCCTGTCTTTGAAATGTAGAATCTTTGCCAGGAAGGGGACAGGAGGTCAGACAGGGACCCTATGAGCCCTCTTCTCCACTAAGATGAAGGGAGAGAAGGTATTCGCAGGCAAGATCTCTTTTAGCTAGGATTCAAGGAATGCCACAGGATCAGCGCTTTCCGCCTTTTCAGGAAGGCCCACTAGCCGATCATTATTTCGCCGGAGGCGATTTTCAAAGTCATCAGCTCTGTCCACCATTCCTCTAAACTGACGCTGTAGATTTGCTATTTGTTCAGGGACAGGGCGAAGAGTATCCTCTACTACAGAAACTCTATGTCTCGTATCGTAGGATAACGAATTCCTGTCTAAGCTCATCCACTTTAGAGATCATGGAAGTATGGCAGGAGGTTATAGTAGACAAAATTTCAGTAAAGCGGAGGTCTATGGTGGCCTCATCATACGGCATCCGTTCTGGAGAGGGAAGAGGTGACGGACCAGGAGGATGATCTGCCAAGGGCACGGACTGACCAGACGAGGAACTGCCCGAAGTATTACCAGATCTGGAGATTTCAATCGTCTTAGCAGCATTAGCCGCCGCTTTGGTAGAGAGAGGCGTCTGAGCCACAGAGTCACGCTATGAACGTCCGCTAGTCTCAGAGTGTCCGTCCTCTTGAGGAGACATCATCATCATCCGATGAAGGGCGAGCCATCCCAGCTCCTGACTTATTGTGTTTGGATCTGCCTCATGGACCACCCATAGTAGCACAGAGTCACTCAGCAGGGCAAATAGGAGTAATGTAAGGCACCAGAAGAGAGGAACACCACATGTGGTACACAGGGCAGATGTCTCCGAGTAAGATAGCACAAAGATCCACACACTTCAGGTACCACAGGCTGTTGCAGACTCAATATCAGGTGAGGGTCAGTATCTTACAAAACATACAGTCCAGTAAAGACTTCACATAGGAGAGCACCTAAACTCCACAAACACTCCAGCCATCACAAGTCCCAGCAAGCCCAGCAGTGGAGAAGGGCAAGACAGTCCGGAGCAGGGCACTACAGGACCTGCAGGAGGGGAAGCACCCAGCACATAGCTAGCACCCTGTCCACTACAGGTCCCAGCAAGCCCATGTGTGGGCTGAGCTTTTGTAGCAATGAGAGGCAGGTAAAGATGGCAGGGGTGGGTGGGGTACTCACAAATGTAGCAGTGCCCGGCAGCCTAGCAATGCAGTGCAGGAGTCCAGAGGCAACCCTGGGGCTACCCCCACAGAGCCTCACAAATCTTCAGGATGACAGCCGTTCTCCGGTGCTCCAAAGCAGAGAGCCGCACCACAGTGCCTCAGCTCAGCTGTTGCAGAAGCGTGGGCAGAGTGGGAGTTGCTAGGGAGACCCAGCTCAGGAACAAGCCCCACCCACGAAGACCAGCAATGGCAGGGCTTCCGGCTTCAGCAATCAGAGACCCACGCTGGAACCCGGGAAGCAGGGGACTTCACAGACCACCTCGCTGGACCAGAGCCTCCCCTCCGTCTCTCTCTATCTGTGCATCGCCGCCGGCACCCAGCAGAAGGATCCAGGACCGTGTCCACTGCTGCAGGAGACCTTCCGGAATGCAAAGCATCCCCTCAGATAAGTATTCCTGCAGGTCAGGGGTATATTTCAGGATAACTGAGTACAGGGAAGCGGGAGCTCTGCGAGCACACATCTGCTCAGCTCCCTATGCAGGCCACACCTCCCAGGACCAAGCTACTTTAGTGCCAAAATATTGCTCCCCTACTGGTTTCCCACTCCTCTTCCTGCCCTGCTTAGGAAGATGAATCTTGTACATCCATATACAGGAAAGGCACTGAAGCAGCTTGGTCCAACCTCCTTGACACTTCAGCCACAGAAAAGAAGATTATTTTTATAATTATTCCTTTTATCACTATACCTGTACAATGGACTATGTGTGGAGATCTGAATACGACTTGCTCAAAATGAGCTAACAAATTCCTTTTACAGTATATCTTTCACATTTTCTGAGCTTTAACAATGAATAGTTTATTATAAATTTGGTATATAATATTTTCTACTTTTGAGAACCTTTTTTTTCTTTCCTTTAGTAGCTTTCACTTTGAGGTACACTCTAACAGGAGGAGCTGGCTATCAGATTCAACAGTATTTTAAATCACAAAGGCAGAACATCAAATCAATATTCATTAACAACCATTTTTGAGACCAAGGTTTTTAATGTGATTTAAAGGGGTTGTGCGCTGCCCTGCAGTTCGGAGCTCCACTCCGAACTGCAGGGCAGCGCACAACTCCTTTAACCTTATTCATGGGGTCTAATCCATGCTTGGGCTTACCAATGCAGAATTCGCATGGAAACTGTGTCAAAGGAGTAACATTCCATCTCTTTTTTTCCTGCAACACAGACTTGAAATATATGTTGGAAAAGACCCACACTGTAGAAGTGTGAACTATTCCATAGCTTTCTATTTAAAGGGGTTCTCTGATGCTTACACATCTTTTCCCCTATCCAAAGGATAGGGGATAAGATGCCTGATTGCGGGAGTCCCGCCGCTGGGGACTCCCGGGATCATGCACGTGGCACCCCGTTTGTAATCAGGCGACCACCGGGCCGGCGGAGTGTGACGTCAAGCCTCCGCCCCTCAATGCAAGCATACGGGAGGGGGCGTGATAGCTGTCACGCCCCCTCCCGTAGGCTTGCATTGAGGGGCGGAGCGTAACGTCACACGGGGGCGGAGGCGTGACGTCACACGCCGCCGGCCCGGTGGTCGCCTGTAATCAGACCCGAACTGACTACAAACAGGGTGCCGCGTGCGAGATCACGGGGGTCCCCAGCGGCGGGACTCCCGCGATCAGGCATCTTATCCCCTATCCTTTGGATAAGGGAAAAGATGTGTAAGGACCGGAGAACCCCTTTAAAACAATGGGATGCAGATTCCATTTGGTTTTCACACAGGTCTGCTTAAAAAAATGTGGGGGAATTTATTAAAGTCTGTGGCAGTGCACATCATCAAAAAGTCACAAATCCTTGTGTATATGCCTGGTTTGTGCCAAAAAAAATTGACTTTTTGCTTAGCACAGAGAAGGCTGGGTTTCCCACAAAGGCCTTACATCAAATTTATTACAATTTGCACTTTCTAGCAGACATAAATTGTACACACACAAGGGGCACACACAGGGGAAATTTAGGCCACAATAATGGACTAGTACTATTGCCTTATACTGTATGTCTTGTTGTGGTCAAGCAGGCAAACCATATGACTGCAATACAGTCAGCAGTGTTGGGTGGGGATGAGACATCCTGCATCTTTATCAGTGGCAGCAATATGAGAAAGGAAAAATTGCAATGGGATGGATATATATTTCTCTATCTACATTAATCCTATAACTGATAGCTTAGACTCGAGTGGAAATTTGCATGCATAGAGAGTTCCAGAATCACATGACCATAATGTGCAGAATTCCTCTTGATCAGCGGCGCAATCAAATATTGCTCAAAAAAATGCTATATGCAGCTGTGTTTTAACTTTATTTTGAAGGTATGCACAGATATACAGAGCCTTGAGTCCAGTTGTTTTTGTATTTTTTGTTTCTTTTTTATATTGCATACAGCTTTGTAGATTGCTGAAATCTGAGAAGGAAAGCACAAAGATAAGATCTTGGAGGGAACCAGTTCCCCATGCACGTTTATAAGTAGCTCGTTTTGTAACAAGAACGCCAAAGGAAATTAAATAAATAAATAAATAATTAAATAAAAATGAAATGTGAAAACAAGACCACAACGACAACCTGTGCCTGTGGAATAGGAAGGTGAAGTCAGGAAAATAGGAGTTGAAGAAGAAGTTGTTGCATCTGCTCATTCAAGTCCAAAGGTGCTTGTCTCCTCAACGGCTATCAACAACTTTTCATGTAACATGGAGTAAGAAGGGTATGGTGGAAGGTCCAGGCGGTTGAAGCATGTGTGCGCTCTATACAAAAAAGAACATAAAAATTATGCAGGATAACATTTTGTGTTGATATGCAAGACAAGTTTTTTATTTTTATAAATAGGCTGTTTGATAAAATCTCTTATTCCCTGATATACCATCTGTAGCAGAATCACTTGTCATTTTATAGCAGAGAATGGAAGACCACATTATATCTAATTATCAATAAATTTTAAACCAACACCTATTAACCTAAATGTTCAACATGACTAAACATTCATGTGCTCTTAATGAAGAGAGGAGTGGTAAGCCACTGCCAGATAGTTGTGAGGGCAGCTTATCTGTTTAAGGACATAAGGGATGGGCAGTTAAAATCCATCATGCCTAATCCTTCTCTCTGCTGATTTATGGTCTATTCACACGTACAGTTTTCTGCGCAGATTTGATGCACAGATTTGATGCGCAGGATTTCCTGCTGCAGATTTCAATGTAAACGGAATAACTGAACACAGCATGAAATCCTGCACATCAAATCTGCACAGAATACTGTACGTGTGAATAAACCCTTAATCTGTTGGGAAGAATTGGGAGGCCCTCCGAATATTTAAGACAGTTGGCTTAAGTTTGAGGGTTTGGCCAACTTTTGACTTAAAGGGGTACTCCACCCCTAGACATCTTATCCCCTATCCAAGGATAGCAGATATGATGTCTGATCGCAGGGGTCCCGCCGCTGGGAACCCCCGCAATCTCTCCTGCAGCTCCCTAGTCATCTGCAGCACGGAGCCGAAGCTTGCTCTGCCCCCTCCCATAGACTTGCATTAAGAGGGTGGGGCGTGATGTCATGAGGGGGCGGGCCGTGATGTCACGAACCGCTGGCCCCTGTATCGTGAGTCATCAGGCATGGAGCCAGCTTCGGCTCCATGCTGCAGATGACTAGGGGATGCAGGAGAGATTGCGGTGGTCCCCAGCGGCGGGACGCCCGCGATCAGACATCTTAACCCCTATCCTTGCATAGGGGATAAGATGTCTAGGGGCAGAGTACCCTTTTAAGTGTATGGGGACCATAAGTATCAATTCAGCAAACTAGTGACATGTCAGAAGTTTTGATCAGTCAGTGGTAGGGTGAGTGCTATATCATTAAAATGAAGGGTCAGAAGCACTAAGTGCAGTATTGTTTCTCAATAGCTCAGCTTAGGTTTCATCAGAGCAGAGTGAGTAGTTTGTAGGCTTGGCAAATTGTCACGATGCCGGCTGGCAGAAGGTGGATCCTCTGTGCCAGAGAGGGATTGGCGTGGACCGTGCTAGTGGACCGGTTCTAAGTCACTACTGGTGTTCACCAGAGCCCGCCGCAAAGCGGGATGGTCTTGCTGCGGCGGTAGTGACCAGGTCGTATCCACTAGCAACGGCTCAACCTCTCTGACTGCTGAAGATAGGCGCGGTACAAGGGAGTAGACAGAAGCAAGGTCGGACGTAGCAGAAGGTCGGGGCAGGCAGCAAGAATCGTAGTCAATAAGGCAATAGCAGGAGGTCAAGTACACAGTATGGACAAACACAGTAACGCTTTCACTAGGCTCTAAGGCAACAAGATCCGGCAAGGGAGTGCAGGGGCAGAGATCAGATATAGTCTGGGAGCAGGTGGAAGCCAATTAAGCTAATTGGGCCAGGCACCAATCATTGGTGCACTGGCCCTTTAAGTCTCAGGGAGCTGGCGCGCGCGCGCGCCCTAGAGAGCGGAGCCGCGCGCGCCAGCACATGACAGCGGGGGACCGGGACGGGTAAGTGACCTGGGATGCGATTCGCGAGCGGGCGCGTCCCGCTGTGCGAATCGCATCCCCGACGGCCAAGACAGTGCAGCACTCCCGGTCAGCGGGACCGACCGGGGCGCTGCGGAGAGAGAGACGCCGTAAGCGCTCTGGGGAGGAGCGGGGACCCGGAGCGCTAGGCGTAACAGTACCCCCCCCTTAGGTCTCCCCTTCTCTTTGTCCGGTAACTGCCTCCCCTGGGATGAGGACACCGGGAAAGAATGGAGGGTTTCCTCAACGGCAGGCAGTACAGCAGGAGTGGGAATGGGGAGGGAGGGCAGAGGGCGAGGCCTGGCACGGGGCAGTGTGACACCAGGACGGGGGCCATGAGGAGGCACCGAGGCTTGCCTGACTGGACTGGGAGGGGGGGGAGAGGCACTTCTTATGGCAGGCAGAGTCCATAAAGACCTTAGGGAGACCGGTTACAGGGAGAACCACAGGGTCACGGCAGGGAGTACTGGGAACCGGTTTAAGGCAGTCCTTGAAACAAGAGGTACCCCAGCTCTTGATCTCCCCTGTGGACCAATCCAGGGTAGGAGAATGGTGTTGAAGCCAGGGTAGTCCAAGGAGAATTTCGGAAGTGCAATTGGAGAGGACCAAAAACTCAATTTTTTCGTGATGAGGTCCGATGCACATTAGGAGGGGCTCCGTGCGGTAACGCACGGTGCAATCCAACCTGACTCCGTTGACCGCGGAAATGTAGAGTGGCTTGACGAGACGGGTCACCGGGATGCGGAATTTATTCACCAAGGAATCCCGAATAAAATTCCCAGAGGCACCAGAGTCCAAGCAGGCCACGGCTGAGAGGGAGGAGTTGGCTGAAGGAGAAATCCGCACGGGCACCGTGAGACGTGGAGAAGCCGACTTTGAATCAAGAGACGCCACACCCACGAGAGCTGGGTGCGAGCGTGCGTTTCCCAGACGTGGAGGACGGATAGGGCAATCCACCAAGAAATGTTCGGTACTGGCACAGTACAGACAAAGATTTTCTTCTCTACGGCGATTCCTCTCCTCCTGGGTCAGGCGAGACCGATCCACTTGCATGGCCTCCTCGGCGGGAGGCCTAGGCGTAGATTGCAACGGAGACTGTGGGAGAGGTGCCCAGAGATCTAAGTCTTTTTCCTGGCGGAGCTCTTGATGTCTCTCAGAAAAACGCATGTCAATGCGAGTGGCTAGATGAATGAGTTCATGCAGGTTAGCAGGAATTTCTCGTGCGGCCAGAACATCTTTAATGTTGCTGGATAGGCCTTTTTTAAAGGTCGTGCAGAGGGCCTCATTATTCCAGGATAGTTCAGAAGCAAGAGTACGGAATTGTATGGCGTACTCGCCAACGGAAGAATTACCCTGGACCAGGTTCAGCAGGGCAGTCTCAGCAGAAGAGGCTCGGGCAGGTTCCTCAAAGACACTTCGAATTTCCGAGAAGAAGGAGTGTACAGAGGCAGTGACGGGGTCATCGCGGTCCCAGAGCGGTGTGGCCCATGACAGAGCTTTCCCAGACAGAAGACTGACTACGAAAGCCACCTTAGACCTTTCAGTAGGAAACTGGTCCGACATCATCTCCAAGTGCAGGGAACATTGTGAAAGAAAGCCACGGCAAAACTTAGAGTCCCCATCAAATTTGTCCGGCAGGGACAAGCGGAGGCGAGGAGTGGCCACTCGCTGCGGAAGAGGTGCAGGAGCTGGCGGAGGAGATGGTTGCTGCTGTAGCAGAGGCAGAAGTTGCGACTGAAGTTGCTGCACCATGGTGGACACTTCCGACAGCTGGTGAGTTAGATGGGCGATCTGTCGGGATTGCTGGGCGACCACCGTGGTGAGGTCAGAGATAGCTGGCAGGGGAACCACAGCGGGATCCATGGCCGGATCTACTGTCACGATGCCGGCTGGCAGAAGGTGGATCCTCTGTGCCAGAGAGGGATTGGCGTGGACCGTGCTAGTGGACCGGTTCTAAGTCACTACTGGTGTTCACCAGAGCCCGCCGCAAAGCGGGATGGTCTTGCTGCGGCGGTAGTGACCAGGTCGTATCCACTAGCAACGGCTCAACCTCTCTGACTGCTGAAGATAGGCGCGGTACAAGGGAGTAGACAGAAGCAAGGTCGGACGTAGCAGAAGGTCGGGGCAGGCAGCAAGAATCGTAGTCAATAAGGCAATAGCAGGAGGTCAAGTACACAGTATGGACAAACACAGTAACGCTTTCACTAGGCTCTAAGGCAACAAGATCCGGCAGGGGAGTGCAGGGGCAGAGATCAGATATAGTCTGGGAGCAGGTGGAAGCCAATTAAGCTAATTGGGCCAGGCACCAATCATTGGTGCACTGGCCCTTTAAGTCTCAGGGAGCTGGCGCGCGCGCACCCTAGAGAGCGGAGCCGCGCGTGCCAGCACATGACAGCGGGGGACCGGGACGGGTAAGTGACCTGGGATGCGATTCGCGAGCGGGCGCGTCCCGCTGTGCGAATCGCATCCCCGACGGCCAAGACAGTGCAGCGCTCCCGGTCAGCGGGACCGACCGGGGCGCTGCGGAGAGAGAGACGAATCTAGAAGCCAGCTAAAAAGTTAGAAGCCAGGAAGCCGCACGTCAGGTAACATGACAACACGCAATGGGACGTTATGTGACGTTATATGGTCAGTCATTGTCCTCTTCTCTCTCTTGTGTCACAGTAATTAGTGTCCCTCCTCTCTCCCATGTGTCACAGTCATAAGTGTCTCATCTGTTAAAAGATAGCAGATAAATACTTACCTATGCATCTGCCCCCATGCCGATCCTCCTTTATGCCATGCTGAACAGGGCATGTCTTTGGTTGGTGCTCTGGTATCATGTGACGGCAGCAGCCAATCAGCAGCCATGCCATGAAACTATATACTCCTGAGCATAGGGTGTCACTTCCGAGGCTGCTGATTGGCTGCAATGGTCACCTGACATATGCTGCTCCTGTAACACTGCAGTACCAACTGCTGGCAGAATGGAGGATCATCGCAGGAATGGAGGCAGAGGTAAGTAAAACTTTAATTTTTTTTTAAGGATATGTCAAGCTCTGGTCTATAGACATTTTGTTTACCTTTCGATAAAATGCAATGCAGCCTTAGTATAAGTGACTAAGTTTATAATGTGTCAATATATTTTTCGATAACTATGTATAATATAATCAGGTCCATTACCTTGGAAGTGATGTTATCTTTCCCCATTTTTCTATACAAAAGCGCCTGAGTCCATTACTTCCACGGAGGGCTGCAAACCCTTCATATGGTACACTAGATGTCCCGGTCACAAACTGTAAAAGCCGTAACCTCTGCTCATTGTTAAATCTTTCCACAGCTGCCCAAAACCACCGAATGACAATGTGGCCATCGTGATACCCTAGAAAACCAGGAATGAAAGTACAGATTATAATAAACACAGATATTTGTATAGTTATCTCATAGGGGCATACCAGTCTTACTAAAACTTGTCATCACTTTGTAATTGTGGGGTCCCAGAGGTCAGCACCCGGCCACCTGAAGTACAGGAGAACCGCAGCGCAGCCTCATTCAAGTGAATGCAGTGCAATTTTCCTCATCAAAATGACACTTTGCTGGAACCATTATAAGTTGTGGCTTTTGTTTATGATGGACTGATGTTAACAAAGACTTAGAGGCACTGGAATGATTTGGCTGGTCAATGCATACCCAGTTAATATTAAAATTAAGTGGAATATGTTGGGGAATACAAAGCCTGTGGCAGTACATAGAGGCTATGCAGCACCTTTGTGCGAGCTACATGATCCCTGTGTGGTGCTCTACAGGCTCTGCCAGGTGGCATTAGTATGGAGATATTTTACATTAAATGACAGAATATAAAAAATTACTGTACATCACCTCCTCGGTATTCTGTGTTATTGCGCCAATCAATTAGATCAATTTCCGCTGTGCCCGCGATGACTAGCTCTAGCTCTCTAGCATCAAACACAGAGACAAGTCTGGAGTCTACAACCTGAAATAAAAGCACAATATATTATTATAATACTCAATAACCATAAGTATCAATCATAACCCTACAGTATTAAATGTATTTTATAATATAGGTATATACCTTTTCCTAGGTGTACTACATGTACCCTAAATATGTTCTGATACATGTATTTACTGATAGTGATGATTTGCAGCTCCATCTTGTGGTTAAAATATGTATTTGTTTGTTTAATTACAGCTAACGTTGCAACTATGTAACTGCTGTAAATTATATAGTATATATTCCCTTATATAGGAGTCACAGGGGGTCAGATCATCACACTGAGGTACACTTATTTGCAAAAAAGTATAGTGCAATGTTAAGGTTACGGAAATACAAAAAATAATTTGCCTCATTCACCAGGTTAAGCATCACTGTTGCTCACATGTAAAAAGTTTAGATTGCACTGGGTTTCACTCCTGAGATCGATCCCTCCTGAGACGCACTGCGAACACGAGTTACAGTCGAGTGATGTGCGCCAGATCTGCCAGGAAGTTGAGCGCACTCCCGCACACTTCCTCAGCATGTCGATCACCAGAGTGAGACCCAGTGCGATCTGAACTTTTGACATATCTGGCCAACAAGTCAAAAGTTTTATTTATTTATTTTTAATGAGAGAAACCTTTACAATTTCTATTTATGGTATGCTTGTGCAATATTACTAGCTGCCTTATTATGCACACTTCAATCAAATGGAAGATGGATGAGCCGCTCCACATCCTGCTTTCGGACTTCAGCTGTAGCAGACAATGATGGGTGCTACCCTCAAACATCATTGAAGTCTTCACCCAGGGATCACAGTATTCAAATTAAAAATATATAAGTTGCTGGCAAGCCATCCATAAACAGTCTTGGGTGGCAAAGCGCAACTATAAATATATATTAGTTTGGTTGGAGCATAAGACAAAAAAATCTTGGGTGGCAGAGTTGTGTCTCTGAGTCCAGGGCAACCATCAAGGGGGTACAGCCAGTATTCTAGTAAAGGGGCCTGAGCTCCGCTGCCCGACGATGGCCTGTTGTGCCCCCTTGCAGCAGCGCCCGAACAGAAGGCTATCGGTCTCCTGCTTCTGTACGTACATTATGCAAAAAGCGTATGTAATGTATGTACAATAAAGTAGCCTTAGCCTCACGCTGCATACTACATGTTTATGTCATTTTATCATGCAGCCTGCCAGAGAAGTCTGGCATCACTCTGGAGGGGGAGTAGCAGAAAGGTGAGTGGGATTTTTTTTTCTTGCTGACTTATTGGGGGCGTTACTTACTACCTACTGAAGCATTACCAACTACCTAATGGGGACAATGCCTACTACCTACCTACTGGAGGCATTACCTACAACCTACCTACAGGGTGCATTACCTACCTGGGAACATTACTGGGGGCATTACATACCTTCTACCTTATAGGGGGATTCCCAACCTACCTACTGGAAGCATAACCTAACAGGGTAAGGTGCAATTACCTACCCACTGAGGGCTTCTACATAAGGAAAGTTGCCTAGCCACCACCGCCCAATCCCCCTACTCCCCCCCCCCCCCAACACACTTACCTACTCCCTCAAACTATGCATGGGACAAGGGGGGCATGTTTGGAGTACTGAGGGTAGGAAACACATGGGGAATGTGCTGAAAAAGTGTGGAGCCTAAAATGCTTGTTGTCTAGGGAGACAAGTCGTGGTTGGAAGAAGACTTTATGGTGGTTTGAGCCAGATAGAAAAGGAAACAGAATGACTCCAAGAAGACAGCCCCTGTGAGTTAGTGGATATAACTGCACTGTAATTACTTATATGGTCTGCATTGTGTAGAGCTGGGATCCCTACTGCATGTGCTTTGTATGGTGGGATATTGATCTATGTTCCATGGTTTTCATACAGTATAAGTATTTTAATTCAATCACTATGCTATGGTAATGGTAGTGCTCATGGTGTGGTGGCATTATTCTCCCTTGTGAACTGGTATTATTATTATTGTTAATATTGGTCTCAGAATACAGGATTTGGTCAGTAACAGTATAAAGGTAATATGTATGGTGATAACATCCCTCCTTCCTTCTTCATTGAACTACAGGACTCTTGAAGATAGTGGATATGTCCTGGGGGAAGACTCAGGAGCGACCCGTGGGGTGCTATGTTAGGGGTTCTAAAATTTCTGATGGCAGCCCTGCCTGGGTCCAATAGAGATTAGAGGACACTGCACGGCTGAGAAGTATGTATGAAGATCCTTGGCAGGCAATGGGTTATTGTATAGTGTACCTTTGGCATGGTGATGGGCATAACTCGGTTTCCAACTGTCTGGAATACATCTGAAGATCATGGTGTTGTAGTGGCCACCTGGCATCAGTGTATAGGAGACACCAGTAGACTATGTGACCTGCAAACAGAGGTCTGCCAGAACATAGCTTCTGTATAGGTAGTAAACTGATGTATACTATGCCCCTTGGAGGGGAATGGGCATGGTGTGAATTAAAGGCCACCCCTTCCCCTGGTGCTGAGTGCAGGCAGACACATGTGGTTAACAGAACTGGAAAAACCCAGCCCGGAGCTGCAGGATTTGGGGAGGGCCTGGTACAGGAAAGTGCCCTGTACTGCAAAACTGTAATAAAGTCGCAGTGGCACATAAAAAAAATCTTGGTCTTCCCATGTTAAAGTGCCACCGGGGTCCAATGGACCCACCAGGACCCATGCTGGATACTAATGGATGCAATGGGTGCAGAGTGTTCCCATGTGCAGGATTCTCATCTCTTGGCCAGAAAGGACAAAAACACATTCTCTTGCTCTTATTCTTGCGCTTATTCACTTTAATGAACACTTTGTAATGTCTAATGGTGGAGGCAATACAGGGAAGCTAAACACTTACTGACAGGTTTGCTGCTGACTGTTGAGGGACCCAACAGGAAAGCACTTGGGAGGAGGTTGGGGTGGCGGGGGTATTTACTGATACAGGCATCTCATATGCCACTCTTAACTAAACCACCACTATTGCACAATGCGCATTGTTTATTGCACACTTCTCAATACATCCAGACACATCAGAGCCTGCTACATGTTCCTTTCGGAAATGTACGCCAGCTAGGGGCTAGCATAGATTCTGGTTACGACTTACAACAAGTCCTCTGGAATCAGTTGCAATAATTCTGCCATCATGGGAGGCCATGCCTCTTTGTGCAAGGCCTGCCCACTTTCTGAAAATTGGTGCAAATGGTGTAATGAAGCCAAAATGTTGTTTTGCACCTTTTTTATGACAAAATACCACTCTACACAAGAGACAACTCTAACAAGTAAATATTTGTCTACACTAGAGAATCAGTTTTTTCCCCTTGTCCCTTTATGCTGTATGAGCTTACCTCATAAAAGCCTCGTACAAGGGCTTCCGTCTGTTGAACCACTCCCCGTTCCACTCGCCACTTCACCATTTTCTCAATATATTCTTTCTTATTTTTCTCTGTGACTTGCAAGTTTGCTCCTCCTGACTTCAGCTCTCTCTCAGTGACCTGTCACATGAAAGAAAAAAAGAGAGTGATTCACAAATATTACCTTCATCCCTATAATATCTTTTACATGATCACTGATACAACTCTTGAAATGGCACTCAATATCCATATTTATTTTCTGTGACTCCACATCCTAGTGAAGTGGAGTCACAGACAATGAATATTTAAATTGAGTGAGCGTAGGCCCTCCCCCTATATCCTAGTGAAGACAGATAATTAATATGTAAATTGAGTCGGTGAAGCACCGCCCCCTTGCACGGTTCACTGAATTTAGCAGAGGACATAGCTCAGGACCTACTGGACATACTTAAGTAAGTGACCCATCATTGGACACCTGTTCACTCACACTATAACCCAGTGTATTACTCTGCCTATACCTATGGGGAAGAGGGGGGGGGGGGGGGTAACTCTGCCTATACCTATACCAATGGGGAAAGGGGGTTAACTCTGTTCCTATACCTATTGGGAAGGGGGTTAACTCTGCTGCCTATACCTATGGGGAAGATGGTTTAAGTCTGCTGCCTATACCTATGGGGAAGGGTGGGGGGGCTAACTCTGCTGCCTATACCTTTGGGGAAGGGAGGTTAACTCTGCTGTCTATACCTACAGGGAAGGGGGGTTAACTCTGCTGCCTATACCTACAGGGAAGGGGTGTTAACTCTGCTGCCTATACCTATGGGGAAGGAGGGGCTACCTAACTTTATACCTGGATGCCTAACTACTTACCTACATACCAGGCAATCTAACTACCTACATACCCAGCTAGCTAACTATATCACATACCTGGCCTTCATACATGGCTGCCTAACTACTAGCTAGCCCCCTACCTACCTGGCTTGTCACCTACATACATATCTGGCTTCCTGAGCTACCTACCTAGTTACCTATTTACCCTGCTACCTACCTACCTGCCCTTTTACTGTGCAGAACACCAAGGAGCGCATTATTACAGTTTGTCGGCCTATAGATGGAAAGATTGTGTAGAGGAGGGGAGGGCACTGGAAAAATGAGGAGTCTGACATGTTTGTCCTGCAGATGTTAAGAGATCCACATGGCGGTCTTATCCGGACGGAGAAGAAAAGGAAAGAGGACGCAGCTGATCAGAAAAGACGTAATTGTGGGTCCCAAAATGTAACTGTAATCATTTATATGGTATACACATCCTGTGTACAGCTGATATCTACCGCCATATGGTCCTCTATATAATCACTTATACAGATCCTTTATAGTATACTGGTCTGTGTATAGTGGTTTTATTCAGTACAGTATGGCAATATTATTGGTCATGGAAATTTACCTACGTTTAAGTGTTTCTTACATATATAAATTTTAGTTTATTGTGTGTGGGATTTGGGTGGAATAGGGACGTGGCAGAAGATTGACGAGCTGCAGAGCCTAGCAGGGGCCCTTGCCTTTTTTGGTCCGGGGACCCCGAGTGTTGTCAGTCCACCCCTGGCTCTATCATCTCCGTGCTGCACTGCCTTGCCTGGCATTTGTTTCCTTGCCGATCCAATCCTCCTACACTATGCGAGCGATATCGCCGCACAGTGTAGGACGGAAATGCTCCTCCTCCAGACCTCCCCTGTAGCATGCACGGCGCGTTCCGTGATGTAACGCGGAGGCGGAGTCACGGCAATGCAAGGGTGAGGCATGGCCAGGTTACTGCGCAATACCAGCGGCATTACTCTCGGTATCCCACTCTCCCAGAGCAGCTTACGGCAGCCAATATCTGCTAGGAGGTGATTTTTTCATTTTTAAATCATCAATTTGTAATAAATTGTGTAATTTATTGGTTATATAATAATTATATAATCTGCATCAGTCGTAGAGCTTAATAAATTCTCCCCCAGAGAGTCTAAAACCCATAATAAATGTGGTGCAAGGCATGTAGGATTTTTTTTTGGGGCAGAAACTATTAGTAGTAAAATTGCTTCATTGTGCACAACAGAGCACTTGTATTGCACATATTAACAGTTATTAACAATTTATCATTTTAATATTCATCTACAATAACCACCACATTTTGGTGTGCTGAATTACTTTTGGTCAGAGGGATTACTTTGTACCCATGGAAACACAGAATAAGGCTAAAGCTGTCATATTGGACAAATTATTTGCAGGTCTATTTAGCTAGCCTTAGGGTAAAGATTCTATTTGCATCTATTATTTACCAGGGATTTAAATATGCAGTCATGAAGCGCACTAGTAGGAGCTGAGCCAACCTCAGATCATTGTAGAATGGAGTGTTGTTCTGAACTCTAACCTTGAGTTTTGCAAATGGGATTGAGGCCCCAGTAATGTGATTTTTTTCCTTTGACCCCTAATGTTCTGAAAACTTCCGATCATCATATGTTCATCATTAAGATTTTTCCATACTTTAACATTTGACCAGGGATCTCTGCGAGGCAGAACTCAGTTTAAGATCAATGGTTTGTTTGTTAAAAACCCGTTTTATTGGCTTCACAAAGGGAATGTATAAAAACAGAAGAAAAAGTCTTTCCAGTAAAGATATAAAAAGTCAGCAGTTTGTCAAAAATACCACAGATTTGATGGCCCTTAAAGAAGTGTATGGAATATCAGGCAGATGTTTCTGCATAAAAATGCAAAGAAGATTGTAAAAGGGAAGTATGTTGTTTTAAGGGCCCCAAATACATGGAATATAGTTGTAAAAAATATTGTGAGGGCTTTTTTATAAAAAAAAAATTACTTTTTTTCATAATTGGATCTATAGGTTCGATGTATAGAACCTATGAGAATCTGTGGCCTAGCGAGGAAGGGGCATATGTTTTTCCAGAGCATGTACTCCAATGGGAAAAAAAAATCATATCAACTGGCTCCAGAAAGTTTAACAGATTTGTAAATAATTTATATTAATAAATCTTAATTCTTCCAGTACTTATCAGCTGCTGTATAGTACAGAGGAAGTTGAGTTGCTCTTTTCTGTCTGACTACAGTGCTCTCTGCTGACACCTCTGTCCATGTAACTGTCCAGAATAGGAGCAAATCCCCATAGCAAACCTCTTCTGCTTCTGACAGTTCCTGACATGGACAGAGGTGTCAGCAGAGAGCACTGAGGTCAGACTGAAAAGAATAACTCAACTTCCTCTGTAGTATACAACAACTGATAAGTACTAGAAGGAATAAGATTTTTTAACAAAAGTAATTTACAAATCTATTTAATTGACTGGCACCAAATGATATGAAAACATTTTTTTCAACCGGAGCACCCCTTTAAGAGGAGAAACATTTCAAAGAACCAGTCCAGATCTTATATACAATTTCCAACTATTAGGGGTCAAATCGCAGAGACCACCAACAAACATGACATCATGAGGGGCTGAAACACTGTCATGAGAACTGCAGCTCGAACATTCAAGTGTGAAGGGGCAGAGCAGCGATATCTGTGCAGCGCCTAGACAGGAGTGACAGAATGAACAATTCGGAGGGCTGCAGTCCTCTACAGAGCTCCCCTTCATTCTAGAACTCAGGATTTTATATCTGTGTATGATGTGATAGAGGCAGGATTGCAAAAATCTAGGCCCAAGCAAATGTCTTAAAGTACAAGACATCAATGCTACAAAAAGGGACTTTATTCAGAGGTACAGAATGTCTACATGTCCTTATTAGGGACCCATAAGTGCTCTGTGTGTCACATTGGGGTGAATAAATTAGAAACCATATTGTCCCTTAGAAGCACAGAAGTATTAGAACTAGTTAAAAAAAAGGTGATATACATAAAAGGGATTTAGTAGAATGCACTTTAAGTGTATGAATTATTAAATATCTTGAATGCTTTATTAATAATAGTTCATGTATGCAATATTAACATTGCATGTTTCTTAAATAGGAAAAAAACTAAATTCAATACTTTAGTCTACTGGGCAAATGCAAGTTGTGCTACAAGAATCTGGATGTTATAAGCAGAAGAAGGACACCCTGAATCTCCTGGACTTCTGTGCAAAATCTCTAACAAAGCCATAGAAAATGTTATATGTAACCCCTTAAAAGGGGTACTCCGGTGGAAACCTTTTTTTTTTTTTTTTTAAATCAACTGGTGCCAGAAAGTTAAACAGATTTGTAACTTCTATTAAAAAAAAAATCTTAATACTTCCAGTACTTATTAGCTGCTGAATACTACAGATGAAATTCTTTTCTTTTTGAAACACAGTGCTCTCTGCTGACATCTCTGTCCATTTTTAGGAACTGTCCAGAACAGCAAATGTTTGCTATGGGGATTTTCTCCTACTCTGGACAGTTCTTAAAATGGACAGAGATGTCAGTAGAGAGCACTGTGCTCGTGATGTCAGCAGAGAGCTCTGTGTTCCAAAAATAAAATAATTTCCTCTGTAGTGTTCAGCAGCTAATAAGTACTAGAAGGATTAAGATTTTTAATAGAAGTTTTTTTTACAAATCTGTTTAACTTTCTGGCACCAGTTAATTAAAAAATAAAAAGTTTTACACCGGAGTACCCCTTTAAGGACCATCGGTTTTTTCATTTTTGCACTTTCATTTTTTCCTCCTCACCTTCTAAAAATCATATTGCTTTAAATTTTCCAACTACAGACCCATATGGGGGCTTATTTTTTGCGCCACCAATTTTACTTTGAAATGACATCAATAATTTCACCACAAAATCTACAGCAAAACCAGAAAAAAACAGCCATTTTGTAATTTTGGGGGCTTCCGTTTTTATGCAGTGCACTTTTCGGCAAAAATGCCACCTTACCTTTATTCTGTAGGTCCATACAATTAAAACGATACTTAACTTATATCGGTTTTATTTTGTTTTACTTCTGTTAAAAATTATAACTTTTTGCATGAAAATTAGTACGTTTAAAAAAATGTCCTCTTCCGACCTTTTATTTTTACATATTCAGGGATGTATGAGGGCTAATTTTTTTGCGCTGTGATCTGTAGTTTTTTATCGATACCATTTTTGTTTTGATGGGACTTTTTGACAGTACAATTTGTGATACTATTATATTAATAAGTTATATATTTTGGGGTAATAGTCATATGCAAATAGAATTTTCTGAAACCAGAATACCCCTTAAAGTGGTACTACCATGGCAAACGTTTTTTTTTTTTTTTATCAACTGGTGCCAGAAAGTTAAACAGATTTGTAAACTATCTTGATGCAGAAGAAAAAGTGAAAAAAGTCGGCAAACTCACCATGGACTTCTTTTTCAGGGTAGTTTCTTTATTGCATACTCACATATAAAAACTGGTGCAAAGGGGGGAGAGAGGAATCACAGTGGGGGTATTCACTGTCTGGCATACAGTGAATACCCCCCACTGTAATTCCTCTCTCCCCCCTTTGCACCAGTTTTCCAGGGGGAGAGAAGGGGCAGCGGCACCCATTGCCGGCGCCGCTGCCCCGTTGCCTCCCCCCATCCCCGGTGGCATAATTACCTGAGTCCGGTCCGCGCTGCTCCGCTGCTCCAGGCCTCCGTCGTGCGTCCCCGGCGTCATTGCTATGCGCTGAACGGCGCGGCGCATGACGTCAGTGCGCCGCGCCGCGCATAGCAACGACGCTGGAGACGCACGACGGAGGCCTGGAGCAGCGGAGCAGCGCGGACCGGACTCAGGTAATTATGCCACCGGGGATGGGGGGAGGCAACGGGGGCAACGGCGCCGGCAATGGGTGCCGCTGCCCCCTTCTCTCCCCCTGGCTGTCGGCGCCGCTTCTCTCCCCCTGGCTATCGGCGCCGGCACCGATAGTCAGGGGGAGAGAACGGGCAGCGGCGCTGATAACCAGGGGGTGAGAAGGGCCAACAGCAGCGCTCTAGACCCCAGGAAAGGCAGGGGGAGAGAAGCGGGCAGCGATGGCCTCTCTCCCCCTGCCTTTCCTGGGGGTATATCGGGGTATACACGCGCACACACGCACCCTCATTTTTTCATGGATATTTGGGTAAAAAACTTTTTTTACCCAAATATCCGTGGTAAAATGAGGGTGCGTGTTATAGGCCGGTGCGTGGTATACCCCGATAAATACAGTACTTTGCCTTTGAAGATTTGTAAATTACTTCTATTAAAAATCTTAATCCTTTCAGTACTTTTTAGGGACTGTATACTACAGAGGAAATGTTTATCTTTTTTTGGATTTCTCTTATGTCACGACCACAGTGCTAACTGCTGACCTCTGCTGTCCATTTTAGGAACTGTCCAGAGCAGGAGAAAATCCCCATAGCAAACATATGCTGCTCTGGACAGTTCCTAAAATGGACAGCAGAGGTCAGCAGAGAGCACTGTGGTCGTGACATAAGGGAAATCCAAAAATAAAAACATTTCCTCTGTAGTATACAGCCCCTAAAAAGTACTGGAAGGAATAAGATTTTTTAATAGAAGTAATTTACAAATCTATTTATCCTTCTGGCACCAGTTGATTAGAAAAAAAAAGTTTTCCACGGTAGTACCTCTTTAACACTATGCTATAAAATTCTACTGGCCCATTTTTATTAATTGTACTTTGAACTTGGACACACAGCAGTTTCTTCATGTAGACTCCACATGAATGTGTAAGGAATAAAATGGTGGCATGTGTCTGCATGGTTTATTACTCAGGCATTCTCAGCTAGAGGCATTGGTTCTAGGGGGGGAATAATGTGCTTCACAGAGACAACAAGATGGCACACAGGATCATAATGCGAACCCTAAAGGACATGTTCCTTGCACACAGCATTACCTTAACCTCTTCAGGACCCATGACGTATGCATACGCCATCACACCCTGGGTCTTAAGGACCCATGACGTATGCATACGTCATGTCTTTTCCTGGTCTCCGCCGGGTGAGCGGCGGAGATCGGAAGCGGATCCCTGCTGAAATCCTTCAGCAGGGATCCAGGGCAAACGCCGAGGGGGGGCCATGTATGCCCCCCATGTCGGCGGATCGCCGCAAATCGCAAGGGGAAATCGCCCTTGCGATCTGCGGCGATACCGGGCTGATCGGGTCTCTGGGACCCGACCGCCCGGTAATTTCGCATGATCCCGGCTGTCACAGACAGCCAGGACCATGCTAAAGCATAGGAGCGAGGTGGCAAGCCTGCCACCTCCTCCGATCCCCTGCGATCTGTCGGTTAGTTAACCGACCAATCGCAGGGGGGGGGGGGCGGTTACTTCCTCCCGTCCTGCCCGGCCCCTTGAAGTCCGGAGAGGACGGGAGGAAGACCGGAGGATGCGGCGGGGGGCGGGGGAGTGCTGGGGACCGGCCCCGGGTACTTACCTCGTCCCTGAAGACCCGGATCCCGGCGGGGAAGATGGCGGCGGCGGCGACAGGTGAGTAGATCTTCAGCCGCGGTCGGGCCCTTTACAGCAATGCACGTCGCCGTTAAAGCGACATGCATTGCTGTATTGGGGACCCTATATACTACAACTCCCAGCATGCCCAGACAGCCCTTGGCATCTGGGCATGCTGGGAGTTGCAGTTTTGCAACATCTGGAGGTCCACAGTTTGGAGACCACTGTGCCCTTCCAGATGTTGCAAAACTACACATTCTCAGCATGACTTACTGTCCAGGCATGCTGGGAGTTGTAGTTCTGTAACATCTGGCCCTTCAGATGTTGCAGAACTACAACTCCAGCATGCCTGGACAGTTTTGGCATACTGGGAGTTGTAGTTTTGCAACATCTGGAAGGGCACAGATTGGGAACCACTGTATTAGTGGTCTGCAAACTGTAGTCCTCCAGATGTTGCAAACTACAACTCCAAGCATGCTGGGAGTTGTAGTTCGGCAACATCTGGCTCTAAAGATGTTGCCGAACTACTACTCCCAGCATGCCTGAGAATGTTTGGGAGTTGTGGTTTTTGCAACAACAGGAGGCACACTGGTTGGGAAACATTGTCTGTTTCCTAACTCAGTGTTTTCCAACCCGTGTGCCTCCAGCTGTTGCAAAACTATAACTACCAGCATGCACTGATAGACTGTGCATGCTGGAGTTGTAGTTTTGCAACAGCTGGAGGTCCCCCCCCTGTGAATGTACAGGATACATTCACATGGGCAGGGGGCTTACAGTGAGTATCAGGCTGCAAGTTTGCGATGCAGCAAATTTTGCGCGGCAGCTCAAACTCGCAGCGGGAAAATCGCTGTAACCCCCCCTGCCCGTGTGACTGTACCCTAAAAACACTACACTACACTAACACAAAATAAAATAAAAAGTAAAAAACACTACATATACACATACCCCTACACAGCCCCCCTCCCCTCCCCAATAAAAATGAAAAACGTTCTGGTACGCCACTGTTTTCAAAATGGAGCCTCCAGCTGTTGCAAAACAACAACTCCCAGTATTGCCGGACAGCCGTTGACTGTCCAAGCATGCTGGGAGTTTTGCAACAGCTGGAGGCACCCTGTTTGGGAATCACTGGCGTAGAATACCCCTATGTCCACCCCAATGCAAATCCCTAATTCAGGCCTCAAATGCGCATGGAGCTCTCACTTCGGAGCCCTGTCGTATTTCAAGGCAACAGTTTAGGGTCACATATGGGGTATCGCCGTACTCGGGAGAAATCCTTACAAATTTTGGGGGGCTTTTTCTCCTTTCACCCCTTATGAAAAGGTGAAATTGGGGTCTACACCAGCATGTTAGTGTAAAAAAATAAAAAATTTTACACTAACATGCTGGTGTTGCCCTATACTTTTCATTTTGACAAGAGGTAAAAGGGAAAAAAGCCCCCCCCAAAATTTGTAATGCAACTTCTCCCGACTACGGAGATACCCCATATGTGGGAGCAAAGTGCTCTGGGGGCGCACAACAAGGCCCAGAAGGGAGAGTGCACCATGTACATTTGAGGTGATTTTCACAGGGGTGGCTGAATGTTACAGCGGTTTTGACAAACGCAAAAAAACAAAACCCACATGTGACCTCATTTCCGGAAACTACACCCCTCACGGAATGTAATGAGGGGTGCAGTGAGAATTTACACCCCACTGGTGTCTGACAGATCTTTGGAACAGTGGGCTGCGCAAATTTAAAATTTTGTACAGCCCACTGTTCCAAAGATCTGACAGACACCAGTGGGGGGTAAATGCTCACTGTACCCCTTGTTACGTTCCTCAGGGGTCTAGTTTCCAATGTGGGTATGGCATGTGGGTATTTTTTGTTGTCCTGGCACCATAGGGGCTTCCTAAATGCGACATGCCCCCGAGCAAAATTTGCTCTCAAAAAGCCAAATATGACTCCTTCTCTTCTGAGCATTGTAGTTCGCCCATAGTGCACTTCATGTCAACTTATGGGGTACCTCCATACTCAGAAGAGATGGGGTTACAAATTTTGGGGGGTAATTTCTGCTATTAGCCCTTGCAAAAATGTGAAATTTGGGGGGGAAGCACACATTTTATTGAAATTTTTTTAAATTTTTTTTTACATATGCAAAAGTCGTGAAACACCTGTGGGGTATTAAGGCTCACTTTATTCCTTGTTACGTTCCTCAAGGGGTCTAGTTTCCAAAATGGTATGCCATGTGGGTATTTTTTGCTGTCCTGGCACCATAGGGGCTTCCTATATGGGACATGCCCCCCAAAAACCATTTCAGAAAAACGTACGCTCCAAAATCCCCTTGTTGCTCCTTCCCTTCTGAGCCCTCTACTGCGCCCGCCGAACACTTTACATAGACATATGAGGTATGTGCTTAGTCGAGAGAAATTGGGCTACAAATAGAAGTATACATTTTCTCCTTTTACCCCTTGTAAAAATTCAAAAATTGGGTCTACAAGAACATGCGAGTGTAAAAAATGGAAATTGTGAATTTTCTCCTTCACTTTGCTGCTATTCCTGTGAAACACCTAAAGGGTTAAAATGCTGACTGAATGTCATTTTGAATATTTTGGGGGGTGCAGTTTTTATAAATGGGGTCATTTGTGGGGTATTTCTAATATGAAGACCCTTCAAATCCACTTCAAACCTGAACTGGTCCTGAAAAATTGTGATTTTGGAAATTTTGTGAAAAATTGGAAAATTGCTGCTGAACTTTGAAGCCCTCTGATGTCTTCCAAAAGTAAAAACTCGTCAATTTTATGATGCAAACATAAAGTAGACATATTGTATATGTGAATAAAATAAAATAATATTTGGAATATCCATTTTCATTACAAGCAGAGAGCTTCAAAGTTAGAAAAATGCAAAATTTTCAAATTTTTCATCAAATTTTGGGATTTTTCACCAAGAAAGGATGCAAGTTACCAAAAAATTTTACCACTAAGTTAAAGTAGAATATGTCACGAAAAAACAATCTCGGAATCAGAATGATAACTAAAAGCATTCCAGAGTTATTAATGTTTAAAGTGACAGTGGTCAGATGTGCAAAAAATGGCCGGGTCCTAAGGTGTAAAATGGCTGGGTCCTTAAGGGGTTAACGGGGTACTCCTGTGGAAAATATTTTTTTTTTTATCAACTGGTGCCAAAAAGTTAAACAGATTTGTAAATTATTTCTATTTAAAAATCTTAACCCTTCCAGTACTTATCAGCCGCTGTATACTCCAGAGGAAGTTGTGTAGTTCTTTTCTGTCTGACCACAGTGCTCTCTGCTGACATCTCTGTCCATGTCAGGAACTGTCCAGAGCAGAAGCAAATCCCCATAGCAAACCTCTCCTGCTCTGGACAGTTCCTGACATGGACAGAGATGGCAGCAGAGAGCACTATAGTCAGACAGAAAAGAACTACACAGCTTTTTCTGGAGCATACAGCAGCTGATAAGTACTGGAAGGATTAAGATTTTTAAAAAGTAGTAATTTACAAATCTGTTTAACTTTCTGGCACCAGTTGATTAGAAAAAAAAATTGTTTTCCACCCGAGTACCCCTTTAACAATACATTGTACGAATAACATGGTGATGTTCTTGTCAGCTGTCAAAAATTGTATGTAGCTATTATGCATACAAAAGTAAACCTTAGTTTGAACGAACCTGACCAAACACTTCCTCATTTACTGTGAATGTTAGATCCAAAATGTCTGTGATGTCGTTGTCCTTCATCCACTGTAAACTTTGGTGGAATTCTTCATCTAAGTATTCCAGATCACTGAGATCACAGGGGCTAGAAAAACATAATTAAAAAGCTTCATTTCATATTAACATGATAAGACCATTTATTATTGTAAAGAACCTGTCTTGCATAACACAAGAATGGAGATCTGAACTATAAGCATAGTTAACTGTGAAGTGTTCATGTTATTCCTATAGTAACTTTTTACTTTGCATTCACTTAAAAGAAATTCAGGAATAGTGTAATAAGCAAGTATCTGGCAATACAATGAAATACACAGAATTATAAAGTATTTCTAGACTACATCTAGTGCCTGTCTGTACTCACAGTCTTAAAAGAGCCTTATAGAATGGCCGTGTAAAAAAGGCATCCAGAAGATACTGGTGGATGAGGGCAAGGCCAAGGATTCGACCACTGAATCGGAACCTGGACAAAAGCAAATTTCTTTGTAAATGGATATTCATCTTCCATAGTTGATCATACAAGTAAGATGTACAAGAGGATTATAATAAAAAATATACAAGAAAATGATCCACAAAATGAAAAATACTGAGCTGAGGGTATATGTGAGATGGGGAAGAAATTCTATACACACAGTAAACTTCCTGTGGGTGAGAATCTGGCTGGGCTGATGGACATATTGGGGCAGATAGGATAGTGTTTCATATGGCAGTATTAAACTAAAATAGATTGGAGTAAACTGCGCCAATTTGCCAAGAACTGCCTGTCAATTAATACATTTGTTTCATAAATTAGTTTTTTCTCTAGGGGGTTAAGAAATGAAACTTACCGCTGCTTCTACAGAAGCACACTGTATGCACTATACTACCCGTAAAGTACAATAAAATGGCCCCTTATTTTGATGACATGTCTGAACAGTCGCCAATCCTTCTGGAAAGTCTTAGAAGGTACATAAAGTGCTAATTATGTGCTTTTGTGAATTAATGAGCCGATCCGGCTTTCCATATGTTAAAAGAGAAAGATTTATGACTTTAGGGTCAGGGTGCCAGCAGTCAGGCAGTTCTCTTGACCTCTAGCGTATAAACCGTGTACAGTAGAGGCTGCCATACCAGGTAATGATGACATATGAGCTTTGGGGCACTCAATCTCATATGTTTGCTTTGACAAATGATCATAAATGGACACACTGGTTAAATTATTGAGCATAAGAATGTCAGGTGAACAGAGCAATACAGGGAACAGAAGATCTATGGTGAGTGGCTGTTTCAGGGAACACTGGCTGGATTGTGTTTGTCCCACAGCTGTTTCTTAGTCTGCATGGTTGGAAATTAAAGTCACGTGTCCTGCCAGCAAAAATACTGGCGTGTAGGAATGTTTTTAATCATAAGTAACACACAATTGCTGACATTGTGCAGTTATAGAGATGCTATAACATTTTTTGTTTCATTGCATTTAAATACTATGCATAAGTTGTATACAACCAATTATTGGGGAAATTTCAATATTAAAAGAAATAATATTAAAATTAAATTACATTCTCCAGAAAGACTCTCTCAGAAGTGCAAGATAAACTGGAATAACACAATGCCAGATGTAGAAGATAAATGCAACTGTGCAACTTCTATGGTGAATGTCTGCATTTACACCTCTGTAATATGGCTAGGAGTTGGGCTGTGTAAGTATCAAACCGGGTCATGAGGAGTACCTATGGTATTCTATTCTGGATCTGTAATGCAATCCCCAGCCTAGCAGGCTGTACATACATAACTACTCTGAGCACGAGGCCTTATTGGAGGACTGAGAAAAGTGGTAAGTAGATAAGTGGATGCCAAGGGTGCCATTGACTAAGAAAGGACTAAACTTAATGCATTACAAAAACAATGCTCTTTAATGCCATTCATAATTTTTGTACAAACAATTGAATACCATGCTCAAGTGATAGATGTAGGTGATAAGTATCTGATCACCTATCATAAGAACATGGATCCAGTTATAGAGAATCAAAATGTCTTTGTTCAGCCTAAATAATATGTTATAACAGTGTATAATCTGAAGTGTCCTCCAAAAGTATTACCACATCCTAATCATTATCTGCTAAATCAGTCAAAATGTAAGTTTTCAATAGGAAACACTTCAAAAAATGCTCCTTTGTCTAGATATTACTGTGGTTTGCTATGCCCCCCACACACACACACACTATTCTATTGATTCCTTTCCAGAATGTCCACCTAATGTTTCCAGTGCAGGTGGTCGCACATGCTCTTTAGCTCAGTCCCACAGCCAAGATCCTCTTGTACACAGGCAGAGGTGAATCTGCTATCATATAGGTATGTTAATCAAGAGACATAGGTTAATACAGGTCCTATGCTAACCTAAATCGAAAATCTGTTCCCAGCAAATTCAAATTATAAATATAAAGGGGAAGTGCCTAAAATGTAGCTTTTATTGGTATGCATTAAAAGCCACCAGAATATTAGAGAAGTGTACCCCAGTCAACATAACATGTGGGTTATAACCACATAAAAGTCAGCAATGCCAATTATTCACAAAAAATTATGATCACCGACCAAAATTCACCCACAGAGGTGAGCCCCACTAATCAAAATGGATTAGAGATAAAGATAATATCCACACATCATATAGCCTGAGAGTGTCACAAAGGTACAGGTGGATCACCTCATACCGTTCCCAACGTACGTTTCTGTCCCTAGGTGTCGGTAACTGCACACCGGGACTTCCTCAGGGAACCAAATGCAGATTGATATAAATGATAATATTCCGTGAGCAGTATGCCACCAACAATGTCCACAACAAAAATATACAGTATGTTAAATATGTGGGTTAGTAATCAGCCATTACAGACAATACCACATGCAAGATGATAGGTTCATTCCCGCAGTTGCCAACATAAGCGGTGCAGTTCATCACGTTATTGCATGGGAATTAAAGTTACATGCCGCCTGGATGTCCGATTCCTATCCTACGGTCCTGCAGTGGCAGTACACCGGGTACAGTATGCCTGGGATGGAACGCCACGTTGGTGATCCACCTGTACCTTTGTGACACTCTCAGGCTAGATGATGTGTGGATGATTGGGGGAGATTTATCAAATACTGTGCAGAGGAAGAGTGGTGCAGTTGCCCATGGCAACCAATCAGATCGCTTCTTTCATTTTTAAAGAGACCTGTGAAAAATGAAAGAAGCGATCTGATTGGTTGCCATGGGCAACTGCACCACTCTTCCTCTGCACAGGTTTTGATAAATCTCCCCCATTATCTTTATCTCTAATCCATTTTGATTAGTGGGGCTCGGCTCTGTGGGTGAATTTTGGTCGGCGATCATCATTTTTTGTGAATAATTGGCATTGCTGACTTTTATGTGGTTATAACCCATATGTG
Source organism: Hyla sarda (assembly GCF_029499605.1). NCBI lineage: Eukaryota > Metazoa > Chordata > Amphibia > Anura > Hylidae > Hyla > Hyla sarda. The sequence continues at coordinate 154,228,491 of NC_079193.1, read as the reverse complement.
TTTTTGTATCAATTTAATAAGTTTTTATGTTGGCTGGGGTTCACTTCCCTAATATTCTGGTGGCTTTTAATGCATACCAATAAAAGCTATATTTTAGGTATAGGTCTGTTAATAAGAATTAACAGACTAAATGTAATACCTAACGTACATTTTATACCTTATTGTTGAACAACTGTTTCAAAGATATGTTTAATAGACACTTCTAACAGATAGATCAGCACCTATCAGGACCTTTTACTGTCAGATTGTCCGACAATAAATCACAGATTTGCCATAAGTAGAGTAATAATAGGTTTGAAGAAAATACTCACCATTCAAGATGGTTTTCAACAAATGCAGACATTGGGCTAATCTGCACTGTATATGTGTCATTTGCTGAATACTCAAATAGGCCGTAATATGGATTGAAGAGCTCTTGAGAAAGAAGGAAGAAAAACTCTCTTGATGGTCCACTGTAGTCTAATCTGAAATAAAAGAAATAGTATTCTTTTCTCTTCAAATGGCCCATAACTAGTTTCAGTGGTGCAATCCTGATACTTTCTGGTATGGAATCTAACATACTTTTCCTCTTCGTATTACAATATAGTAACTTTCCTTGGTTAGCCTGATTAATTTGGCAGCATTATTAGGTTTTTGCAACCGTGCTGCTCCAAAGAAACCGTGCTGCTCCAAAGAAACCGTGCTAAGGATGCACACAGTAAATAGTCTATGACTGAATATGATATAAAATTTTTACTATATTTTCTCTATTCTTCCACTATGTTAGCACACTCATATGAAAGCAAAACTATAATGTTCGATTTACAAATACAATAAGTAACAAGGCAAATAAAAATTTAACATTTAATTACAGTACATACTTGGGTATAAGCCGAGTTTTTCAGCACTGAAAATGTGCTGAATTTTTTGTGCTGAAGACGCCCCCCTTGGCTTATACTCGAGTGAACACAAAAAAAAAAACAGAAAAAAGCTTCCGGCATACTAATGGGGGGGGGGAGAGTGTCAGGCCATCCATCTTTCCCATCTACGCTGCAGGGACCGTCCGCATTCCGGTGAGGAGGGTGAGCCGGTCCGGGCTGTCCATCTTCACTGGAAGGCCCTCTTCCCCGATCCGGACTGGGGGGGTCTGGCTGATGACAGGGTTATACTCGAGTCAATAGGTTTTCGGGGTGAAATTAGGAGCCTTGGCTTATATTCAGGTCGGCTTATACTCGAGTATATACTGTAGTCATATTTTAAATTATGCACTTTATACTATACATTATGCTTTACATACTGTCTCTTTAAAGGTGTTCTGCACTTACCCTTCTTCCCCTACAAATGTGATGTATAGTTTGTTTCTTTGAAGCTCTTTGCGTGAGTATGCCATAACTTGGTTAAATGTGCCTTCTAAAAGATGATCCCGACGTATAATAAGCCTATACAAAGTGCAAAGAACAATCAAACACTTTTCGAATTGTACAACAATGACCTGCAAAACATCAGGATATTAATACAAAAATCTGTTCAAATAACTTCAAAAGCTCATGAATATTAGATGAAAAATAATACTAATAACCCACAAGAGTACAAGAAGAATAGAAATGGAAGCTATGTTCTTAGACCAGAAGATACGTCTATTTCCAGGAACCCATGTATGAATCTAAAGGTCTGTTCTGAAATGTTAAACATGTAGTTGTGCAGGAAATTACTTTGGATGAATGCACCTATTAAAGTTTACTTTATTGCACTTATATTGCATATTGAAATGCACCAAAGTCCTGAGCACACTAGCAACAGGAAAAAAAATCAGTTAAGCATCTTATGCCACTTTTATTTGGCAGGCTTTAAGTCCATATTTTGTATTAGTATTTCAAAGCCAAAATTAGGAGGGAGCCTAGAACATTGACAGAAGCAAAACATTTTGTTATAATTATTGTTGCAAGTTTCACGCTAGGCTTACAAAACACTGATCCAAATTCTGTCATTTTTAAGTGGCATTTATATTTACTTACTATCATATCATATCACATCAATTTGGTTATAAATATTTAGTTATTATCTGAGCCCTGACTAAAGGTGCTATTAGACAGGCAGACCTGCGCCTGTTACAAGTGGAAAGCTAATAAATATGTGCTCGTTTATGGAGCCTTTATACATCTCAGTTGTCCTTAGGCCAGGTCCCACAAATAATTGCTGGATCATTCGTGCAGACTTTAACCTTCACCCTTTACTCAGTGTGGCCGACTAATGATAATTTTTAGTCCTGCATAAACAAAATGCTCACCCAACCAAAAAAGGTTTTCTTGTTTGTTAGATGACTGCTTTTACATGAGTTAATGTACAGTATATAGTTCCTACAAACGTTCATTCAGTCGATAGTAAGTCTATGAAAAAGGCTTTGAAAGCATACCTGTCAGATCCCACAAAAAAAAAAAAAAAAAAAAATTACTAATCCTAACCGTGCACATCTTGTTTTTATGCCTCTATCACCTATATTTATTATATAAATACCTCTTTTCATTAGCTCACAGGGTTAGAAATCCTCTCAGGGGAAGGGGGTGTGTCCCTCCCTTGTGGTGGTGGGAGGTGATTGGTGTGTCTGCTCATGAAGCCTTGTCCATGAGTCATCTCTTGTCCGTGACTCATGGACAAACTGATGCTGCTACAGGACTGGTTAGTGTCCCAGTAGGTATAGGGACCCCTATTGGTGGGATTTTCAGGAGCTGTTTTCTTTATTAAAAAATTAAATTTTTTAAAACAATGATATTACAAAAGGTCTTTAATTTTCATCAGTAACAACATATAAAAAGTTTTTGGACCTGATAGTACCCATTTAAGCCTAAAATACAGTCTACATATTGTGATCCAAAACCCATATCACATTTTGGTGGTTGCTATGCTACTACAAGTACTGTATAAGTCCTAGTGTAAAAATACACAAAAAATACACAAATCAAAATATCAATCACCAGAGAAAGAAATAGGAAAGAAGAAATAGGAAATAATAAGTAATGTAAGCTTGCCAGAAAAAGTAGGATTCTGAAATTTTTATATAGTTCTGGATGAGATAAATATTTTATTATACTACATTTACTCAAAATCAATCCACAGCAATACATTTGCAAAGATGTTATATCAATATGTACGCTAAAAATTGTATTGAAAATTAATCTGTGTGCCTTCAGCTATTTCAGTGGCTTTGAGCAAGTATGATTCTGATAGAAGACGTTATTTGTTTTAATGTATTGCTTTCTACAATTGTGAATATGTAAGGTGTTTGGTTGACTTGAAGTTTTATTGCATATCTGACTTTATTAGGAGTGACCGGCCTATGCTGGAATGAGTTACTGTATCCTGTGCTACATTACAGACCTTTCTTGGATGCGTTTTACATTTTGGGTCGTCTTTACATATTTGGGTAGGTTTTCATAGTGCCTGGGGTTATGGGTCTAGGAGGGTGGATACGCTTTATGTCCCTCTTCAGGGTTGTGTGTGCGCTGCTGCCAACAAACTGTGCATAACAAACAGCCTGGGGGATGTAGGGAGAGACTGTGGTTGCCTGTATGGCTTCTTCTGCCCTATATACAGTCATGGTCGTAAATGTTGGCACCCCTGAACTTTTTCTAGAAAATAAAGTATTTCTCACAGAAAAGGATTGCAGTAACACATGTTTTGCTATACACATGTTTATTCCCTTTGTGTGTATTGGAACTAAACCAAAAAAGGGAGGAAAAAAAAGCTAATTGGACATAATGTCACACCAAACTCCAAAAATGGTCTGGACAAAATTATTGGCACCCTTTCAAAATTGTGGAAAAATAAGATTTTTTCAAGCATGTGATGCTCCTTTAAACTCACCTGGGGCAAGTAACAGGTGTGGCCAATATAAAAATCACACCTGAAAGCAGATAAAAAGTTCACTTAGTCTTTGCGTGCCACACTAAGCATGGACAACAGAGAGAGGAGTAGAGAACTGTCTGAGGACTTGAGAACCAAAATTGTGGAAAAATATCAACAATCTCAAGGTTACAAGTCCATCTCCAGAGATCTAGATTTGCCTTTGTCCACAGTGCGCAATATTATCAAGAAGTTTGCAACCCATGGCAATGTAGCTAATCTCCCTGGGCGTGGACGGAAGAGAAAAATTTATGAAAGGTGTCAACGCAGGATAGTCCAGATGGTGGATAAGCAGCCCCAAACAAGTTCCAAAGATATTCAAGCTGTCCTGCAGGCTCAGGGAGCATCAGTGTCAGCGTGAACTATCCGTCAACATTTAAATGAAATTAAACGCTATGGCAGGAGACCCAGGAGGACCCCACTGCTGACACAGAGACATAAAAATCATGACTACATTTTGCCAAAATGAACTTGAGTAAGCCAAAATCCTTCTGGTAAAACATCTTGTGGGCAGATGAGACCAAGATAGAGCTTTATGGTAAAGCACATCATGCTACTGTTTACTGAAAATGGAATGAGGCCTACAAAGAAAAGAACACAGTACCTACAGTGAAATATGGTGGAGGTTCAATGATGTTTTGGGGTTGTTTTGCTGCCTCTGGCACTGGGTGCCTTGAATGTGTGCAAGGCATCATGAAATCTGGAGGATTACCAACAGATTTTGGGTCACACTGTACAGCCCAGTGTCAGAAAGCTGGGTTTGCGTCCGAGATCTTGGGTCTTCCAGCAGGACAATGACCCCCAAACATATGTCAAAAAACACCCAGAAATTGATGGCAATAAAGCGCTGGAGAGTTCTGAAGTGGACAGCAATGAGTCCAGATCTAAATCCCATTGAACACCTGTGGAGAGATCTTAAAATTGCTGTTGGGAAAAGGATCCCATCCAATAAAAGAGACCTGGAGCAGTTTGCAAAGGAAGAGTGGTCTAACATTCCGGCTGAGAGGTGTAAGAAGCTTATTGATGGTTACAGGAAGCGACTGATTTCTGTTATTTTTTCCAAAGGGTGTGCAACCAAATATTAAGTTATGGGTGCCAATCATTTTGTCCAGCCCATTTTTGGAGTTTGGTGTGACATTATGTCCAATTTGCTTTTTTCTCGCATTTTTGGTTTATTTCCAATACACACAAAGGGAATAAACATGTGTACAGCCAAACATGTGTTACTGCAATCCTTTTCTGTGAGAAATACTTCATTTTCTTGAAACATTTCAGAGGTGCTAACATTTATGGCCATGACTGTATCTTAGACATGTATGTACTGGAGTCTGCAAAGATAGAGACAGCAAGGTTCAGGGGACATGCAGGGAACTGGCTGCCAGCAAAAATGCAATGTTTAAGGATCCTGCCATCCGTGTCTGGAGAAGATTACTAAGAGGCTATTGCCTAGTTCAGTAAAGAAAGCTTTAACCCCTTAAGGACCGGAGGTTTTTCCGTTTTTGCATTTTCGTTTTTTGCTCCTTGCCTTTAAAAAATCATAACTCTTTCAAATTTACACCTAAAAATCCATATGATGGCTTATTTTTTGCGCCACCAATTCTACTTTGTAATGACGTCAGTCATTTTGCCCAAAAATCTATGGTGAAGCGGGAAAAAAAATCATTGTGCGACAAAATTTAAAAAAAACGCTGTTTTGTAACTTTTGGGGGCTTCCGTTTCTACGTAGTACATTTTTCGGTAAAAATGACACCTGATATGTATTCTGTAGGTCCATACGATTAAAATGATACCCTACTTATATAGGTTTGATTTTGTCGGACTTCTGGAAAAAATCATAACTACATGCAGGAAAATTAATACGTTTAAAATTGTCATCTTCTGACCCCTATAACTTTTTTATTTTTCCGTGTATGGGGCGGTATGAGGGCTCATTTTTTGCGCCGTGATCTGAAGTTTTTAACGGTACCATTTTTGCATTGATAGGACTTATTGATCGCTTTTTATTCATTTTTTCATGATATAAAAAGTGACCAAAAATGCACTATTTTGGACTTTGGAATTTTTTTGCGCGCACGCCATTGACCGTGCGGTTTAATTAACGATATATTTTTATAATTCGGACATTTCCGCACGCGGCGATACCATTTATGTTTATTTTTATTTACACTGTGTTTTTTCTTTTCTGGGAAAAGGGGGGTGATTCAAACTTTTAATAGGGAAGGGGTTAAATGATGTTTATTCACTTTTTTTTTGCACTTTTTTTTTGCAGTGTTATAGGTCCCATAGGGACCTATAACACTGCACACACTGATCTTTTACATTGATCACTGGTTTCTCATAAGAAACCAGTGATCGATGATTCTGCCGCATGACTGCTCATGCCTGGATCTCAGGCACTGAGCAGTCATTCGGCGATCGGACAGCGAGGAGGCAGGTAGGGGCCCTCCCGCTGTCCTGTCAGCTGTTCGGGATGCCACGATTTCACCGCGGCTATCCCGAACAGCCCACTGAGCTAGCCGGCATGCTTTCGGTTTCACTTTAGACGCGGCGTTCAACTTTGAACGCCGCGTCTAAAGGGTTAATAGCGCGCGGCACAGCGATCAATGCCGCGCGCTATTAGCCACGGGTCCCGGCCGTTGTTAGAGGCCGGGCCCGACCCGCTATGACGCGGGGCCACGCCGTGGCCCCGCGTTATAGATCGGGAGTGGACACATGACGTTCCAGTACGTCATGTGTCCTTAAGGGGTTAAAGGGGTAGTCTGGTGGAAAAACAAATTATTTTTTTCATTTTTAAATCAACTGGTGCCAGAAAGTTAAACATATTTGTAAATTACTTCTATTAAAAAATCTTAATCCTTCCAGTACTTATTAGCTGCTGAATGCTACAGAGGAAATTCCTTTATTTTTAGAACACTGATGGCATCACGAGCACAGTGCTCTCCACTGACATCTCTGTCCATTTTAGCAACCGTGCATAGCAGATGTATGCTAAGGGCAGCATGGTGGCTTAGTGGTTAGCACTGCTGCCTTGCAGTGCTGGGGCATTGGGTTCAAATCTCACTAAGGACAACAATAAAGACTTATTATTATAATCACGTCAGCAGAGAGCAGTGTGTTTGTGATGTCCTCAGAGAGCATTCCAAAAAGAAAAGAATTTCCTCTCTAGTATTCAGCAGCTAATAAATACAGGAAGGATTAAGATTTTTTAATAGAAGTAATTTACAAATATGTTTAACTTTCTGGCACCAGTTGATTTAAATAAAAAAAAAAAAAATAGTTTTTCCACCGGAGTACCCCTTTAACCCCTTAAGGACTCAGACCATTTTGGCCTTAAGGACTCAGACAATTTAATTTTTACGTTTTCATTTTTTCCTCCTCACCTTCTAAAAATCATAACTCTTTTATATTTTCATCCACAGACTAGTATGAGGACTTGTTTTTTGCGCGACCAGTTGTCCTTTGTAATGACATCACTCATTATATCATAAAATGTATGGAGCAACCAAAAAACACTATTTTTGTGGGGAAATTAAAACGAAAAACGCAATTTTGCTAATTTTGGAAGGTTTCGTTTTCACGCCGTAAAATTTATGGTAAAAATGACGTGTGTTCTTTATTATGAGGGTCAATACGATTAAAATGATACCCATTGTTACATACTTTTCTATTATTGTTGCGCTTAAAAAAAATCACAAACATTTGAACCAAATTAGTAAGTTTATAATCCCTTTATTTTGATGACTTTTTTATTTTTCCGTATAAGCGGCGGTATGGGGGCTCATTTTTTGCGCCAAGATCTGTACTTTTTTTTGATACCACATTTGCATATGAAAAACTTTTAATTAATTTTTTATAATTTTTTTAAATAAAATGCATTACAAAAGTAGGAATTTTGGACTTTTATATTTTTTTTTCGTTCACGCCGTTCACCGTACGGGATCATTAACATTTTATTTTAATAGTTCGGACATTTGCGCACGCGGCGATACCAAATATGTCTATAAAAAATTTTTTTTACGCTTTTTGAGGGTAAAATAGGAAAAAACGGACGTTTTACTTTTTTATTGGGGGAGGGGATTTTTCACTTTTTTTTTTACTTTTACATTTTTTTTTACACTTGAATAGTCCCCATAGGGGACTATTCATAGCAATACCATGGTTGCTAATACTGATCTGTTCTATGTATAGGACATAGAACAGATCAGTATTATCGGTCATCTCCTGCTCTGGTCTGCTCAATCACAGACCAGAGCAGGAGACGCCGGGAGCCGCACGGAGGAAGGAGAGGGGACCTCCGTGCGGCGTTATGAATGATCGGATCCCCGCATCCGATCCGATCATTCATTCAAATCGCGAACTGCTGCAGATGCCGGGATATGTATTGATCCCGGCACCTGAGGGGTTAATGGCGGACGCCCGCGAGATCGCGGGCGTCGGCCATTGCCGGCGGGTCCCTGGCTGCGATCAGCCGCGCATGACACGGGCATCGCTCCGATGCCCGCGGTTATGCATAGGACGTAAATGTACGCCCTGGTGCGTTAAGTACCACCTCACCAGGACGTACATTTACGTCCTGCGTCCTTAAGGGGTTAAATCTGCCACATATTATATAATGATTATGGATCATAATAAATAGCATAGTCATTCAACTTAGGTTAAACTGTACCTCTACTTGAAAAAGACACAGTGACACAGAGAAAAGTCCTGTATCATGCACCGCCCCTCAGTCCCTGGATTGGTTATAACATTTTGTCAGTTTTGCTCAGACTTTCTCTTAACCTAAATTAAATATGTAGACAAAGAGAGACATATTGTCCTTGTTGGGTATATTAAAAATCCAGCTGTACCTGTTCACAAGTAGCAAAATGAAATACTGTGCAATAGACAGACGACCAACACGGCAGAATAAACCATTGTCCACACTTCATTATTTAGCACCTTCTCCTGAGGCACGTCTAATACTTATTCCAGATGCTTCCTTTGAAAATGAGATCGGCTAGTAAATCACCATGTTCTTCCCATAAAATCACAGAATACAGTACAATATCACCTCTACCTCCCAGCTTTGTTTCCCATGTTTTCATTTAGCGTAAGTGCTTGAAATGAAAACCTCATATTGAATTAAATATTTATACCACGTCTGTGCACTCCTATTACCTTATAATGTTTGTCCATGTTTATAGAACAGAATAATACAGCAGCATGGATGGTAAAAGGACAATAAAAGAGCATTATACAGGATTATCTGAATGTTTTCTATACAGACCTTCAATACACAAGGTCTGGAAATATAATAAAAGAATATTGTCCCCAGAGTTAATACAAGACTGCACAATGAGTACTTAAACCTTTCATTTTGTCAATGATGTTCCCCTCTTCACACCAACATTTGCCTGAGTAGAAACCCTTTCCTTAAATATCCATACAGCAAGCCTGTATATCCTGTATATACTTTTAAATGGGAACTCCAGTCGAAAAAGTTTTTTTTCATCCCTTTAAGGACCAAGCCCATTTTCACCTTAAGGACCCGAGCATTTTTTGCACATCTGAACACTGTCATTTTAAGCATTAATAACTCTGGAATGCTTTTACTTATGAATTTGATTCCGAGATTATTTTTTTTGTGACATATTCTACTTTAACATACTGGTAAATTTTCTTCAATACTTGCATAATTTCTTGGTGAAAAATAAAAAAAAATCATGAAAAATTTGAAAATGTAGCATTTTTCTAACTTTGAATCTCTCTGCTTGTAAGGAAAATAGACATTCCAAATAAATGTTATATTAATTCACATATCCAATATGTCTACTTTATGTTGGCATCATAAAATTGACGTGTTTTTACTTTTGGAAGACATCAGAGGGCTTCAAAGTTCAGCAGCAATTTTCAAATTTTTCACGAAATTTTCAAAATCGGAATTTTTCAAGGACCAGTTCAGTTTTGAAGTGGATTTTAAGGGCCTTCATATTAGAAATATTCAAAAAATGCCCCATTATAAAAACTGCACCCCTCAAAGTATTCAAAATGACATTCAGAAAGTGTGGTAACCCTTTAGGTATTTCACAGGAATAGCTGCAAAGTGAAGGAGATAATTCAAAATCTTCATTTTTTACACTCGCATGTTCTTGTAGACCCAGTTTTTTTTATTTTTTACAAGGGGTAATAGGAGAGAAAGCCCCCCAAAATTTGTAACCCAATTCTCTCTAGTAAGAAAATACCTCATATGTGGATGCAAAGTGCTCTGTGGGTGCACTACAGGCCTCAGAAGGGAAGGAGTGACAATGGGATTTTGGAGAGTGAATTTTGCAGAATTTTTTTTTGGGGGGCATGTCACATTTGGGAAGCCCCTATTGTGCCATAACAGCAAATAAAAAAAAACACATGGCATAATATTTTGGAGTGCAGTTTTTCCCCCAAATTTACCATTTTGACAAAGGGTATTGGGAAATACCCCTTGTTAGGACGTAAAATGCTCTGCGGGCAAACTACAATGCTCAGAAGAGGAGTCACATTTGGCTTTTGGAGAGCAAGTTATGCTGAAATGTTTTTTTTTTTTTGGGGGGGGGGGGGGGGGGCATGTTGCATTTAGGAAACCCATATGGTGCCAGAACAACAAAAAATACCCACATGGCATGCTATTTTGGAAACTACACCCCTCAAGGAACGTAACAAGGGGTGCAGTGAGCCTTAACGCCCCACAGTTGTTTGCCGACTTTTCGTTAAAGTCGGATGAGTAAATGAAAAAAAAAATTTTTCACTATAATGCTGGTTTTTCCCAAAATTTTACATTTTTACAAGGGTTATAGAAGAAAATGCCCCCCAAAATTTGTAACCCCGAGTATGGAAATACCCCATGTGTGGATGTCAAGTGCTCTGTTGGTGCACTACAATGCTCAGAAGAGAAGGAGGGCCATTAAGCTTAAGAGAGAGAATTCGTTTGGAATGGAAATCGGGGGCCATGTGCATTTACAAAGCCCCCCCGTGGTGCCGGAACAGTGGACCCCCCACATGGGACCCCTTTTTGGAAACTACACCCCTCACAGAATTTAATAAGGGGTGCAGGGAGCATTTACACCCCACTGGCGTTTGACAGATCTTTGGAACAGTGGGCTGTGCAAACAGGGCCAGCCTTAGGGGTGTGCGAGCTGTGCGGCCGCACAGGGCACCATACCAACAGGGGTGCCGGGGCGGCCGACACAGCTCGCACCAGGAAAGTGTAATTTGTATTGCCCGACGTCCAGTTCCGGTGTGAGGTGCCGGGCAGGTAACTTCTTCAGACATTCAGCGCTGCCTCGGGCAAGCAGTGCTAAATGCCGGTGTAATGAAGAAAACTGTGCCCTGTAGTAGAATGTGACCCTCCGCACAGGGACACAGTTTTCTGCTTTGCAGGCCGCTCCCTCTCATTCCATTCCCACTACCCTCCCTCAACTGTGTCCCTATGCGGAGGGTCACATTCCGCTTCAGGGCACAGTTTTCTTCAATACACAGGGAGGTTTCACTTACCCCGCCCTCCTCCGCGTCTCTGGTTGGCTGGCCGGCCCGAGTCTGAAGAGGGACGTCGCACATGTGACGTCCCTCCGCAGACCCGCACAGGAGGACGTCAGTGAGGTCACTTGTCAGGCCGACGCCGGAGAGGAGAATGCAGCGCAGGACAGGTAAGTGTGTCTATGTTTGTTTGCATGTGTGTGTGCATGTGGGGGTGTCTGTCTGTCTGTGTGTGGGTGTCTGTGTGTGCATGTGTGGGTGTCTGTCTGTGTGTGTGTGTGAGTCCGGGGGGGGGGGGGGGGACACCGGCTTCTACCTAATGTGGGGAACCTGCTTCTACCTAATGTGGGGAGCCTGCTACTATCTAATGTGGGGAACCTGCTTCTACCTAATGTGGGGAACCTGCTACTACCTAATGTGGGGAACCTGCTACTTCCTAATGTGGGGAACCTGCTTCTACCTAATGTGGGGAACCTGCTTCTACCTAATGTGGGGAACCTGCTACTACCTAATGTGGGGAACCTGCTACTACCTAATGTGGGGAACCTGCTACTACCTAATGTGGGGAACCTGCTTCTACCTAATGTGGGGAACCTGCTACTGCCTAATTTGGGGAACTATACTGCACCTAATGTGGGGGAACTATACTGCCAACCTAATGTGGGGGAACTATACTGCACCTAATGTGGGGGAACTATACTGCCAACCTAATGTGGGGGAACTGTACTGCACCTAATGTGGGGGAACTATACTGCACCTAATGTGGGGAACTATACGGCACCTAATGTGGGGGAACTATACTGCCCCTAATGTGGGGGAACTATACTGCCCCTAATGTGGGGGAACTATACTGCACCTAATGTGGGGAACTATACTGCACCTAATGTGGAGAGCTATACTGCACCCAATGTGGGGGAACTATACTGCATATGATTAAGGGGGCAGGGGAGTGGTGAAGGGGTACATGGGACTGATTAAGAGGGTAGGGGACTGATTAAATATAAAAAATATATTTTTGTCACAAAGATTTTTTTCCTCTTTGTGTACGTTTATGTGGGGGGGGGGGGGGCGCCACAAGGCTAGCTCGCACAGGGCGCTTGAAGACCTAAGGCCTGCCCTGTGTGCAAATGAAAAATGAAATTTTTTATTTTCACGGACCACTGTTCCAAAAATCTGTCAGACACCTGTGGGGCGTAAATGCTCACTGCACCCCTTATTACATTCCGTGAAGAGTGTAGTTTCCAAAATGGGGTCACATTTGGGGGGGTGCATTGTACTGGCAACATGGGGGCTTTGTAAACACACGTGACCTTCAATTCCGGACAAATTTTCTCTCCAAAAGCCCAATGGCACTCTTTCTCTTCTGAGCATTGTAGTGCACCCGCAGAGCACTTTACATCCACATATGGGGTATGTTCTTACTCAGAGGAAATGGGGTTACAAATTTTGGGGGGCATTTTTCCCTATTTTCCCTTGTGAAAATGAAAAATTTAGGTTAACACCAGCATTTTTTTTATTTTTTCATTTTCCCATCCAACTTTAACGAAAATTCGTCAAACACCTGTGGGGTGTTAAGGCTCACTATACCCCTTGTTATGTTCCTTGATTGGTGTAGTTTCCAAAATAGGGTTACACGTGGGCATTTTTTTGCGTTTATGTCAGAACCACTGTAAAATCAGCCACCCCTGTGCAAATCACCAATTTAGGCCTCAAATGTACATAGTGCGTTCTCACTCCTGAGCCTTGTTGTGCGCCCGTAGAGCATTTTACGCCCACATATGGGGTATTTCCATACTAATACAAATTTTGGGGGTCTTTTTATTTTCACAAGAAGTAAAAGGAAAAAAAGTATGGGGCAACACCAGCATTTTAGTGTAAACATTTTTTTTTTTACACTAACTGGCTGGTGTAGACCCCAACTTTTCCTTTTCATAAGCGGTAAACGGAGAAAAAGCCCCCAAAATTTGTAACTCAATTGCTCCAGAGTAAGGAAATACCCCTTATGTGGCCCTAAACTGTTTTCTTGAAATACTACAGGGCTCCGAAGTGAGAGAGTGCCATGCACATTTGAGGACTAAATTAGGGATTGCATAGGGGTGGACATAGGGGTATTCTACGCCAGTGATTCCCAAACAGGGTACCTCCAGCTGTTGCTAAACTCTAAGCATGCCTGGACAGTCAGTGGCTGTCCGGAAATGCTGAGAGTTGTTGTTTTACAACAGCTGGAGGCTCCAATTTGGAAACACTGCCGTACGATATGTTTTTAATTTTTATTGGAGGGGAAGGAAGGACAGTGTAAGGGGGTGTATATGTAATGTTTTACCCTTTATTTTGTGTAGTGTAGTGTTTTTAGGGTACATTCGCACGGGCTGGGGTTAGCGGTGAGTTTCCCACTAGGAGTTTGCACTGCGGCGAAACATTTGCCGCAGCTCAAACTTGAAGCAGGAAACTCACTGTAAACCAACCCGTATGAATATACCCTGTAAATTCACATGGGGGGCAAACCTCCAGCTGTTTCAAAACTACAACTCCCAGCATGCACTGACAGACCATGCATGCTGGGAGTTGTACTTTTGCAACAGCTGGGGGCACACTGGTTGGAAAACCTTGAGTTAGGTTCTTTTACCTGTTACCAAACTTATCATTTTCCAACCAGTGTGTCTCCAGCTGTTGCAAAACTACAACTCCCAGCATGTACTTATCGCCGAAGGGCATGCTGGGAGATGTAGTTATACAACAGCTGGAGGTACGCAACTACAACTCCCAGCATGACGAGACAGCCGTTTTCTGTTCGAGCATGCTGGGAGTTGTAGTTTTTCAAGATTTGGAGGGCCACGGTTTAGAAACCACTGCACAGTGATCTCCAAACTGTGGCCCTCCAGATGTTGCAAAACTATAAATCCCAGCATGTCCAGACAGCAAACAGCTTTCTGGGCAAGCTCGGAATTGTAGTTTTGCCACATCTGGAGAGCTACAGTTTAGAGACCACTGTATAGTGGTCTCCAAACTGTAGCCTTCCAGATGTTGCTAGGCAACAACTCACCGGCTTCTGTAGTCTGCCCCAGGGAGCCGCACCTCATCGAGGCCCACGAAAGATTAACAGGTAAAAAATAGTACACTACTTAGAGATGTAGGTATGTGGTATGCACTTATGAGGGCAGAAAAATACGCTACAGTACGCTTAAAACATTTTTGTAAAACACTAGCCAGTGATTAAGTTTGCCTGGACTTTCACAGTATCTAGGCCCTTGACAGATTAACAGGTACAAAATAGTACACTACTTAGATGTACGTATGTGGTATGCCCCGATCCCCCTTATTTTCCCATATGACCCGGAATCTCTGCAGATCGCCGGTCTGAATTGACTGGCGATTTGCGGCGATTGCCGACATGGGGGGGGGTCTCAGGACCCCCCCAGGATTTGCACAGCGTGCCTGCTGAATGATTTCAGCAGGCATCCCGGTCCAGTCCCTACCCGGTGAGCCGCGGAGACCAGAATTCCCACGGGCGTACATGTATGCCCTTGGTCCTTAAGTACCAGGGTGTCTGGGAGTACCTGTACACCCTTGGTCCCTAAGTGGTTAAATAAACTGGTGCCAGAAAGTTAAACAGATTTGTAAATTAGTTCATATAGTGCAAAGTGCAGTCAGCTCACCAGTCCTCCGCATGGCATGGAGCCTCCAATAATAGAAATAGATAAACAGGCGCCAGCGGTAAGATGAAGTTCTCCTTTATTGTATCCAAGTTAAAGCATCGACATGGAAAGTCTAAAAAACATGTGCAGATTGATAAAACCCAGGAAACGCTCAGCATGATGCATTTCAGGTCATGTGACCTTTCTTCAGATGCATGATAGGCAGGCCCGTCGCTACAGGACAAGAAACCAAGCCTGACCTTGCGGCCCAGAGCTGACCAGGGGCCCCGAGCAGAGCCGGTGCTTGCCCGTCCTGTAGCGAAGGGGCTATTCCCCCCATCACTATTAAGGACATCCTTGTGTTTTCGGGACACAGGGATGCCCCCGTTAACTCCCTGCGGCCCCGCGTTAAGTTTAAAAACGCAGGGGCCACCGGGTGATAGGGCACGTCGGGACATCACTGACGTCCCATGCGGCGCCCGTAGCAATGGAGGCGCAGAAGACCGGAGCATCGAGGAGGAGGAAGACGTGCGCTGGCCAGCTTGGTAAGTGACCAGTGGCACGTCATCTTCGGTGTTCCGACCACAGCTTCTCCGGTCCCGGAACTAATGCTATGGCTGGACGGGAGGGGCACTGAAGTGGGGCAGTACAGAGTTATACAGCCTCTAGCCATACACTGTATATGGCTGGAGGCTGTATGTCTGTGGGGAACACTGCCTACCTAATGTGGGGGAACACTGCCTGCCTAATGTGGGGGAACACTGCCAGCCTAATGTGGGGGAACATTGCAAGCCTAATGTGGGGGAACATTGCCAGCCTAATGTGGGGGAACACTGCCTGCCTAATGTGGGGGAACACTACCTGCCTAATGTGGGGGAACACTGCCTGCCTAATGTGGGGAGAACTCTGCTGCACCTAATGTGGGGAGAACACTGCCTGGCTAATGTGGGGGAACACTGCCTACCTAATGTGAGGGGAACACTGCCAGCCTAATGTGAGGAGAACTCTGCTGCACCTAATGTGGGGGAACACTGCCAGTCTAATGTGGGGGAACACTGCCAGCCTAATGTGGGGGGAACACTGCCTACCTAATGTGGGGGGAACTATGCTGCACCTAATGTGGGGAGAACTATGCTGCACCTAATGCGGGGGGAACACTGCCAGCCTATTGTGGGGAGAAATATGCTGCACCTAATGTGGGGGAACTCTGCTGCACCTAATGTGGGGAGAAATATGCTGCACCTAATGTGGGGGGAACTCTGCTGCACCTAATGTGGGGGAACTCTGCTGCACCTAATGTGGGGGGAACTCTGCTGCACCTAATGTGGGGGCCTCGTATCGACATTCGCTCACGTCGCGCTCCCAGAATTCAAGGGCCGGTGTTACTGCGTCCTGATGCCGGCCCTAGAGCGTGACATGTGTGAACATCAGGCTTCAAAAGAAACAAAAACAAAACATACAATGAGTAACAAAAAATATAATAAAAAAAATATAAACAGTGCATCTAATAGTGAAAATACAACTAATTATGCAAAATAACATCAGACCTTAAATTAAGACCATAGGGCTGAAACGTATGCAGTGAATAAATCCAAAAGACTTTTAGAATGGTGCACTTTGGCGATGTCTCGGATTTCCAGTTTTATGGCATTGAAACTGTTCATCTACCTCATAGGGGAGGGGATCGAATCAAAATCCTTCATAACAGAGAGGTCTTGTGGATTTATTCACTGCATACGTTTCAGCCCCATGGTCTCAATTTAAGATCTGATGTTATTTTGCATTATAAGTTGTATTTTCACTATTAGATGCACTGTTTATAAAAAAAAAAAAAATATAATAAATCCATACCTCTCCACTACCTATCATGCAGCTAAAGAAAGGTCACATGATCTGAAACGCGTCATGCTGAGCATTCCCTGGGTTTTATCAAGCTGGACATGTTTTTGAGACTTTCCATGTCAATATTTTAACTTTTAACAAAAAAGGAGAACTTCATCTTACCGCTGGCACCTTTTTGTCTATTTCTAGATTTGTAAATTACTTCTATTTAAAAATGTTAATCCTTCCAGTATTTATCAGCTGCTGTATACTACAGAGGAAGTTCTTTTCTTTTTGAATTTCCTTTCTGTCTGACCACAGTGCTCTCTGCTGACACTTCAGACACCTGACATGGAAAGAGGTGTCAGCAGAGAGCACTGTGGACAGACTGAAAAGAAATTCAAAAAGAAAAGAACTTCCTCTGGAGAATACAGCAGCTGGTAAGTACTGAAAGGGTTAAGATTTTTAAATAGAAGTAATTTACAAATCTGGCACCAGTTGATATAAAAAAAAAATTTCCCACTGGAGTACCCCTTTAAGGATTTATGTTGGTCACACCTTCTTAAAAGATACCAAAGCAATTTTATAGAAAACAATATTTCATTCTATGATTACCAAAAGATGCCAACCGCCATATTCCCTTTCGGCTCCATCATCACTTACTTTTATTTCACCAACCACCTGCAGTGAATAATCATGGTACAGGCTCTAATAAATAACAATACCCACTATAAATATGTACAGCAACTCTCATAATGAACATCTAACCACAGACCTCCTTCAAGTATGTCTTTGTCCATTTTTTTATTTCAAACAAACCACAAATCTAACACTTATTTATCTCAATGCAATGTACTTGAGTGGGAGACATCGACCTAGATCAGCCAGGAAGATTTGTGGATAATAAAGGGTAGAGATGAGCGAATCGAAGCTGACGAACCCGAATTAGTTACAAATTTTATGAAATATTCGATTTGCAACAAAAGCGAATATCGCTGCGATTTTATTGCGCGAATCGCTTCATTAAATTCCATTTACTACGGTCCAGGCTCCAGACCATCTAAAATGGCAGATCCACATGTCAGTACATGGGGCAAGGAACGCAGGAAAGGCAGGTAGGCGGGATGACCCTGAATCACATGCAGGATGCAGCCTATGAGCAGCCAGTCACCCCTGTGATGTCACAGCCCTATATATTCGGCAGACATTTTGCGGCTTGCCATATCATTCATTACACTGCATACAGATAGGACAGACATCACTGTGTGTGTGTGTGTTACACAGAAAAGCTCATTCCAGTAGAGTTTCACATCCTAGTCACAACATCATATCATACCTACATCTAAGTAGTGTACTATTTTGTATCTGTCAATCTTTCAAGGACCTACATACAGTGATAGTCCAGGCAAAAGTACTCACCGGCTGGTGTTGTACTCAGGTACCTATTTAAGTGTACTGTAGCGCATTTTTCTGCCCTCATAATTGCATACCACATACCTGCATCTAAGTAGTGTACTATTTTGTACCTGTTAATCTGTCAGGTGCCTATATACTGTGAAAGGACAGCTAATAGTACACACCTGCTACTGTTCTAGACAATTACTGTTTTAAGCATAGTGAAGCGTATTGTACTCCCCTGATATACGCAATAATTATGTCAGGCAGAGTAGTGCCAGGATGTGCACAGTGGAGTGGCAGAGGCCTAAATTCCTCAGGCACAGGCAGAGGTCGCAGCAGAGTAGGGGAGTGTGTCTGCAGGAGTCGTAGCGAGAGGTCTGAGCTCTCAGTGTCAGCTAGCAGTCGTTTCTCGACCAGCAACCCAGCAGCCGTGATTGATCAGTTCACTCGGTCATCCACTTCAACCCAAGTGACATCTGACACCCCCAGTCAACAGTCGGTGGGTTCCTCAGACTCAACCCTCACTTGGCATGGCCCTCATTCTGCTGCTGCCACCTCAAGGCTCTGGCATTGCGCTGCCCTATGGTCTCCTCATCTTAAAGAGGTATTCCTGGCCAAAACTTTTTTTTATATATCAACTGGCTCCGGAAAGTTAAACAGATTTGTAAATTACTTCTATTACAAAATCTTAATCCTTCCAATAGTTATTAGTTTCTGAAGTTGAGTTGTTGTTTTCTGTCTAACTGCTCTCTGATGACTCACGTCCCGGGAACGGTGCAGTTCCTATTGGGATATTCTCCCATCATGCACGGCTCCTGGGACGTGACATCATCATTGAGCAGTTAGACAGAAAACTTCAGAAGCTAATAACTATTGGAAGGATTAAGATTTTTTTAATAGAAGTCATTTACAAATCTGTTTAACTTACCGGAGCCAGTTGATATATATTAAAAAAGCCTGGAATACCCCTTTAATTCTACCACCTCCAGGCTCTGTCAATGTGCCGCCATATGGTCTCCTCATGCTGCCATCTCCAGGCTCTCTCATTGTGCTGCTCTATGGTCTCCTCATGCTAATGCTACCTCCTCCACGCTCTGTCATTGTGCCACCATATGGTCTCCTCATGCTGATGCTACCACTTCCAAGCTCTCTAATTGTGCTGTTCTATGGTCTCCTCATGCTGATGCTGCCACCTCCAGGTTCTCTCATTGTGCTGCTATATGGTCTCCTCATGCTGATGCTACCGCCTCCACGCTCTGTCATTGTGCCTCCATATGGTCTCCTCATGCTGATGCTACCACCACCAGGCACTGTAGAACAAGTTATAATGTATTATATTATGATCATTATTTCCTAGGTGTCCTTCAACCTGCACATTAGTTACTCTGTCAGGTCTGTTGGTTAATATTAAGTCCAGTAGGGTGCCCCCTCTGGTTGGGCCCTGCACCATTTGGTTATTCTGTGGTGTGGTGTCTTTGTTGTCTGTCTTTGTTGTCTTGCCTTGTTGTCTTGTGTGGCGTGCCTGGGAGCTCTCCTAGTTAAATTTTTTTTGTGTGGGGTATCGGGCCCTGTTTGTGCTTGTCACTGGCTTCATGATGGGGTCCCTTAAAGTACTCAGTTGGAAACTCTGCAGCCTTAATTCCAAATTCAAGAGAACGCTGTGCCTAGATTTTGTAAAGAGACACTCCCCACATATCATTTGTTTGCAGGAAACTCACCTTACGGGTCAGACGGTGTTGGCCCATAAGAGGGCGTGGGTTGTGAAGGGATAACATTCTTTTTATTCGTCACTAGCTAGAGGAGTTTTGGTCCTGGTGTCTAAATCATTGCCTCTGGTGGTCTCCCAGGTTTCATGTGACCACTTTGGTAGGTATGTGATCCCACACTATGCATTGTCCTCCTTCTGTTTCACAATGGTCTCTTTGTATGTGCCTCCTCCTTTTCAAGTTGCCTTGTTGGATTCGCTACTGACTCTGTTCTTTTTATAGGAGATTTCAATGTTGTTGCTGATCCTCAGCTTGATCGCACCAGTGCTGTGGATCCTGGCTCATCTTCATTAGCTTCTTGGCTACTGGGACTGGGCCTTACTGAACTCTTGAGATGGAAATATCCGGACGACTCAGTTTTCTCCTTTTATTCCTCAGTACACAAGTCCTTCTCTCGTATTGATCTCGCCTTAGCTTCAGCTGACCTACTTCCAGTGGTGAATGAAGTATGTTTTACCAGTAGGGGGATCTCAAATCATTCTGCCTTGATAGTCCCATTGTCCCTGGGTCTTCGTCCCTCCTCTCACCTGTGGAGAATGCTTCCAGTGGCTTCAGGCGGAGGAGGTTTCCTCTGCCTTAGAGGTTGCACATTCTGATTGTTGGACGCATAATGCCTCCCATCCGGATGCTCTGATCCAGTGGGATGCTTACAAAGCAACTATTCGGGGAGCATTTATGGTAGGTGTGGCGGGTAGGAGGGCGGAGTTGGGTGCCCGGGAACAGGCGTTACAGTGCGAAATGGGAGTCCTTGATTCAGCGGTGGTTAGGGATCCTACTCTGGAGGCGGAGAGAGCGTGGGCTAAGGCACAGAGGTCTCTTTTGATTTTACAAAATGATAGGGTACATTTGAAAATGGCGGCTAGAGAAGCGGCCATATTTGAATTTGGGGACAAGAATGGTAAACTGTTGGCTTTTTTTTGTTTTCTCTACTGGAATTCAAACTTTTAGCTTACTTGTCTAGGGAGAGCCGTCCTGTAGCTTCCGTACCCTGTATACGTACGCAAGATGGGACACTTAGCTCCGACTCGATGATTATTAATGGATATTACACTCCTTTTATAGTTCCCTATACTCTTCCTCCTCTGGGGTGGCCCCTGAGAATATACTATCCTTTCTGAGAGAGTTGCCCCTTACCCCCTGGACCTCACTTCAGTCTTCAGGTGTTGAGGACCCCTTGTCAGCTTAGGAGGTGTCAAGGGTTATAAAAGATTTGCCCTCTGGGAAGATTCCGGTTTTGGATGGTTTGGTGGGGGACTGGTACAGGGTGAATGAGGAGAAATTGATTCCCATCCTGCTTAACCTGCATACGGCGGCTTTGAAGTCTATTGCCTTGCCTGACTCTATGAGAAAGGCCCTTATTGTAGTACTTCTCAAGCCTGGAAAAGATCTGATTTTGCCGGACTCTGGCGGCGGCAGTTCGTGCCTCCGATTCTATTAAGGGAATCTCTAGAGGGTCCCTGACCGAAAAGATATCCATGTATGCCAATGACACCTTGGTTTATTTAGCTGATGTGGAGGGCTCCCTATGTGCTCTGTTGGATCTTCTGGATAGGTTTGGTGAGGTCTCGGGCCTTAGAGTAAATTGGGCTAAATCATCTATAATGTCCTTGTCCCGGGGAGGGGTTTTGCCTTCTACATTGCCCAATGGTTTGCAGGCCGTGTCTCGATTCAGGTATTTGAGAGTGGAGGTGTCTCCTGGCAATTCTGAGTTCATAGCCCTTAATTTAGACCCTCTTCTAGGTAACACGATTACGTGTTTACAGGCATGGGATTCCTTACCTTAATCCCTAGCGGGTAGGGATGTTCCTCCCCAAATTTCTGTATCTCATTTGTAATCTATTATTCCTCCCTAAGAGGTTTTTGTTAAACTGAACTGGGCTCTGAGATCCTTTTATTGGCAGAATAAACCTCCAAAAATTGGGACAGGCACTGCTCCAGGATCCAAAACAGCGGGGAGGACTTGCGGCTCCTGATATGCATAACTATTTTCTAGCTTCACAGCTGGTGTACGCGGCCTGGTGGATTGACCTGGATCTCTCTAATGCCTTCACAGCTCTGGCAGGGGCTCTCATGGGTTCCTATGAGACACTGACTAATGTATTGTACAGGTATGCCCCCTCTTCATCCTTGCTGGCTCCTATTAAGACAGTGGCTAAGGTCTGGTCGGTGGTTTCCGGGCACTTCCCTCAGCCGGTGGTTTCTCCCCGAGCCCCCCTGTGGGGCAATCCTCATATGGAACACCTGCGGTAGTTGGAGGAGGCCGGGTTTTGGAGCTCCCATGGAATTAAATTCGCTATGCACTTGTTTGGAGATGACTGTGTCTTTCCTTCATTTGCTGCCTTGAGAGACCAATTTCATGTCCCTCAGGATGCCCATTACAGATATCTTCAGTTACGACATGCGGATCTGCACAGTTTGGTTCCCTGGAAGTTACCCTTGTGTTCAATGATCTGGAGTTGCTCCTGGGAACCGCTGACCTGGCTAGGCCTCTCACTCAGAGTTATGCTTTATTGCAATCGGTGGGTCCAGATCTGTTTGCTATTGCACAGCTGAAATGGGTCAAGGATGTTCCTAGTCTTTCAGTAGACATGTGGAAGGAAGTGGTTAAGAAGTATTGTCCTATGGTGGTTTGTGCCCAAGATATGCTCATTCAATCCAGGTTTGTTCTCCATTTATATTATACTCCCTTTAGACTGCATCGCATGGGGGTCTCTGGGTCGGATGTTTGTTTCAGGTGTGGGAGAGAGAGAGGCACTTTTTTGAATGCGGTGTGGAATTGTTGTGCCCTTCTGGAGAGAGAGGTGATGCAATTCCAGATCATCTGGAATTCCCCTTTGTTTTGATGCCAGAAGTTTTTTTGTTGCCATTTATTAATGGTTTGGTGATGGGCTCTTATAGGCGCATATTGATCCACTTTCTCCTGTTTTGTGCACGCAAAGTCATAGTGATGGCCTGGAAGGACGTGTCCTCTCCTCCTCTGTCCTGGTGGATTGCCTTAGTAAATAAATATGTTCCCCTCTACCATGCCCTGTACGTAAGTCGGAGACGCCTGAAAAAATTTGATAGATTATGGGTGCTGTGGATGTCGTTGGATGTCTCTACAGATCCTCTGGTTTGTGGGACCTCCCAGTCTTAGTGTAGTTACTTGGATAACTGGTGAGCTCCTAGGAAGTGTTCTGGTGTGTGTGTGTGTGTGTGAATGGTTATGTTTGTGGTTGTTTTGTTACGCTGGTGGTGTTCTCTATGGGGATACTCCTCACCCTCCTACTTATAATGTTTTATTATCTATAGAAAATGAACTGCTCCTATTGTTTCTTTATACACCTTATGTCTTATGGACCGATTGTTATTTTGGTACTGGCAGGGAGGGGATCCTCTTGGGGTTGTTTAAATTATTTGTTGTTACATTTAATTGAAAACTAATACAAATATATTTTTTAAAAATCCTCTCACAGGAAGGGGGCATGTCTCTCCCTTGTGTTGGTGGGAGGTGATTGGTGTGTCTGCTAATTTTTTTTTTACACAGGAAATCTGCAGTATTTACAGTAGCAAGGAAGTGGATGAGATATTAAAAAATATTATCCACATACTGTAGAAGAAATCCACACAAAAGCCATGTGCAAAGTGACCTGCGGTACAGATTTCAAAATGGCAGCTTGTCAGTGCTGCAGAAACACTAAATACCGGTAAATCCACAAGTGCCTATTTTGTACCAAAAATTCACAGTGAAAAATCCACAATAAATCCACACAATTTGGAACAGTGAGCCAACAGTCTCTCAGATTGTTTAGCATTCTCCCTGCACTTCCTCTGTCCTGTCCACTTCCCTCTCTATAGGTTTTGATGGGCAGTGGAACCTCATCTCTCAGTGAAGCTGAACGTCTGACTCTGTGCTGTACAGATTCCCCTTTATGATTTTGAAGTGGAGTAACAGATAAGGGGAGGGAGAGAAATGATATATCACAGAGTTTCTTATGTTTCCTTGTTCTATTGATGTATGCAATGTTATTTGTAATGATAGTTACACTATGAACTTTCCTTTGGATGAAGTAAACATGGTAAAGTAGACTGTAGTAGGACTGAAAGGAGACCAAGAGGCAGAATTATCTAATATAAAGTAAATATACAGTAGGTAAGACCAAGGTATTGAGAATAGGTCCTTTATGCTCAGTCTATGTATTGGCTCAAAATATACAGCAAAAAAAAAAAATCAATATGATAAATAACTTTTTTTTAATACTGGTTATAGTGATATTCTTTGCTAGATTGGTCTTTGTTAAGAACCATAAGTAGTGGTTAAAAGAAATAAGAAAATGTGGTAATGCATAAAAGTTCCTTTAAAGGCATATTCAGATATTTCTACACAAGCAAATGACTGACATTCTTTAAGATCACTGTAAGAGATCATTTTCTATGTTGCTGAATGAAGTCTGGATATCAAAATCTCATTTAACGGTGACAGAGATGGAGGATTTCATGTGATCATAAGTGAAACCTAATGGTATGAGGCAGTACTCCTGTGGAAAACAATTTATAATTTTTTTTTTTTAAATCAACTGGCGCCAGAAAGTGAAACAGATCTGTAAATTAGTTCTATTAAAAAATCTTAATCCTTCCGGTACTTATCAGCTGCTGTAAATAGTAGGTAAGAGCAACGTATTGAGAAAAGGTCCTTTATGCTCAGTCTATGAATTGGCTCAAAATATACAGCAAAAAAAATAAAAAAATAAAAATAAGAGGAAGTTGTATTTCTTTCTGGAGTTCTTTTCTGTCTGACCCCAGTGCTCTCTGCTGACACCTCTGTCCGTATCAGGAACTGTCCAGAGTACAAGCAAATCCCCATAGGAAACCAATTGTCACGATGCCGGCTGGCAGGTAGTGGATCCTCTGTGCCAGAGAGGGATTGGCGTGGACCGTGCTAGTGGACCGGTTCTAAGCCACTACTGGTTTTCACCAGAGCCCGCCGCAAAGCGGGATGGTCTTGCTGCGGCGGTAGTGACCAGGTCGTATCCACTAGCAACGGCTCACCTCTCTGGCTGCTGAAGATAGGCGC
This sequence comes from Hyla sarda, assembly GCF_029499605.1. Taxonomy (NCBI): domain Eukaryota; kingdom Metazoa; phylum Chordata; class Amphibia; order Anura; family Hylidae; genus Hyla; species Hyla sarda. The sequence goes on along the minus strand of NC_079193.1, from coordinate 154,203,451 downwards.
GGTACAAGGGAGTAGGCAAAAGCAAGGTCGGACGTAGCAGAAGGTCGGGGCAGGCAGCAAGGATCGTAGTCAGGGGCAACGGCAGAAGGTCTGGAAACACAGGCAAGGAACACACAAGGAACGCTTTCACTGGCACTAAGGCAACAAGATCCGGCAAGGGAGTGCAGGGGAAGTGAGGTGATATAGGGAAGTGCACAGGTGAACACACTAATTGGAACCACTGCGCCAATCAGCGGCGCAGTGGCCCTTTAAATCGCAGAGACCCGGCGCGCGCGCGCCCTAGGGAGCGGGGCCGCGCGCGTCGGGACAGAACAGACGGAGAGCGAGTCAGGTAGGGGAGCCGGGGTGCGCATCGCGAGCGGGCGCTACCCGCATCGCGAATCGCATCCCGGCTGGCAGCGGAATCGCAGCGCCCCGGGTCAGAGGACGTGACCGGAGCGCTGCCGCGGGGAGAGTGAAGCGAGCGCTCCGGGGAGGAGCGGGGACCCGGAGCGCTCGGCGTAACAGTACCCCCCCCCTTGGGTCTCCCCCTCTTCTTAGAGCCTGAGAACCTGAGGAGCAGACTTTTGTCTAGGATGTTGTCCTCAGGTTCCCAGGATCTCTCTTCAGGACCACAACCCTCCCAGTCCACTAAAAAAAATTTTTTCCCTCTGACCTTTTTGGCAGCTAAAATTTCTTTGACCGAGAAGATGTCCGAGGAGCCGGAAACAGGAGTGGGAGGAACAGATTTGGGAGAAAAACGGTTGAGGATGAGTGGTTTGAGAAGAGAGACGTGAAAGGCATTAGGGATACGAAGAGAGGGAGGAAGAAGAAGTTTATAAGAGACAGGATTAATTTGACACAAAATTTTGAAAGGACCAAGATAGCGTGGTCCCAACTTGTAGCTAGGGACACGGAAGCGGACATATTTAGCGGAGAGCCATACCTTGTCTCCAGGGGAAAAAACGGGGGGGGCTCTTCTTTTCTTATCCGCGAACTTCTTCATGCGTGATGAAGCCTGTAAGAGAGATTTTTGGGTCTCTCTCCATATGATGGAAAGGTCACGAGAAATTTCATCCACAGCGGGCAGACCAGAGGGCAAGGGAGTAGGGAGGGGGGGAAGAGGGTGACGGCCGTACACCACGAAAAATGGGGATTTGGAGGAAGACTCAGAGACCCTGAAGTTATACGAGAATTCGGCCCATGGGAGGAGATCTGCCCAGTCATCCTGGCGGGAGGAAACAAAATGTCGCAAATAATCACCCAAGATCTGGTTAATCCTTTCTACTTGTCCATTGGACTGGGGATGATATGCAGAAGAAAAATTTAATTTAATCTTGAGTTGTTTACAGAGAGCCCTCCAGAATTTAGACACGAATTGGACGCCTCTATCCGAGACAATCTGCGTAGGCAACCCGTGAAGACGAAAAATGTGTACAAAAAATTGTTTAGCCAACTGAGGCGCAGAAGGAAGACCAGGAAGAGGGATGAAATGTGCCATTTTGGAGAATCGATCAACGACCACCCAAATAACAGTGTTGCCACGGGAAGGGGGTAAATCAGTAATAAAATCCATACCAATCAGAGACCAAGGCTGTTCGGGGACAGGCAGAGGATGAAGAAAACCAGCGGGCTTCTGGCGAGGAGTCTTATCCCGGGCACAGATAGTGCAGGCTCGCACAAAGTCCATAACATCCGTCTCCAGAGTCGGCCACCAATAGAAGCGGGAGATGAGTTGCACAGATTTCTTGATACCCGCATGACCTGCGAGATGGGAGGAGTGACCCCATTTGAGGATTCCGAGGCGTTGGCGAGGAGAAACAAAGGTCTTTCCTGGAGGGGTCTGCCTGATGGAGGCAGGAGAAGTGGAGATCAGGCAGTCAGGTGGAATGATGTGTTGCGGAGAGAGTTCAAGTTCTGAGGCATCCGAGGAACGAGAGAGAGCATCGGCCCTAATGTTCTTATCGGCAGGACGAAAGTGAATCTCAAAATTAAATCGGGCAAAGAACAGAGACCACCGGGCCTGGCGAGGATTCAGCCGTTGGGCAGACTGGAGGTAGGAGAGGTTCTTGTGGTCGGTGTAGATAATAACAGGAGAACTTGATCCCTCCAGCAGATGCCTCCATTCCTCAAGTGCTAATTTAATGGCTAGAAGCTCTCGATCCCCGATGGAGTAGTTCCTCTCCGCTGGAGAGAAGGTCCTAGAGAAAAAACCACAAGTGACAGCATGCCCGGAAGAATTTTTTTGTAGAAGAACAGCTCCAGCTCCCACTGAGGAGGCATCAACCTCCAATAGGAAGGGTTTGGAAGGGTCAGGTCTGGAGAGGACGGGAGCCGAAGAAAAGGCAGACTTGAGTCGTTTAAAGGCGTCTTCTGCTTGAGGAGGCCAGGACTTGGGATCAGCATTTTTTTTGGTTAAAGCCACGATAGGAGCCACAATGGTAGAAAAATGTGGAATAAATTGCCTGTAATAATTGGCGAACCCCAAAAAGCGTTGGATAGCACGGAGTCCGGAGGGGCGTGGCCAATCTAAGACGGCAGAGAGCTTGTCTGGATCCATCTGTAGTCCCTGGCCAGAGACCAAATATCCTAGAAAAGGAAGAGATTGGCATTCAAACAGACATTTCTCAATTTTGGCATAGAGTTGGTTGTCACGAAGTCTCTGAAGAACCATACGGACATGCTGGCGGTGTTCTTCTAGATTGGCAGAAAAAATTAGGATATCGTCCAGATATACAACAACACAGGAGTATAACAGATCACGAAAAATTTCATTGACAAAGTCTTGGAAGACGGCAGGGGCGTTGCACAGTCCAAAGGGCATGACCAGATACTCAAAGTGTCCATCTCTGGTGTTAAATGCCGTTTTCCACTCGTCCCCCTCTCTGATGCGGATGAGGTTATAGGCGCCTCTTAAGTCCAATTTAGTGAAGATGTGGGCACCTTGGAGGCGATCAAAGAGTTCAGAGATGAGGGGTAAGGGGTAGCGGTTCTTAACCGTGATTTTATTAAGACCGCGGTAGTCAATGCAAGGACGTAGGGAGCCATCTTTTTTGGACACAAAGAAAAATCCGGCTCCGGCAGGAGAGGAGGATTTACGGATAAAGCCCTTTTTTAGATTCTCCTGGACGTATTCGGACATGGCAAGAGTCTCTGGGGCAGAGAGAGGATAAATTCTGCCCCGGGGTGGAGTAGTGCCCGGGAGGAGGTCGATAGGGCAATCATAAGGCCTGTGAGGAGGTAGAGTCTCAGCTTGTTTTTTGCAGAAAACATCCGCGAAGTCCATATAGGCCTTAGGGAGACCGGTTACTGGAGGAACCACAGGGTTACGGCAAGGGTTACTGGGAACCGGTTTTAGACAGTTCTTGGAACAAGAGGACCCCCAACTCTTGATCTCCCCAGTGGACCAATCCAGGGTAGGGGAATGAAGTTGAAGCCAGGGAAGTCCAAGGAGAATTTCCGAGGTGCAATTGGGGAGAACCAAAAGTTCAATCCTCTCATGATGAGATCCGATGCTCATAAGAAGGGGCTCCGTGCGGAAACGTATGGTACAGTCCAATCTTTCATTATTTACACAATTGATGTAGAGGGGTCTGGCGAGACTGGTCACCGGGATGTTGAACCTGTTGACGAGAGAGGCCAAAATAAAATTTCCTGCAGATCCAGAGTCCAAGAAGGCCACTGTAGAGAAGGAGAAGGCAGAGGCAGACATCCGCACAGGCACAGTAAGACGTGGAGAAGCAGAGTAGACATCAAGGACTGTCTCACCTTTGTGCGGAGTCAGCGTACGTCTTTCCAGGCGGGGAGGACGGATAGGACAATCTCTCAGGAAGTGTTCGGTACTAGCACAGTACAGGCAGAGGTTCTCCATACGGCGTCGTGTCCTCTCTTGAGGTGTCAGGCGAGACCGGTCGACCTGCAGAGCCTCCACGGCGGAAGGCACAGGAACAGATTGCAGGGGACCAGAGGAGAGAGGAGCCGAGGAGAAGAAACGCCTCGTGCGAACAGAGTCCATATCTTGGCGGAGTTCCTGACGCCTTTCGGAAAAACGCATGTCAATGCGAGTGGCTAGGTGAATAAGTTCATGTAGATTAGCAGGAATTTCTCGTGCGGCCAGAACATCTTTAATGTTGCTGGATAGGCCTTTTTTGAAGGTCGCGCAGAGGGCCTCATTATTCCAGGACAATTCTGAAGCAAGAGTACGGAATTGTACGGCATACTCGCCAACGGAAGAATTACCCTGGACCAGGTTCAACAGGGCAGTCTCAGCAGAAGAGGCTCGGGCAGGTTCCTCAAAGACACTTCGGATTTCCGAGAAGAAGGAGTGTACAGAGGCAGTGACGGGGTCATTGCGGTCCCAGAGCGGTGTGGCCCATGACAGGGCTTTTCCGGACAGAAGGCTGACTACGAAGGCCACCTTAGACCTTTCAGTGGGAAACAGGTCCGACATCATCTCCAGATGCAGGGAACATTGGGAAAGAAAGCCACGGCAAAATTTAGAGTCCCCATCAAATTTATCCGGCAAGGATAAGCGTATCCCAGGAGCGGCCACTCGCTGCGGAGGAGGTGCAGGAGCTGGCGGAGGAGATGACTGCTGAAGCTGTGGTAGTAACTGTTGTAGCATAATGGTCAGTTGAGACAGCTGTTGGCCTTGTTGCGCTATCTGTTGTGACTGCTGGGCGACCACCGTGGTGAGGTCAGCGACAACTGGCAGAGGAACTTCAGCGGGATCCATGGCCGGATCTACTGTCACGATGCCGGCTGGCAGGTAGTGGATCCTCTGTGCCAGAGAGGGATTGGCGTGGACCGTGCTAGTGGACCGGTTCTAAGCCACTACTGGTTTTCACCAGAGCCCGCCGCAAAGCGGGATGGTCTTGCTGCGGCGGTAGTGACCAGGTCGTATCCACTAGCAACGGCTCACCTCTCTGGCTGCTGAAGATAGGCGCGGTACAAGGGAGTAGGCAAAAGCAAGGTCGGACGTAGCAGAAGGTCGGGGCAGGCAGCAAGGATCGTAGTCAGGGGCAACGGCAGAAGGTCTGGAAACACAGGCAAGGAACACACAAGGAACGCTTTCACTGGCACTAAGGCAACAAGATCCGGCAAGGGAGTGCAGGGGAAGTGAGGTGATATAGGGAAGTGCACAGGTGAACACACTAATTGGAACCACTGCGCCAATCAGCGGCGCAGTGGCCCTTTAAATCGCAGAGACCCGGCGCGCGCGCGCCCTAGGGAGCGGGGCCGCGCGCGTCGGGACAGAACAGATGGAGAGCGAGTCAGGTAGGGGAGCCGGGGTGCGCATCGCGAGCGGGCGCTACCCGCATCGCGAATCGCATCCCGGCTGGCAGCGGAATCGCAGCGCCCCGGGTCAGAGGACGTGACCGGAGCGCTGCCGCGGGGAGAGTGAAGCGAGCGCTCCGGGGAGGAGCGGGGACCCGGAGCGCTCGGCGTAACACCAATCCTGCTCCGGACAGTTCCTGACATGGAAAGAGGTGTCAAAAGAGAGCACTGTGGTCAGACAGAAAGGAAATTAAAAAAGAAAAGAACTTCCTCTGTAGTATGCAGCAGCTCATAAGTACTGATTAAGATTTTTAATAGAAGTAATTTACAAATCTGTTTAACTTTCTGGCACCAGTTGATTTGTTGATTTAATTTCCACCTGAGTACCTCTTTAATTTAATAGTAATTGTGTAATGCTTAATTTCTCCTGTGGAGGCACTGGTTGGTTCTTCCATAGATTAAAGATGATCTCTTGGGATCTCAAAAGGGGACTATACTAGCAAAAAAGGAGAATTGTCCAAAGGAAAAAGCCTTTAAGTTTAATCAAATGGGTCCCTAACAAGTGCATTTGATAAATACGAAAAACTATCTCAATGCTTCAAAAATATATACATTCAAACTGAGACATATGTAAACATTCACTGCAAGGTGAGAAGCTGCTGATATACACTTAACCGAAATACCTACAATCATAATGAATGGCAGACCAGGCACACAAAGACCATATTATGTCAAGTATAGTCTTTGTACAGTACATGAATCTTTACAAGTTGCTTCAAAAAAACAAGGTCAAAATATTTATAACTTGCAAGGTCTCCTGAGGATCAGTTCAGTCAAATTTCTCTGACTTAGTCATAAAAATTATTATGCTTTAGGGACTCGTCTGTATAGTTTCCAGAGTTTCTCGGAGAATTACTGTAGTTGAGATCAGCTTCATGAAAGCTTAATAAATATTTATTTAACCTCAATTGTCTGATTTAAAGGTTTTATGGTTGCTAAAGTCTGACATAAGAGAAAAAAATTCCTCTTAAAGTAGACCAGGTCACAGTTCATCACCACAATATCAGTCAACCTAAGGCACGTGGTTTAACCTGGTGAATATCAATGCTATGACAACTATAACACATAGTAAGCTTGAAATAATTGCTCTTTTTTTAATCCTTTACATAAAGTAACAATTCGAATGAAAACTGGGAAAAACACAGCACAAGCCTGGTGTTTTGTAAAGCCTTTTCTTGACCGCTTTTTTTCACTTTTTTTCTGCTGAGCTAAAAGATGATCAGGGGTGCTAAGATGATCAGGGGTGCCGGGGGGGGGGGGGGGTTGCTGGAGGATGACAGGAGTATGGTGCTGCTAATTAATGATGGGGTAGCAGGTTCATCGATTGGCATCATCAATTGGCAGGATCATCTAGGAAGATGGTGCTGCCGATGGATGATGGGGTTTCTACTGCCAGGAGGGCCAGTAGCACCCTAATCATCCATCGGCAGGATCATCCTCCTGGCAGTAGCACTCCCATCATCCAGGAGGATGGTGCTGCCGATGGATGATGGGGTGCTACTGCCAGGGGGGGCCAGTAGCACCCTCATCATCAATCGGCAGGATCATCCTCCTGGCAGTAGCACCCACATTATTCAGGAGGATGGTGCTGCAGATGGATGATGGGGTTTCTACTGCCAGGAGGGCCTGCTGGCTGCTGCCAGGGGGATGATTCTGCCGATGGATATTAGGGGTGCTATTACCAGGGGGATGCCCCCCCTATAAGTAGCACCCTCAGATGGTGCTGCAGATGGATGATTGGGGTGCTACTGCCAGGTGGGGGGCCAGTAGCACCCTCATCATCCACCAGCAACACCTCCCCCAGCAGTAGCACCCCCATCAGCAGGTCCTGCTGGTGGATGATGGGGGTGCTACTGCCAGGAGGATGATCCTGCCGATGGATGATGGGTGTGCTACTGTCGGGGGGGGGGGGGGGAGGCAGTAGCACACCCATCATCCATCGGCAGGATCATCCTCCTGGCAGTAGCACCCCCATCATCCACCAGCAACACCACCAATAACCCCCCTCCCGTGATAATGTCAATAGTGGCAGATTTATATTCAGAGGGTACAGTGTGTGGCAGATTTATATTCAGAGGGTACAGTGTGTGGCAGATTTATATTCAGAGGGTACAGTGTGTGGCAGATTTATATTCAGAGGGTACAGTGTGTGGCAGATTTGTATTCAGAGGGTACAGTATGTGGCAGATTTATATTCAGAGGGTACAGTATGTGGCAGATTTATAATCAGAGGGTACAGTGTGTGGCAGATTTATATTGAGAGGGTACAGTGTGTGGCAGATTTATATTCAGAGGGTACAGTATGTGGCAGATTTATATTCAAAGGGTACAGTATGTGGCAGATTTATAATCAGAGTGTACAGTGTGTGGCTGATTTATATTCAGAGGGTACAGTATGTGGCAGATGTATATTCAGAGGGTACAGTATGTGGCAGATGTATATTCAGAGGGTACGGTGTGTAGAAGGTTTACATTCAAAGAGTGTAGTGTATAGTAATATTATATTTAGAGGATACAGTGTCTGGCAGGTTTATAATAATAATTGTTTTCAAATAGAGAATCAGAATCCACTGACATAGTGAGGAGACATCTGGGCGTCACATTCTGCAGAGAGAAGATTTAGCTGGAACAAGTCTCGGTAGTATTTTCCATCTGAATTAGATAAGGAAAGACTATAGAGAAGACGTCACCTGTAGTCACTGATATTATTGTGTATTCTCACTATGTTCTATCAGAGCTGTAGTCACTGTAGTCATATGTTCTGCAGTTATGATGAGTGAAACTACAACTCCCAGCATAACCTTACCACTGCTTAAAGGGGTACTCCGCTGGAAAACTATTTTTTTAATCAACTGGTGCCAGAAAGTTAAACAGATTTGTAATTTACTTCTATTTAAAAAATCTTAATCCTTCCAGTACTTATCAGCTGCTGTATGTTCCACAGGAAGTTCTTTTCTTTTTGAATTTCTTTTCTATCTGACCACAATGCTTTCTGCTGACACCTCTTTCCATTTTAGGAGCTATCCACAATAGAAACAAAACCCCATAGCAAACCTATCCTGCTCTGGAGAAGTTCCTGAGACAGACAGAGAAGTCAGCAGAGAGCACAGTGGTCAGACAGAAAGGAAATTAAAAAATAAAAGAACTTCCTGTGGAGCATACAGCAGCTGATAAGTACTGGAAGGGTTAATATTTTTAAATAGAAGTAATTTACAAATCTGTTTAAAATAAAATGTTTTCAAGTGGAGTACCCCTTTATGTCATTCTGGGAGCTGTAGTTTTAAATGGTGAAAAGTTCTTTAGCGCTTTCCCATTCTGTGGCAATTGGTATATTTGATTATTATACTGGAATTCTTAACAATGCGCTACACCAGTGGCATCTGTCACAATAGGCTAAAAACTTACGTTGGGGGGTAGGTATGGGGTGACATCATTTTCTACAGCACCGGGTGACATCAACCCTAGCAACGCCACTGGGGCTGGCCCTGCCGCTGCGGCTCACTGTTCTAAAGCGGCACTGCGGCCTTTAAAACAGTAAGCCTGCGGCAGGGACTGACAGGGGACGTCGTGCTAGTGACGTTCCTCCGCAGACCAGCGCAGGAGGATGTCAGCGACGTCACACGTCAGTCTCGGCCACCGCAGGAAAGAAGAAACCACGGATGGCCAGGTGAGTGTGTCTGTAAGTGTATCTGCCTGTAGTGTGTGTCTGTAAGTGTATGTCTGTAGTGTGTGTCTGTAAGTGTATGTCTGTAGTGTGTGTCTGTAAGTAAGTGTATCTGTCTGTAGTGTGTCTGTAAGTGTATGTTTGTTAGTGTGTGTCTGTAAGTGTATGTCTGTAGTGTGTGTCTGTAAGTGTATGTCTGTAGTGTATGTCTGTAGTGTGTGTCTGTAAGTGTATGTCTGTAGTGTGTGTCTGTAAGTGTATGTCTGTAGTGTATGTCTGTAGTGTGTGTCTGTAAGTGTATGTCTGTAGTGTGTGTCTGTAAGTGTGTGTCTGTAAGTGTATGTCTGTAGTGTGTGTCTGTAAGTGTATGTCTGTAGTGTGTGTCTGTAAGTAAGTGTATGTATGTAGTGTGTCTGTAGTGTATGTATGTAGTGTGTGTCTGTAAGTGTATGTCTGTAGTGTGTGTCTGTAAGTGTATGTCTGTAGTGTGTGTCTGTAGTGTGTGTCTGTAAGTGTATGTCTGTAGTGTGTGTCTGTAAGTGTATGTCTGTAGTGTATGTCTGTAGTGTGTGTCTGTAAGTGTATGTCTGTAGTGTGTGTCTGTAAGTGTGTGTCTGTAAGTGTATGTCTGTAGTGTGTGTCTGTAAGTGTATGTCTGTAGTGTGTGTCTGTAAGTTGCCTACCTAATGTGGGGGAACACTGCTGCATACCTAATGTGGGGGAACTATGCCATCTACCTAATGTGGGGGACGTTTGCTGTCTACCTAATGTGGGGGTGGGGAAACACTGCTGCATAGGGAGCCATGCTGTCTACCTAATGTGGGAGGACTATGCTGTCTACCTAATGTGGGAAAACACTGCTGTGTTAAAGACTGCCCTACCTCTGCAGCTTGTTATGTGAGCTCTATTTTCCCTTTGCTTCTCCAGCCTGTGTAAGCTGTCCTCCAAGGTTTCTCTCCCCCTGTCCACATTTTGAGCTAGTGTATAACTCCCCTCCTCATGCTATCTCTAACACCAAGAACAGTAAAATCTGACAAATGTATGTTATTTTTCCCTGAGCAGCAGCCAAATGGTATAAGATTTTAAATAAAAACTATTTAAGATGTTTCTTAAATTATACATTTATGAAACAAATCAACAATAATAAAAAAAAATCTGTACAAATGTGTCCGTTGAAGAGAGTAAGTGACTGTGATGACAGATGGGGGTGGGCACATTTGTAAATTAGTGTGTCAGACATTACCAACTGGCAAACCTGATGGGCAAAAAGTTAACACAGCTCCTTTTTAGTGTAAATGCAGCGTATTTTACGCTGCGCAAAATTTGCGGCAGCAGCCGGAAATACGCTGCACATTCTTCTCACTCTATACACACAGGGCTTTCCGGCAGCAGCCCTATGTTTGTAGTGAGTTTTAGAGGCGGGGCCGTGTGCCGGCGTGACTGTGACACGTGGCTCCGCCTCCAAAACTCACTGCACACATAGGGCTGCCGCCGGAAAGCCTTGTGTGTATAGTGATCGAGGAATACACAGCGTATTTCCCGCTGTTGACGCAAATTTTGCACAATGTGAAACACGCTGTGTATAGGCCAGGTGGGAGATATCTTGGGAGATATCAAGCAGAGATCCTCTCTATGACCTCTATGTGTTCTATTTGGTCTACAAAGGCACTGTTGTTTTGCTATAAACAGAAATAAATTAAAGTTGTAGCAAGACCACTTTAAGAAAATAACATAAATAACAAATATTTACATGCATTAACAGAGGCGTATCTTGTAGCTTCAGGGCCCTGATGCAAAATCTGCAACAGGGCCCCATATGCCAATTATTCTACTGCTCTTATGGGGCAGATGTGCTTTGGGTCCTCCTTATGCACCAGGGCCCCGTTGCGACTGCTACCTCTATAACTACGCCCCTGTGCATGAACAGTGATAGATCTCAAAAACATATCTTGTAAGATTGAGAAATTGTTTTATTGTAGGATATCTTGCTGATGATTCTCAACACTTACCGATAAATTTTACATACTTTTCTGCGATAATCAAGGTTGCTTAATAACCCACAATCAGATTTTTCAGATATTTTTCTGATGATCTATCATATTTACATAAGAATAAAATCGGATCATTAATGCACCAGGGTTATCCCAAGAATATAATCTATCACCTACCCACAGGATTGGAAATATATATATCTAGTCAGTAGAGGACCAAGAGCTTAGAGCCCCTCTGATTACGAGAATGTTAGTCCTATGTTCCCCAAGTGAATGAAGCGACAGCTGCCACCAATGAGATCCTATACAACTGTGGTAACCCAGTACGGGAATTATTACCCCGTACCCTTGCTGCCCTGTCAGGCAGACTCCCTTTAGTGTCCCCTGGGCCCCCTTGCATATGTCCCCCATGTAAATATGTTTATTATGTATTATACTCTGTAATGTGGGAAGAAAGCGTTGTCACTTTAAGACGGTTTATCATATGAGTTGTCATGTGATTGTTACCCAGGAGGCCTCAGTGACCAGGTGACTTAAGGGTGACCAATGGAATTCCCCTAGAGCCTCCCCCATAAAAGCCCTGGGTGGAGCCTCTGCTCTCTCTCTTGCTTCCTGCTGAGGTACAGTCAAGTCGTGCCTAAGTGTGTGTGCAGAGTCATAGGAGGCCTCAAGTCCAGTCTGCAGCCACAAGATACAAGCCTGCAAATAAGCCACAGTCACAGTCTTGTTAGTCATCAGTCACAAGTCAAGACAGTCACAGTCATCATTTGTTAACGTGGCCTGCATTAAATTGATCCCATCTACTACGGGACCCAGCAAGCCCTTAAGGTCTCTGAGTCACTGGTCACCTCCGTGGGCCTGGCTGAACTGTATAGACTTTTCCATCTGTCTACCCTCAGTAAAGCCACCGTTATCCTTAACTTGGCATCAGAGTAATTATTGCCCCCCCCGTGCCTAGCCCAGGATCCATGGGCGGTATAACTTCGGGTGGTATTGAGGATAAACCACGCCCTGGCATCACGAATACAAGGGGTTAATGCCATTTGCCCCTAGGGTAATTCCATCTGCCCTGCATCACATCCCATACCACACAACCATGTGATGTTTTAATATTAAGATAATGTCTTTAACAAACTAATATAAAAAATTACATACTTAATCTTCCCTGGACCTTGCCCATATCCTTTTGCTTCCAGTTTTCTGTAAAAGTTTCTTAACTTGGCTTCAAAATCTCTTCTGTACGGGGAAGGAGCCCTTGCACTAGCACGTTGTAAACCTTAAGAAAAAAAAAAAAGAATTTACATTATACTGTATGTTTAAGATATTGATATTTATTGATCAAAAATATTTTTAAGAACATGTAATTTGTTGATTGGCTGTGATAGTGACCCTCATCAAAGTCCATGCCCATAGGTGCTGATAATCAAAAATGGTACAATCCACAGTTTAGTCTGAAGTAAGGCATGCCATAACTAGTTATGTGACTCATAAAGGACAGTCACCCACCCACCCAACCAACCAACCAACCAACCAGTAGATGACACTCAACACACATAACACATATCTAAGGCTGGGTTCACATATTCAGCCTAAAATTGCAGCGAGAGATGCAAAACAGATGACAAAAGTGCATTAGTTGGCATCAGTTGTTTAGGATTAGTATTTATTAATTGTGCATGCCGGACAGGGGAACGCAGCATGATGCGTTTCCTTGTTCAGTGCCCATGTGGCGTGTTCCACAGCCCGGAGTCCAACCTGGGACGCCGGATGAATGTGAACTGACCCATTCAAATGATTGGGATCACTTCTACAATCAGTTTCCCTTGTGTGCTTTTTCTACAGCGCCAGAGGGAAACGCCACTGGACGAAATATGTGAAGGGGGCCTAAGAAAATATGAAGAAAAGTAGTTAACTTTATAAACAACATCACCCAGAGACAAACAATAAAGTCAACCACCTATACGTGTTTTAACTTTAGATGGGCGGTCATTGCATATGGAGTGAGCTCGTGAACTGAGCCCAGTACATATGAGGTAGGTGCCTGTATATTATAGCCAACACTTGCCTCCAATTGCTGGGACCGGACCTCTGTGGGGTGATCGGGGGCGCATGGACACATTTGACTCAAGCTGTATAATTCAAATACACTACAAGTATCGTATTCAAGTACACTACAAACACAGTGGTCCTTATGTGTGAATAGAATTATTTTTTTTTTACAGTGAATTTCTCCTCCCTTATATTCATGAATGTGTATATGATTATGTTAGTAACTTTTGGTGCATTGGACATGTGCCCAAAGTGCACCCAAATAACCAAGCAAATAGGTTTTCCTTTATGTAACCGCTCTTTTATAAGTATGGAAAAGGGGAAGAAAATATGTAAAAAAAAATTAAAAAAAATAAATAAAGACTTGGATAGCAAAAAAGTAAAAAGTCCCACCCACAATTTTCTCTGTAATAAGGAAACTTTGGTGCATGGCATTAATACATTGAGTAAAATGCATTTCAACTAACTTTAAACCGTACTCCAATAGTAAATGAGGGCCAGTGTGAAAGTAGCTTAACAATACAGGAAACATATCATAAAGACATTGGTCACACATTGGCAGCATACCTGGGGAATTCTGTGGGGAAGAACCTGGGGAACAGCGTGGAGAAAAGCTATATCCAGGATGGAAGGCTGCTTGAAGTGGGATGTATGACATGATGTCTTCTTCAAAAAGGCTGCAAAACCACAAAATAAACTCTGAATTAGCACAGATTGCCTTTTAGTTGCCATCTTTATATGATTTTTATGTAATGATCAATAACTTCGGATTTCATTGGTTCTTAAACCAGCTTAAAGATTTAGGTGGCTCCATGCTATAACTAAATTGTAGTCTTAGTTATTCATTTTAATGCACCCAAGGAGAAGTCTGATCATTTTGATTCCAGACTGTACCAATGTGATATTCTCACCAGCATTAATTATATATCTGAAAAATGGACGAGAGAATTAAAACTGCCTGCGCCAAAAATCTCATTCAATGTGTGCCAAAAAAAACTTCCTATATAACATTTGCCACACTTTTAATGTGTTTTAGATACTATTTAGATACTTTTTCAGAGCTTACATGTTTAAAAAATGTGCTAAATTTTGCTGCGCATTTCTGGCGTAAAACTAAGCCTACTGGTTAATGGGGCAGACAAAGACTAGACAGTCCAAAGACACACCAGATTTTCAAACAATGGGCACTGTCATTTGCAAAAACCTTTAGTACAATGTAAATAATATGTCATCATGTATATTCACAATATACAATGGCAAAAAAATGTTGTTTTTTTCTTTGGGGGGGGGGGGGGTTGTGGCTTTCTTGTCCCTGAAGCTATTGCCTGTGTGTGCAGAGACAAAATACAGGAATTGTGGGTGAACAAGCTGAGCTCTGTGACATACCCCCGGCTCACACAGCAGGTTGATTGACAAGCCAGGAGCCTGCACAGAGCCCTGCTTGTCCCGCCCTCACTTTCTGTATTTTGTCTCGGCACAGACACACACAGGCAACAGCTGCAAGGACAAGACAGTACTTTTATTTTTTTAAATATACACTTTTTTTTAACCAATGTACTGTACAGTATATTACAAATGTACATATAATTTTATTGTCTACATTATATAAAAAGATTTAGCAAATGATGCCTTAAGTCAGTGATATAAATCTGGTGCATTTGTAGGCTAATCTAAGTTTACACTGTCTAAGAATTAGACCGTTTTTTATTTATCTCCTCCACTATATTGACTGGAATAATGATAGATGATACAAAATTACAAAACGTCTTACAATTTCAAGGGAATCTGAGGCAAAATTAGATCAAAATAATAGAAAGCCAAGTATTTTAGCTTGTCCCTTATTCAAATTTCATAAATATTTGAAAACTTCTAATTTTCTTCTCTCAGAAGTAATATAATGACATCTGCAACACAAATGTGTCATAGGGCTTAACTAGAGTGTGATCAATGCCAAATAAAGACTCATGGCCTGGAAATGCGGCAGATAATGGTATCAATGTTTGCATGGGCGCCTACTTAAACAACCCAAACTCTGTTCATTTTTAATGACTGTTAACATCAAAGCCCTTGTAAGACCTAGATAACACTTTAGAACAACTCAGAATGGATTCATTGAGAACAGTTCATTTCCTGACTAAATATGTTTTCCAAAACCCAGAGCCCTGTAATCTTCATCTCGAGTCCCTGGTTAAACAGAAATGATATCATGCACACCTGCACAGTGTTACATAAGGTGATACATAACGTAATGTTCAGCATTGTCAGTACATTTTGACAAATTGTGAATGGTACAGAAATAGAGATCTTGGGCCAGACGGTCTCAAAAAATTGTCATATGCCTACAGTGTTTATAACAGTAGAATCTGTTCTCATACTGTATACCATATACCCTAAGGAATCCAACATAGATATAAGTTGGAGTTATACTTCAGGGTATTTACCCCTATGCATACCTCCAATGGACATTGCACAGAACAGTGTGAAAAGAGCCTTATAGGAGCACTTTCTGAGGTGTGGCAATTGTGGTACCTTGTACTTAACACTCACTTGGTTTGTTAGATCTCAAGTTCTGCTGGGAATGCTGCGCCTTTTGCCACCTTGTATCCAGTGTCACTAATGACTACACACTTATACAGGAGTCAGCATTGATATGCCATCTAGAGAATTAGATTGGAGATGGCATATTAGCTTGTTTGCATCGGTAGGAACAAATGTGCTAGTACATTAAAGGCAACCTGTCATCACTTTCATGGTCCCTGAACCACGGGCAGCATGAAACACTGGCAGACTCCCTTATTACAATGATGTATGGTTCACTATGAATTTTGTGGGGCATTCCAGAGGAATCATAGTTATAACTTTACCAAAAGAGAGGGCTCCATGTCATTGGGGTTCCAGCTTCTCCCACCTTTCAGGCGTTGATTAACAGATGTCTCATTATGCCAAAATAGGAGAGATCAATCGTCTAAGGCCAATGGAGGGGAGAGAAGCCACTGGGGACCACCCTGATGTATCAAAGCCCTGTTATTATCATATACAGCATTGTAATAAGGGACCCCATGTTTGTTTCATACTTCATGCCTGTTTCATACTGTTCAGTCAGCATGAACGTGATGACAGGTTCCCTATAATGTGTAGCAGTAAAGGAAACTTGTGTAGTCACTTGCTTTGGGCCTCAGATAAATTATGTCCCTACCAATAATATCGCTATTGTATCAAAGAACCTCAAGCCAATAGAGCAGTATAAAGCTTAAAAGAGAGAGTTCTTAAAAGGAGTATTTCAGCACCTAAATACATATGCTTTATTCACATGATAGGGAATAAGTATCTGACTGCTGCGATCTCCAGAACAGGGTCCATACTCTCCCCACTGCATGGAGCCGTATGTGTCGGCATGCACTCCATGCATTGTCTATGGTAGTGCCGGAGATACCGGAATAAAGCTTTAAGAATTATTGTAAGATCACAATGTTTACCGGTAAATCTGCAATTTTTTAAGAATATAAATAAAGCAAATCTGCACTGCATGTATTCTAGCTAGCTTCTCTGACTCGTATTATATAATATGACTTTGCAGTACCTTAAAAGGATAACTAAGTCAGCATCACAGGATAGTTTCTCAAGACCATGCGTGCCCTCTGTTCGAATGTAATGAATCTTCTCCCTGTAACATAAACATAAAGTATACATTTAAATGCATGTGACATGAAAATGTATGAACACACACAGTATTTAGTATAATATAGCAGAATATTGTGTAGGTCTCCCAAAATATCACCAAAATAGCTGTGACCTTTCAATGCTCGACACCTCAAAACCTCTAAAGGTGTCCTTTGATTTCTGGCACCAAGACGAAAACAGCAGATTCTTAAAGTCTTGTAAGTTGCAAGATGATGCTTCTATGGATCTTGTTTTTCACTACATCCTACAGATGCTCAATCAGATTAAAATATGGGGATTTTGAGACCAACTTAAAACCTTAAATAGCTTGTCAGGTCTCCCAAACCACTCCTGAATAAATTTTGCAGAGAGGGTGCATTATCTTGCTAAAAGTGACTACTGCTACTAGGGAAAACTGTTGCCATGAAGGAAGGTGGTGCAACGCAAGGACCCAAAGCAACACAATGAATAGCACATTATACTGCCACTACTGTCTGAAATCTATCTCATTGAACATCCTGGTGCAATACCCCCCCCCCCCACCACCACCACCCATCAGTCCACAAGATAAAAAAAAGATAGACATCACATGGACCAAGTCACATTGTCCACATGGCCCATCACATCATTTTTCATCAACACTGACTGTGCCACTTTTTTCTGATGGGGGATGGCCCACTTAGTTGTTAGACTTCATAACAGCTTTTATGCCCACTACCTATAAGCATTGTTTCTGCTAGGGTGAGTTAGTCCAAGGTTTCCACATGGATATTGCAGGGATGTTTCAGTTCCTGTTTAGACAGTGATGTTTAAATTCCGGTTCCAGTTATTGGTGAGTTCTTGTTCTTGTTACCTACAAGCATTGATATGTGCTTTGTATGTTTCTCTCTCTTTTACTGAATCTTTTTCTGTAAATCCTGGGGATATTTAAGTAATGGGAGCCCAAAAGGACAAATGTAAATGTAAAACAAAAGTAGAGAGACAGAAACATAGCCACACATCCACAATTTGTATTTTGATCTAATTACTTCTCAGCATAATTTCAAAAACTAACAGGTTGTTAGTATACATTTTGATCAAAAAGTACAAAGCCCACTCACCACATCAAGGCCACCTAGTCAGAGAGGGTCCCTAATCTAACACTGGCATAGCAGCAGTTGGCGACCACTGCCTCCACGACACCAAGCCCTCAGGAGGAGCGACCCGGTGGCCAGGCAGCTCCACTGCTGCCCGACCAGGCCCCCGGATCTAGGCCACAGACAAAGCATCACAGCAACAATAGCCGCTACCGAGCACCACACTAGTGTAAATACCTACAATGTGCTCACTGCCAGAAAGCTGGGAGAATGCTACGATTAAATCCATATGCAGTCTCCTGCTATTTAAAAATGCCTGGGATAAATGGGTGGAGTGGAGTGCTGGCTATGAAAGAGCGTAATGTTTATTAACAACCTTTTAGTTTTTGAAATTATGCTGAGAAGCAAGTAGATCAAAATACAAATGGTGGATGTGCGGCTATGTTTCTTTTTTTCTATTTTTGTTTTAAAGCTGATTCTGCTGAACGACTGGTCAGTGCTCCATTTTCATTTCTACCTTACTATTCTATTCTATTTATAATGGACACCATGACACAGACAGATCTTTTGCACAAAAGATAGCACCTGTATCCGTCCATATTCTATGCCATTCTGTCAGGATCTCAACAGATATAGAACAGTCACACTGTAGACAAATTCTTAGAATAGTTTTGCTTTTATAAATCATAGAACAAGTACCTGAGTGCATGATTTCTTGCTAAACTTGGTTGACGTTCTTGAAGCATCTCAAAAATATTTGGCTGTCTCAGGAATGCAACAATCTTGTCATTATATGCTGAAATAAAAAAATATATATATTTTTAGAATTAAAACAAAAATTTGAAATCAGTTTAGTTATTATTTTATGATGCTTCTACTAGTCAGATAAAGTATTTGCAATGGCTGCTGCTTGTCTTAAGCCTTTTGAGAAAACATAAGAGTTTTGAGGAAACATACCCTAGGGTATGTGCTACTGGTTGATATTTATCTTTAAATGTTATAAAAAAAAATCTCATTAATGCTATTAAACCTGAAAATTACCATAAGTGTGAATACAGTTCACACTATTGTCCCATTTCCATCTTAAAGTCATTCTCACAGGGATCAAGGAAGCAGCAGTAAGTGGGGTTGTTAACCTTCATTGCCCTGAGTTTTGGTTTAGGAAATGTTCCCCCATTTATTTTGGGTGCATACAAGCCAAAGTTTTCAGTGGGATAATAAGACATAGCTCACACTAAACTGTGGCACACTTTTTTTTATCACTTCACTTATATGACTTATTCCATGCCACCAGAATTGAATGGGGCTTATTCACATTTAAAACTGCAGCATATATGTGGTTAAAAAGAGTGAAAATTCACAGCAGGAATCTAACAGGCTAACATCATATGTGTGCCATCTATTTTGCTGTAATCTAAACCCTGCCATTTTATTAAATAGGGACAGAAATAACAAGCGACCACAGTTTTTCCTACATTAGCCTCTCCCGCATGAGATGCAAAGAATGCTTCATATCCATTTGAATGTTGTCATTCTTCATTATGCCTGCATTACAATAAATTGGCAACTCTTGGCAGAACAAACTATATCTTAATCTGAGGCCTAGGCTTCTATTAATAGGTTGCACATCTCTCACTTTGCACCAAAAAATAACAGAAAAACTTTTCCACACATATCTGACTGTGGCATAAAATGCTTTAAAGTTGACCTTTTTTTGGGTCATTTAGGATATGTATATCTGGGATATGGTCAGCTTTAGGCATTGAACAAATACATATTCCTGCTTACCTAAGGGTACTGTTTCCTGTTGATGTTGACTTCTGATTGCAGAAACCAAACTATTGCCAGGCCTTGCTAACAGTGATGCCCCTCTGTTTCTAGAAACCTCTGATGCCTACATAAAAACACACAGATATGTAAAAATGCAAGATTGTGTCAAAACAAATCAGATGAATAAGTAACAGAGGGCATACGTCATATGGGTCATAGTTATGTAACAGGATGCAAAACACTATTGGTTCTCCAACTCTGTAAAGAGGATCTGTCGGTTGCCCCCTGAGTTATAGCAATTTGTAGCCCTTCTGACAACTGAAATCCACCAGAGGGGGTGAATGTGACTATAATATGGGTGGGTTCAGTGCGCTGTACTTACTATGACATGGAGAGGGGGGGGTGTGCATATTTAATGTACAGGGGCGCATATTCAGTGCTGACAAGATCTCGTGAGAAGACCAAGATCTTATGAGGGTCTGCTGTCTGATCGCAGCCAGCGCTGAATACACGCTGCCATACATTAAGTATGCACGTCCCATCATAAACAGACCCCTATGATTCACGCCCCTCTGACAGACTACTTTAATCGGAATAACTCAGAAAGGGGGGGGGGAGGGGCCATCAACATGTTATAAAAAGGTATGTGATCAGCTCCCTAATCTATCTAAAGGTTACACTCGTTTACTCGTTTTTAAATAAATAAAACTTAGATTGCTTTGTAGTAAAAAAAAAAAAAATTACACTTTTTCTGTTATTAACTTTTATAGATTATGTGGCAGCGGTAAGGGCCAACATGGGGCTCTCTGTTAGTAGTGCAGCGCTGCCTGCTCTGCTCAAGCACTGCTGGGCACACAGCGCTGGTGAAACAGAGCCTCAGCTAGTGCAATATATGTGTCAGGATCCGGATAGGTATGCAGCGAGGACACTGGTGGTGGATCCTCTGTGTCAGTGGGGTGATGACGTGGGCCGTACCAGGGGAACGGAGTCTAAGGGGTTACTGGTTTTCACCAGAGCCCGCCGCAAAGCGGGATGGACTTGCAGCGGCAGGTAACCCCCAGGTCATTCCACCCGATAGCGACTCAACCCCAGCTGACAGCTGAGACAGGCGCGGTACACAAGAAGAAGGCAAGAGCAAGGTCGGACGTAGCAGAAGGTCAGGGCAGGCAGCAAGAGTCGTAGTCAGGGGCAACAGCAAGGGTCTGGATATACATGTTTGGGAACACACTAAACGCTTTCACAGGGCACAAGGCAACAAGATCCGGCAAGGACAGGAAGGGGAGGTGGGTTTTTATAATGAAGGCACAGGTGCAGGTACTGATTGGGCCAGGCACCAATCAATGGCGCACTGGCCCTTTAAATCTCAGAGAGCCGGCGCACGCGCCCTAGAGAGCGGGGCCGCGCGCGCCGGGACTGAGCAGACAGAGGACGGGGCCGGTGAGGAGATTGGGATGCGACCCGCGGGCGGGCGCGTCCCGCTATGTGGATCGCATCCCCGCCGGTGACACTAGTGCAGCGCTCCCGGTCAGCGGGTCTGACCGGAGCGCTGCACAGAGAGGAACGCCGCGAGCGCTCCGGGGAGGAGCAGGGACCCGGAGCGCTCGGCGTAACAGTATGTTAAAATGCTTTAGAATATACAATATACTAGAGGAGGCTGTGTGTCACTAGCCCTGTGTGTGTGGCAGCTCTTGAACAGAGAAATTGAAAGGGGAACATGGCATGGGCAGCCCAGAAGTTCCAAAAAAACCACTGGTGGCAGCAGAGAGCCCTGTGTCAGTTCTTACTGCCGCCACACAACCTGTAAAAGTAAATAAAAATACTTTTTTTTAAATTAAGTTATATTACAAACTTTTGAAACTGTATTAAAGCATTGCATCAAAACAGCAATTTGCTGCAATATTATTTTGATTATGGAAGATTTTTACGGGATTACCTCTCCAGCGCTGTAACTCCTAAGCCTTTGAAGATGCTGCCGATGCGTCAAATGATTTGGAAGTCGGCCATTTTGAAGAGGGATTCGTGGATCAATAAATGTTGTTGCTCGGCTGTTATGATCTACAAAGAAAGACTAGAGAAAAAGATATTTGTGTGAACACATACAGTATAAATGAACCCTTTGGAGATCCTGCAGTCATATACCCTTCTATCCATTCATACTTCCTGCAAACTAACATTTAATAGGTTAACAAGAAGCAGAAGATGGAATGGAAGAGCATATGACTTTTTAGTCTGTAACAGGAGCTGAATACACAAAATGGCAGGATTCATTTTTATCTATTTTATTAAACTATTAGCAAAGTGTCTTCATTCTATTATTTTGTATTCAATAATGTGGTTGGATATATACAATGATATCCTTCTGTGCTCTTTTATTCTTAATCTCCTACCTTTCCTTGTTGATCAGTTTTAATTTCCCATCCACGGGGCAACTCCAACCTGGTGTCAGCAAACATGTTAATAAAGTTCACCAAGTCTCTGTTGTGCTGATACCGTTCAAAATTCCTGGCGTCCCTGCGGATTTTCAGAATCATGTGCTTCAAGCACGTGCTGTTAGTGAAGACTCTGTAGGCACTCTGACATGGGAGAAGAACGTATATTTAGAGACTGAATTATTATATTCTATGTATAGCAAACTAAAGGAAATGTAAACCAAATGGCAAACACACCCTCACATCTGCTCCCCCTACTTTTTTTAATTTTTTTTAAATGTATCGACATATGAAAAAAAAATTATATAAGACAGCGGCACTCATCACTCGTGTGCAAAAGTCTTTAATCTTGAGGTACGCAGTCAGATAACCTCAGTCAGACATTGAGGGGGCATTTCTGGGACGGCATACATTTTGCGTGGCTCAGCATGCAAAACGGATGCCGTCCCAGAATTGCCACGCGAAACGGATGCCATCCCAGTATTGCCATGCACAATGGATACCGTTCCAGAATTGCCCCCACAATGTTTGACTGAGGTTACCTGACTGCGTACCCCAAGATTATAGACTTTTGCACATGAGTGGTGAGTGCCGGTGTCTTATTTTTTCTTCATATGGTGATACATTTTATGGTCTGCCGACTTCTCAAGCAGTGCACCGCTAGCATAACGGGAACTTGTTCACACGTGAATACCACCTAGTGTTGAATTAATGGACACACAGTCTTATCGAGGTGCCGGCTATCTTCTCTCCTGCATATTTTTTTTTTTTTTTATATATGCAGATATTCTTCTAGATACCTCCATTGGCCACTCTTAAGAGAAAATGGCCGAAATTTATACAAATTCCGCGAAGAAAACATGGCGGCATTGCCCACAGCATTAACTAGATTGCTTTTCTAGTACTTATTTTTATCAGATTTTACCAAAGCACCAAAGAATAAAGTATAAGATTTCTGCTGAAGTAAAGCCCAGTGTAGCAACTCACATGATATTAGATGTCGAGCCCACTACCATATTTTCGTAGATCCCTGCTGACATCTAATAATGGACATCAACGCAGACTATTGCTTCCCCAATTTGAATCACATTCCTTTTGTACAGAACTGTAATAAAGCTTCCATTGAGCTGCATCAGGCATCTACTGTACTGCAGTATGCCCCTAAATTCATGCCATATACCATGGGATATGTTTTATATTTTAGCATGAAAGGCTATAGGAGATGTATGCCACAAAATGCCTATGGCATTTTTCAGAGCTTTTCATTGGAGGTATACATCAGGAAATCTTCCCGCCATGAACCTTCCCAGACTGCTTGAATACAATTTGAATAAAGCCTAGCAGTTATATCACATCTCTGACAATAAGGTGGAGAAAAACTGTTGCTGGTTCCATAGACAATGCATTTTTTTTTTGTATATACAGTACAGTAAAGATTAAAAGTTTGGACACACCTTCTCATTCAGAGTTTTCTTTATTTTCATGACTATGAAAATTGTAGATTCACATTGAAGGCATCAAAACTATGAATTAACACATGTGGAATTATATACATAACAAAAGTAGCCACCTTTTGCTTTGATTACTGCTTTGCACACTCTTGGCATTCTCTTGTTGAGATTCAAGAGGTAGTCACCTGAAATGGTTTTCACTTCACAGGTGTGCTGGTGTGGAGGAGGAGGTGTGATGGTGTGGGGGTGCTTTGCTGGTGACACTGTTGGGGAGTTATTCAAAATTGAAGGTATACTGAACCAGCATGGCTACCACAGCAACTTGCAGCCGCATACTATTCCATCCGGTTTGCGTTTAGTTGGACCATCATTTATTTTTCAACAGGACAATGACCCCAAACACACCTCCAGGCTGTGTAAGGGCTACATGACCAAGAAGGAGAGTGATGGGGTGCTGCGCCAGATGACCTGGCCTCCACAGTCACCGGACCTGAACCCAATCGAGATGGTTTGGGGTGAGCTGGACCGCAGAGTGAAGGCAAAAAGGGCCAACAAGTGCTAAGCATCTCTGGGAACTCCTTCAAGACTGTTGAAAGACCATTTCAGGTGACTACCTCTTGAAACTGAGTGTGCAAAGCAGTAATCAAAGCAAAAGGTGGCTAGAACCTAGAATATGACATATTTTTACACTTTTTTGTTATGTATATAATTCCACATGTGTTAATTCATAGTTTTGATGCCTTCAGTGTGAATCTACAATTTTCATAGTCATGAAAATAAAGAAAATGCTGAATGAGAAGGTGTGTCCAAACTTTTGGTCTGTACTGTATAAATATAAGAGAACTAGATATAAGACAACATAAATATAAAATTGTTAAAAGGCACACTTTGTGTACAGAACAAATGCACAGGCCTTATTGCCCTTAGCAACCAACAGAGGCTACTTTTAAAGGGGTACTCCGGTGCTTACACATCTTATCCCCTATCCAAAGGATAGGGGATAAGATGCCTGATCGCGGGAGTCCCGCAGCTGAGGACCCCCAGGATCCTGCACGCGGCACCCCGTTTGTAATCAGTCCCCGGAGCGTGTTCGCTCCAGGTCTGATTACGGTCGACCACACGGCCGGCGGCGTGTGACGTCACGCCTCCGCCCCCGTGTGACGTCTCGCTCTGCCCCTCAATGCAAGCTTACGGGTGGGGGCGTGATAGCTATCATGACCCCTCCCGTAGGCTTGCATTGAGGGGCGGAGCGTGACATCACACGGGGGCGGAGGCGTGACGTCACACGCCGCTGGCCCTGCGGTCGCCGGTAATCAGACCCGGAGCGAACACGCTCAGGGGACTGATTACAAACGGGGTGCCGCGTGCATGATCCCGGGCGTCCCCAGCTGCGGGACTCCCGCGATCAAGCATCTTATCCCCTATCCTTTGGATAGGGGATAAGATGTGTAAGCACCAGAGTACCCCTTTAAGTGAAAAGCTGTCCTGTCACTGGCAATAAAGCCTGTTCTCCTTTTAGAATTAGACCATAACTTTATTTTAACATGTTTTATTGTTTAGCTCTTATATAGTACAACAAATACTCACATAGTTTGCATGCAACACAGTAAAAAACTCCGGATTGGTTATAAACTTGACAGCTGGAGACTGTAATAACAGGGTTATTTTCTGAGAGTTTATTGGTGATAGTGTTGAGTCTCTTCTTAGTTCTGTAAAACAAGAAGTGAAGACACCTGCTGTTAGTAGTCTAGTGATGTCAGTGTGTAGTGGGCTTCATGTAAGGGGGAATTTTGTAGAGAATACATAGGAATTAAACTTTTTTTTTCCCTGTGCAGTTTGGAAAATAAAGGCTGGGCCGTTGGTTATTAGGGACACAACAATTTTGATGAAATAGCAATAAGGCCAGGCTCTTAAGCCGGCAGACAGATATTATAAGACCTTTAAGATCTCGATCAATATTCCTATATGATTGTTTTTATATTTAATGTGGACTCACTATGCTTCTAAATATGTATAAAAAGCAACTTGGGATTTTGATGATTGTATGACAGTTTTTTTGTTTCAATACATAGTCATGAGAAAAAGAAAGGAAACTGTAGAATTTTGAAGTTTTATTTATCAGGACATTATTAAAAAACACATCTGGTCCTCAGAATGTCTTTAATTGAGGTAACTACAATCTCAGATTAATGACATCACACGACAGGTCACATAAACAGTGTCATTATTATTTTTTTTAACAAAAACTAGGCCAAAATGCAGAAGCAGTGCGTAAACAATTAAGTACACCCTTACTGCTTCTAAAAGAATTAAGAAGATAATGTGGTGACCCAGTACAGATTCTCATGTTCTTCTGTACTCCTGCCCATCCTGTGTGACAGATGCTGCCTAATGTCCATCATTGGTCCCCTCTCCTCAGAACTCTCTATAATGCACTAAATAATATACTCTCACAAAAGGGTTAATGTATTTGTATTATCTATTTACATGTTTCCCTAAATTTATTGTTGTGAAGGACCTTGTTGCTAAGGGGCGTATACAGTGGTGAACATGTGACTTATCCCGCCAATGGGATCTCTCTAAATTCCTCCCATATATAGTGAGGTCAGGGTTCAGCTCTCTCTCTTGAGATTAAGCCTTTGCTGAGGTACAGTTTGGTGAAAAGTGAAGTCTGTCTGTGAGGTGGATCTGAAAGGAGGCCTGAGGCCTAACCCAGCAACAACGCATCAACTACAAATTAACCCCACTACTGAGGTGAAACTCAAAGCCTTGCAGTAAACCTACAGTCTTGGGGATATTATACAAGTTAAGTCAGCAAGTTAGTCAAGTCCAAGTCTCTTAAGTATGGCATGGGCTGAATCAGTCATATACAGTACAATCAACTATAAGTCCCAGCAAGCCGATAAGCTTCTCTAAGTTCACCCTACAACTCCTTTACACTAATCTGAGCTGTAATGGATTGTATCTTTCCAACCTCAGTAAAGCAAGCCAGTTAACCGTAACCTTGTGTCGGAGTGATTATTTGCCCCGTGCCTGGCACAGGTGGCCTACCTCGGGTCGTGTATAGGTCAACCATGCCCTGGCGTCATGATAAGGTTAATTACACATTACCCCGTCCGACACCACATATAAAAGGAGAAATGTTGCCACTTTGATGGTCAATAGCATTCAGGGTGTGTTAAAACAATGAGAAAGAAAGACATCAGCAATGATCTTTGAGAAACAATTTTTGCTGCCCCTCAGTCTAGGAAAGTTAATAAGGGCATTTTAAACCAATTTGAAGTTTGTCACTCTACAGTGAGAAATAGTATTGTCAAATGGAAAACAATCTTTCCAGGAGTGAATGTCCCAGTAGATTCATTCAAAGGTCAGACCCATACTCAAAAAAAATTGCATACAATCCAAGAGCTACTTCTCAGACTCTAGAGGGCTTAGTATGTTAAATGTCCAAGTTCATGATAGTGCAATTAGCAAAAGACAAGTATGGCATCTTTGGAAGGATTGCCTGGAGAAAGCCTTTTTCTATAAAGAACATTGCAACGTGGCTCAACTTTGGAGAGTAGCATCTGGAATGCCCTTTGGACAGATGAGACCAGAGTGAAAGTGTTATGTCATATTGCACAGTCCACCATGCAGTTGCACTTTGCAGTTATTGAGTCAACCATGAACTTCTCTGTATACCAAAGTATTCTTTAAAGTATCCTACATCTAAAGCCTGGATGAAACTGGGTCATGCAACCGGACAATGATCTCAAGCACACCTGCAAATCTGCAACACAATTGCTGAAAAAGTAAAGAATCAAGGGGTTGCAATGGTCTAGTCAAAGCATAGACCTCAACTAACGTTCCCTTTAAACTATGTGCTCTGGAAATGATAGAGTTAAAAAACCCTGCAGACAGGTAGATGAGTTAGTGAGCTTATTGACCCCTTTAATACAAAGTTTAACTCTTTCATTTCCAGAATGCACAGCTCTGAAAGAACACTCAACCCACTTTAAATGCTTAAGTGGGAACTTAAGAGAACTACATAAACCAAGGCCTGCAAACCGCACTGAACTTAGGTAATGATGTAAAGAAGAGTGGGTCAACATTCCTCTAGAATGATGTAAGTGACGGAAAGTCATATAGAAAAATTCCTTTTGCTGCTAAATGTGGTTCTACAAGCTGTTGATTCATGGGGTGTGCAAAGGTTTTCACACACGGCTTTTCCTTTTTCACCTTTTTTTATCTTAAGAAAATTTTATATATATATATATATATATATATATATATATATATATATATATATGGCGGAATCTATTATATGTTTGTTTATCTAAGAATGCTATTTACCTAAATATAATACCTTAGAAGGACCAGATGTTTGTTTTTTATGTCCTCATATATAAACCAAAGAGGCTCTACTTTCTCTTTCTCATGACTGTAATTTGACAGTTAAAGGTAAAGTCTCTGGAACAAAATTCCTACAACATTGCACAGTTTTATTTAAGTGAAATATAGGACATATATTTTTAAATCCTTTGCTTTACTTAGTTTTTACTACTTTTATGACTGAAATATAAGCTACATTTAAAACTTTACTGTAAGAGTGCACTGTGGGAGCAGTGAAGTAATACACTTACAGCAAAGCTAAGGGAATGTTTTTATATAGTGCAGTATAGGCTATTATTAGAGAATAATGTAGAGGTCCTCTGCATGACTTTTGCCCACCTGATTTAGCTGATGTGGTGTGAATGGATTTTCAGACATGTTTAAATCAAAATTCAAAGTGTCTACATTTCCCATGAATCCTCTAGCTTTGCAAAGAGAAGGGCTGGTTCACTTGACCTAATGAGACCAACGTAAAGGGGTATTCCAGGCCAAAACTTTTTTTTATATATCAACTGGCTCCGGAAAGTTAAACAGATTTGTAAATTACTTGGATTAAAAAATCTTAATCCTTGCAATAGTTATTAGCTTCTGAAGTTGAGTTGTTTTTTTCTGTCTAACTGCTTTCTGATGACTCACATCCCGGGAGCTGTGCAGTTCCTATGGGGATATTCTCCCATCATGCACAGCTCCTGGACCGTGACATCATCATTGAGCAGTTAGACAGAAAACTTCAGAAGCTAATAACTATTGAAAGGATTAAGATTTTTTAACCCCTTAAGGACCTGGGCTTCTTCCGTTTTTTCATTTTCAATTTTTCCTCCTTAACTTAAAAAAATCATAACTCTTAAAAATTTTCACCTAAAATTATATATAATGGCTTAATTTTTGCGTCAATAATTCTACTTTGTAATGACATTAGTCATTTTACCCAAAAATCTACGGTGAAACGGGAAAAGAAATCAATGTGCGACAAAATTGATGAAAAAACACTATTTTGTAAGTTTTGGGGGCTTCTGTTTTTACGCAGTACATTTTTTGTCAATAAATGATACCTTTTCTTTATTCTGTAGGTCCATACGGTTAAAATGATACCTTACTTGTATAGGTTTGATTTTGTATCACTTCCGAAAAAAATCATGAATACCTGCAGGAAAATTTATACGTTTAAAATGGTAATCTTTTGACCCCTATAACTTTTTTATTTTTCTGTGTTCAGGGCGCTTTGAGGACTCATTTTTTGCGCCGTCATCTGAAGTTTTTATCAGTACCATTGTTGTTCTGATCAGACTTTTTGATCACTTTTTATTAACTTTTTTGTGGTATAAAAAGTGATCAAAAATGCGCTATTTTGGACTTTGGAATTTTTTGGCGCGTACGCCATTGAATGAGCGGTTTAAAAAGCGGTATATTTTTATAATTCGGAAATTTCCGCACGCGGCGATACCACATATGTTTATTTTTATTATTATTTACATAATGTTTTTTTTTATTTCTGGAAATGCCGGGTGATTCAAACTTTTATTAGGGGAAGGGATAATTGAAAGGGTTAATGATTTTTTTACACTTTTCTTATGCAATATTATAGCTCCTATAGGGGGCTATAACATTGCATTAACTGATCTTTTACACTGATTGATCCATCTCCATAGGAATGGATCAATCAGTGTTTTCGGCGATTGAATGCTCAAGCCTGGATCTCAGGCTTGAAGCATTAATTCGGCGATCGGACAGCACAGGAGAAGGTAAGAAGACCTCCTCCTGTGCTACAGCTGTTCGGGATGCCGCGATTATACCGCGGCGATCCCGAACAGCTCCCTGAGCTTGCCAGGCACTTTTACTTCAAAGCTGAGCCGCGTGGCTAAAGGGTTAATAGCGCGCGGCACAGCGATCAGTGCCGCGCGCTATTAGAGGCAGGTCCCGGCTTCACTATGACGCTGGGCCCGCCGCGATATGATGCGGGGTCACCGTGTGACCCCGCGTTATATCGCAGGACCGGGACCCAGGACGTACCCATACGTCCTGGGTCCTTAAGAGGTTAATAGAAGTAATTTACAAATCTGTTTAACTTTCCGGAGCCAGTTGATATATAAAAAAAAGTTTTGGCCTGGAATACCCCTTTAAAGGGGTTATCCAGAAATAGAAAAACAGATCTATTTTCTTTCAAAAACAGCTCAACATCTGCCCCAGGTTGCCTGTGGTATTACAACTCGGCTCCTTTCACTTCAATGTAACTGAGCTGCAGAACCACACTCACCTGGAGACAGACGGGAGCAGTTTTTGAAAGAATTTAGGTCTGCTTTTCTATTCCTGGATAACCCCTTTAAAGGGGTACTCCTGTGGAAAACTTTTTTTTTTAAATCAACTGGTGCCAGAAAGTTAAACAGATTAGTAAATTACTTCTATTAAAAAATCAAAATCTTTCAAGTACTTATTAGCTGCTGAATTCTACAGAGGAAATGGTTTTATTTTTGAAACACAGGGCTCTCTGCTGACATCATGACCACAATGCTTTCTGCTGATATAATTGTAGTACAAGTAGAACATTTTTACCATGATTTGCACAATTGCATATTTTGCTGCAATGTGTGAATGCAGCCTCAGGAGTGCTTGCCTCGTGCATGGAGAGATTTGGAATGCCAGGCAGGAGAATTTGGGGGTCTCAGCGGTCGGACCCCTGCGATCAGACACTTATCCCCTATACTGTGGATAGAAGATAAAATGTTCTGTACCAGAGTTCCCCTTTAAGTTACCTGAAATTTGCATGTAAACTGCAGACAAGACTTTTTAGAGCCTATTGCTACTTATTGCCTCTTGGTAAAGGTTCTATGATGTTCGTCAATTTTAGATGAGGAAGCACTTTTCTCTTTCCATCCACTACAATAGCAGGCTTCAAGTCTTTGTATGCAATTCAGTTAAAAATCGCGACTTTGGGTACTGAAATTTGTTTATTGATCTTATAGTTTTAGGTGGAGGCAAACAAGGTAATTGCCCAGCAGCCTCATATATCTTAGTCTGTCATGAAAACTGCCTCAGGAGCAACCTGATAAAAAATCCAAGTGATAATTGTGAGGATTGGGCGCACTAGAGTTTATAAATTCAAAATGTAGAAATATTTTAGTATGTAGAAATGCTTTTTTTTTTATTTTATTTTTTTTTAAACTGCCACTGAAGTGTTGGTTACATGACATTATATGGACTTAGACAAAATAATTATTACTTTGGTAAATTGATCTTTTTTATAGTCAGGTGGGTGTGAACTGAGGCTGATTGACATACTCTCAGCACACCCCTTAAGTTTAGTATTCACACCCCTATTGAAATAAAGTTCATGCTCACCTGACTATTCAAGGAAAACTGCAGATATAAAACTATGTCATCCTATTGAAAGCCTACTATTACAAAATCAGTTTTCTATGTGTAACCCCTGTGGAGTTGGCTGCATTATCTGAAATGCCCAGTAGATGGCGGATGGAGACCACAAATGAACTAGTATGCTTTTAATAAAGACTGGAGCTGTGATCACATGATTAGCAGCCATTTCATGAGAAATAATGCTGATTGGTGGAGGCTTCTGTCATGATTGTGACATCACACAGGTCCTGTGCCCTGAGGATTTGCTCAGACGACCACAAGCTTAGCCAGAGAAAAAGCTGTGAGAGACTGCACCACAGAGACAGCACCTAGCTGAGAGAACTTGCTTCACACAGGACCACACCAGCTGAGAGAGAGACCTGCTGGCAGAGACAAGCACTGAGTCCAGACGTCTGGTGAATACAGTGAGAGGAGACTGCTCCTGGTTAATGGTGTTGTGAGGGTAAGATCAAACTTCTTCCCTGTTCCACTACAGGGCATCTGTCTCCTTACTCAAAGTAAAGACTCTGAGGTCCAGTGTGGATGTTACACAGTGCAGGCTGCTTCAGTGACGATGCGGAGCAGGACTTATAGGGGTCCCAACACACCTATGTGCACCAACGGCCATTAGGGAGAAGATAAGGGGGTGGGTCGCAAGTGTGCTAGTGGGTGGGTGAGGAAAATCCACATTGCATCCCTATGTGTGTTACACTATTGTATTATCCTATGTATGTTGTTAATTTGCTACTTACTATATAAAGTTAGTTCACATTAGGCTGTGTCAGTCTCATTGTACCAAGTATGTTCCCAGTGGGACCCCACATCCCTACCCCGGATGCTCCACTGGGTGGAAGCACTGCCACAGACATGTACCCCAGCTTCCAGATAGCGGAGGCGCAGGATCCGCCTGTCGGGCGTAGCGAATTAGCTAAGGTGACATATGTTTATTTTTCCATTTCATTTTAATAAGCTAAAATAGAGGTACCTGAATTTGGTTGTGACAGGTCAGTTTCTGAATCACCCACTCCAGGAAGTCTGTCACTTCGACCTACAGCTTCTTCTTCTACTGGCCTTTCTGTTGCAATGGTCCTTTGGATATTTTGATACCTTAATAAAAAAAACATATTTACAAATAGTACAACAAGAGAAATGTAGTGATATTTCATTATAATAAGACAATGTTCACGTTGAAGCCATCACGGCATGTTTGCAGTGTAAACATAACTGGTCACAAGTGCTATTGGTGAATGGTAAGGCTGCATTCACATCACGACTTCTCCATCCGACATGAGTACACGATTTTTATAACTTAAAATCGTATGAAATCGTATATAAAGTCTGATCCATTGACCTCCATTAAAAAATCGGATCCATTACACACATCCGATTTGATCCGCATCCGATTTCACACAATTTTTGTTCGGGTCTGAAATCGGGCTTGACCACGATTTCAGATCTGAACAAAAATCGTGTGAAATCGGATGCGGATCAAATCGGATGTGTGTAATGGATCCGATTTTTTAATGGAGGTCAATGGATCAGACTTTATATACGATTTCATACGATTTTAAGTTATACAAATCGTGTACTCAGGTCGGATGGAGAAATTGGAGAAATCGTGATGTGAATGCAGCCTAAGTATTCTATCATCTTACAAATACCTCCTACATGGTTTAAAATATGGACACAGCACTGCTTTTTTAGAGACACCTGTAGTGTGGCTTTCAGTCCAGATTATATATACTTAAAGGGGTACTCCAGTGGAAAACTTTTTTTATTTTTTATGAACTGGTGCCAGGAAGTTAAAAAGATTTGTAAATTACTTCTATTAAAATTTTTTAATCTTTTTAGTAATTTTAGCAGCTGTATGCTACAGAGGAAAATCTTTACTTTTTTAACTTCTTTTTTGTATTGTCCACAGTGTTCTCTGCTGACACCTGATGCCCGTATAAGGAACTGTCCAGAGCAACATAGGTTTGCTATGGAGATTTTCTCCTGCTCTGGACAGTTCCTGACACCTGCATCAGGTTTCAGCAGAGAGCACTGTGGACAAGACAAAAAAGAAATTAAAAAAATAAAGATTTTCCTCTGTAGCATACAGCTGCTAAAAAGTACTGAAAGGATTAAGATTTTTTTTATAGAAGTTATTTACAAATCTGTTTTACTTTCTGGCACCAGTTCATTTAAAAAAAAAAAGTTTTCCACCGGAGTACCCCTTTAATGTCAAAGACACTCAATGAGCCTAACAAGTGTGAGGCAATGTTACCAAGAAATGTATGTATGTAGACATTTACTCTGCTAAGACTGTAGAATACCAGTAGAATTGCCCCTAGGACACAGCCAATTTCCTTTTTTGTGTTTTTTTTTATTTCTTTTTGCCTTCTAAGAGCCATTTCATAATTATTTTTCTATCCAGTGAGCCATATGAGGGCTTGTTTCTTGTACAATCAAATGTACTTTGTACTTTGTAATGACACCATTCATTTTACCATAAAATGTACAGCAAAGCCATAAAAATATTTTTGTGGGGAAAAATGGAAAGGAAAACTGCAATTTTGCTACTTTGTGTGTGTGTTTGTGTGTGTGTGTGTGTGTGTGTGTGGGGGGGGGGGGGGGGGGGTTTAAAGAGTGCACGTGGAGCTGTTACTCCCGCAGATATCTTAGTTCCTATCCCTTCAGAGCTGAGACACAGCAGAGTGTTTACATCATCACGTTGCTGTGTGGTGATATACGCTGACATGCACTTCCGGCCTCTTGTAGGCCACAGGGTTGGATATGCCTTCAAAAGTAAGCGATGAGGTAAGGAGCCCATAGCAATCTCCACCAGAGCCTTCAACTTTGTCTGTGTCTCAGGGATGCAGATAAACTTAAAAAGCAGTTCTGCGGATGTCAGTTGGCTTCATAGTCAATTGCAACTATTGTTAAAGTGGCCCTGAGGGTCTAACATCAAATTGTACCATTCTTGGGGCTCATGGTGGTTGCAAACTTATAAATGTCCCTCTTTTATTTCTCAGCCAAGTGTCAAGGAAAAGGAGCTGAGCTGTTTGTACCTTGTGACTAACCCTCACCTCCCAGCCCCTTCCTCATTGATATACAAAGTCTTGTTTATCAGCCAAAAAGGTGCTGCGAGGTGAGCGCAAGCGAGGAGGAGTGCCAGGCTGTGGCACTTGAGAAGCCAGTGACAGTTCTGACGGAAATGCTAGGTATATGCTATCCAGATATTCCTCATCTAATACCAACCTGCGGTTTAATTGCTCCATCTGCTGGATGGACCCAGACCTACTTATTCCATCTGGAGTTGCAGCTGTTGTAGGTCTCTGCCATGTCGTAGTGCGGTTCACATGATCTACGTAAAACACTCTGCCATGGCTATCAATTCGGGCCTCCCAATCTATGTTTCACGGAAAACAGATTAGAGGAATGGTTTTAAAAAATGATATATGTATATTTTTGATTTTATGGAAATGATTTTATCTAATACATAGTAATATAAATGCTGTTGTTTATGTTTAAACTATTTTACTGATAAATACAGAATACATCTAGGTAAAAAGCTAAATAAATATACAGTGATTTATTTTTAAGAAAATTACAAGTATATATCATATAAGGTATAAATATGTCACAGGAAATCTGATTTAGTAAAGGCAGTGGCCTTTTAAAACATGTGGTCTTTTAGGGAGGTTTTAATGTATTATATTACTTTTTTTTCTGATCTTCAGCCTGTTTTAGGCCATGTTCACAGTGGAATTTCCAAGCGGAATACCGTGGCTATATTCCACTCAGAAATTCCGCTGCAGCAGAGTCCCATTAATTCTACTAGGATTATGCTGTACTGTGCACACGGTGGAAATCCTGATTCCAGCGTCTGCAGAATAGTGAATATAACACGCATTTTATGCCATTTGAACATGACCTTATAATCAAAATTTGTATTAAGAATTCTACAGGCATCAGAGCTGAAATATAGCATTTCACTGTGGCTGAGTGTTTGTTAGAAGAGTATTCCCATCTTAGGCATTCAATGTATAGATATGCAATCCATGTATAAAAGGTGGATATTCCAGTCTACTCTTCAAAGCATCAGTGGGTATTACAATTAAAGACATTGGAGAGCCAATGCTTGGCACTTTTGTTTACCTCCTTAAACTGCAATATGGCCCCTTCTCTATTGAAGCAGAAGAACCAAGGGGATCCTCAGTCACCTCAAAGGTTTAAAATGATACACCATAAATATGTCAGATGGGTATACTCTCCTCAAGACAGTTGGCAAGACTCTGTTCACACTATAGTTATGTTGAACTTGACAGTCAGAATAGTTGCATATTGCACTATTCTGTCTTGAAGAAAATATGAACTTGAAGGACTCATAACTATAAGGGGGGGGTTAAATAATGGGGTTCCTAATGAAACTTAATGCATTTTACATATTATTAATGGATCCTGTACTAGAAGCCATGACTCCCAATATAAACAGAGCTAAACAGAAGGCACCCATATGTGACAAACAATTCTTTACTTGGAGGAAGTGGCTCATCAATAGTAGGGTAATGATGATGGTCTGATCTCAGAGAAGGCAGCTGACTAACAGGTGGGGTACTGTGTGGCAAAGGACAGTCACCTAGAAAGAAAGAGAGGAAAAGTGTGGTACAGAGGCACAAATGTTTATACAAGTTTCTGCAATGATAATTCATACATGCAACTGTACATTTTGATCTTATTCATGTAAAATTCTATGGGTATTTAAATAAACCAAAGACAGATCTGTTCAGTTATTAACAAGGGGGCAGCCAAATGGTTTGCAATTCAATTGGATCAGGTTGCAGTTTTATCACCAGCGCATCCAATAGTTCAGCAGCACCATTACAAAAGTCCAAAGTACTGTAATACTATAAAAAAGACCATTAGCTGCTATTGCAAATAAATCAATACCAATAGCCCTATACTCCACCATATTAATTTGAAAGCTAAATAAATGAGTAAGTTGAATTAATAGATAGATTTTTTAAAATACATACATAACAAGTGCAAAATCTTTCCTTAACACATTTGAGGGTCAAACACAATCATATAAATACTGTAGATGGGACAATAAAGTCAGCTCCCTACTTCGAAACCCCCTAACTCTCCCATGTAGCAGTCATTCTATTCTTCCATGCTTTTAAAACCATAATGTGCGAGGGCTCCCTTTTGATTAAACCAATGTACTTTTAACCCCTTAAGGACCGGGGTTTTTTCCGTTTTTGCATTTTCGTTTTTTGCTCCTTGCCTTTAAAAAATCATAACTCTTTTAATTTTGCACCTAAAAATCCATATGATTGCTTATTTTTTGCGCCACCAATTCTACTTTGTAATGACGTCAGTCATTTTGCCCAAAAATCTACGGTGAAACGGAAAAAAAAATCATTGTGAGACAAAATTGAAAAAAAAACGCTGTTCTGTAAATTTTGGGGGCTTCCGTTTCTACATAGTACATTTTTCGGTAAAAATGACACCTTATCTTTATTCTGTATGTCCATACAATTAAAATGATACCCTACTTATATAGGTTTGATTTTGTCGTACTTCTGAAAATAATCATAACTACATGCAGGAAAATTAATACGTTTAAAATTGTCATGTTCTGACCCCTATAACTTTTTTATTTTTCCGTGTATGGGGCGGTATGAGGGCTAATTTTTTGCGCCGTGATCTGAAGTTTTTAACCGTACCATTTTTGTATTGATAGGACTTATTGATAGCTTTTTATTCATTTTTAAATGATATAAAAAGTGACCAAAAATGCACTATTATGGACTTTGGAATTTTTTGGCGCATACGCCATTGACCGAGCAGTTTAATTAACGATATATTTTAATAATTTGGACATTTCCGCACGCGGTGATACCATATATGTTTATTTTTATTTAGACTGTGTTTTTTTTTTTTATGGGAAAATGGGGGTGATTCAAACTTTTAATAGGGGAGGGGTTAAATGATATTCATTCACTTTTTTTTTTCACTTTTTTTTTGCAGTGTTATAGCTCCCATAGGGACCTATAACACTGCACACACTGATCTTTATCATTGATCACTGGTTTTTCATAGGAAACCAGTGATCGATGATTCTGCCGCTTGACTGCTCATGTCTGGATCTCAGGCACTGAGCAGTCATTCGGCGATCGGACAGCGAGGGGGCAGGTAGGGGCCCTCCCGCTGTCCTGTAAGCTGTTCCGGATGCCACGATTTCACCGCGGCTATCCCGAACAGCCCGCTGAGTTAACCGGCAGCTTTTGCTTTCACTTTTAGCCACGCGGGTCAGCTCTGAGCGCGCGGCTAAAGGGTTAATAGCATGCGGCGCCGCGATCGGCGCTGCGCGCTATTAGTGGCGGGTCTCGGCTTCACTATGACGCTGGGCCCGCCGTGATATGATGCGGGGTTGCCGTGTAACCCCGCGTTATATCACGGGAGCAGGACCAAGGGCGTACCTGTAAGTCCTTGGTCCTTAAAGGGTTAAAGGGGTACTCCACTGGAAAAATAATGTTTTAAATCAACTGGTGCCAGAAAGTAAAACAGTTTTGTAAATTACTTCTATTAAAAAAAATCTTAATCCTTAAAGTACTTATCAGCTGTTGTTATGATCCACAGGAAGTTCTTTTCTTTTTGAGTTTCCTTTCTGTCTGACCACAGTGCTCTCTGCTGACACCTCTGTCCATTTAGGAACTGTCCAGAGCAGGATAGGTTTTCTATGGGGATTTGCTCCTACTCTGGATAGTTCCTAAAATGGACAGAGGTGTCAGCAGAGAGCACTGTGGTCAGGCAGAAAGGAAATTCCTGTGGATCATACAGCAGCTGATAAGTACTGGAAGGATTAAGATTTTTTAATAAAAGTAATTTACAAATCTTTTTAACTTTCCGGCACCAGTTGATTTAAAAAAAATGTTTTCCAGTGGAGTACCCCTTTAAACCTATCAGGACTAATAAGAGTCTCGCCAATACCCCCACTCCTTCTGTCTACCTGAAATCCCTTAGTTTTTTTCACTGCTTCCAGTTGATTTCAGCTGTGTATCGCAGGGCTATATGAGACAAGCTCCAAAGGACCCATCTTCAGCGCCAAGACCCAGTGCCATAGAATTGCATTACACTGTCTCGCTGCTGGAGACGGGTCCTATGGAGAAGCAGTCGGAAGCTTGTCTCATATGGCACTGTAATATACATCTGCAAGCAGCCGGGAGAAGGGAGAAAAGCTCCCTGTTTGGCTTTTTATGTGCCAATTTTGAAATGTGTACATTGAATAAATAAATCATTACTAAAGGCTCCCCCACATAAAAGCTCAAATATGATCACCATTAAGTCCATAAACAAACATTTTTCATATCTGCATTTCCCTCTCGATATGTTTGATGTCCAACTTCTTTATTGTAATAATTGAAATCTAAATGTGTGTTCCTGATTGGCCTATATACTGTATATTATCCTAGATTGAAAAGTGTATTTTGTTTTTTATTTATTTTTATCCTGGGTTAAGTTTATTAAATGTATGCAGATGTTTAAAAATGAGGAGTTACTGATATCTGTAATTACATTTTCAGGGTTTATACATTTTATGTATTGTAAATTTTCACAATTGCTGCTCAGTTTAACTTAAATGGGCGTTGTCAGATTCAAAAGCCTTTTATATGTTGTACATTTTGGCAAAATAGTAACCTTTCTAATATACTTCATAAGAAAATGTTATTTCCTTTTTATAGAAATCATCGCTTATAAAATCATGGCTTTGTCATAGCTTAAGCACATGCATGGACAAAGTCCAGTAAGTGAGGGTGAGCTAGTACTCCTCTGTGCTCTCTCCCGTCTGCTAGCACTCCTCCTTGATCTCTCCTGTCTGCTAGCACTCCTCTGTACTCCCTCCTGTCTGATAGCACTCCTCTGTGCTCTCTTCTGTCTGATAGCACTCCTCTGTGCTCTCTACTGTCTGATAGGACTCCTCTGTGCTCTCTCCTGTCTAATAGCACTCCTCTGTACTCCCTCCTGTCTGATAGCACTCCTCTGTGCTTTCTCCTGTCTGATAGTACTCCTCTGTGCTCTCTCCTGTCTGATAGGACTCCTATGTGCTCTCTCCTGTCTAATAGTACTCCTCTGTGCTTTCTCCTGTGTTATTTAAACCCACTTTTTCCTGTCCTTGCCGGATCTTGTTGCCTTGTGCCCTGAGAAAGCGTTCTGTGTGTTCCATTGCCTGTGTATCCAGACCCTTGCCGTTGCCCCTGACTACGAACCGTTGCTATCTGCCCAGACCTTCTGCTACGTCCGACCTTGCTCTTGCCTTGTCCTTCTGTACCGCGCCTGTCTCAGCTGTCAGTGAGGTTGAGTCGCTATCGGGTGGAACAACCAGGGGGTTACCTGCCGCTGCAAGTCCATCCCGCTTTGCGGCGAGCTCTGGTGAAAACCAATAACCCCTTAAATTGCGTTCCCCTGGTACAGCCCACGTCATCACCTCACTGACACAGAGGATCCACCACCCGTGTCCTCCCTGCTTACCAGCCCGGATTCTGACAGTAGATCCGGCCATGGATCCCGCTGAGGTCCCGCTGCCCAGTGTCGCTGACCTAACCTCCGTGGTCACCCATCAATCACAGCAGATCGCGCTACAAGGACAGCAGTTGACTCAGTTGACCGCTATGCTGCAACAGCTTCTGCCGCAAAAACAGCAACCATATCCTCTGCCAGCTCCTGCATCTCCTCCGCAGCGAGTGGCTGCTCCCAGATTCCACCTGTCTCTTCCAGACAAATTTGATGGGGACTCTAAACAGTGCCGTGGATTCCTGTCCCAGTGTTCCCTACACCTGGAGATGATGTCTGACCAATTTCCTACAGAACGGTCTAAGGTGGCGTTCGTGGTCAGTCTGCTGTCTGGAAAGGCCTTGTCATGGGTCACACTGCTTTGGGACCGCAACCATCCTGCGACTGCTACAATCCAGTCCTTCTCGGAAGTACGTAGTGTCTTTGAGGAGCCAGCCTGGGCTTCCTCAGCCGAGACTGCTTTGCTGAATCTTGTCCAAGGGAGTTCTTCAGTGGGCGAATACGCCATCCTGTTCCACACCCTCGCCTCTGAGCTATCCTGGAATAATGAGGCCCTCTGCGCAACCTTCAAGAAAGGCTTATCCAGTCACATCAAAGATGTCCTGGCCGCACAAGAAATTCCTGCTAACCTGTCTGAACTCATCCATTTGGCCACCCGCATCGACTTGCGTTTCACGGAAAGACGCCAGGAGCTTCGACAGGAAAAGGATCTTGTTCACACCAGGTGGTTTCCCTCCCAGGCTCCTCTCTTTCAACATCCTTTGCAATCTGTTCCAGTGCCTCCTACCGAGGAGGCTATGCAAGTGGATCGGTCACGCCCGCTGTGGCCTTCTTGGACTCAGGTTCAGTAGGAAGTTTAATTGAAGCCTCCCTAGTAAACAGATTCAACATTCCAGTTACCCGTCTCGTCAAGCCTCTCTTCATTTCATCCGTCAATGGAGAGAGACTGGTCTGCACCGTGCGTTACCGCACTCAACCGCTACTCATGACTGTTGGAGTTCACCATCATTAACATATTGAATTTTTTGTGCTACCCAACTGCACTTCTGAAATTCTTCTGGTCTTGCCCTGGCTCCAACGTCATTCACCTAGCCTCGACTGGGTCACCGGGGACATTAAGAGCTGGGGATCTTCTTGCCACAAGCGATGTCTTCACCCAGTTTCTTCCTGCCAAGTCTCCATGGCTACTCCTTTGCAAGGTCTTCCTAAGGCCTATCAGGACTTTTCGGACGTCTTTTGTAAAAAGCAGGCAGAGGTCTTACCACCACATAGACCCTATGACTGTCCTATTGACCTGCTCCCTGGTACCACACCGCCCCATGGTAGGATTTACCCACTTTCTGCCCCGGAAACCCAAGCTATGTCTGAGTACATACAAGAAAACCTCAAAAGAGGTTTTATCCGGAAATCTTCCTCCCCGGCTGGAGCTGGATTTTTCTTTGTCGCTAAAAAAGATGGATCTCTCCGCCCTTGTATTGATTACCGCGGTCTCAATAAAATTACCGTAAAAAAACGCTATCCTCTGCCTCTCATCTCCGAACTCTTCGACCGACTGCGAGGTGCTAAGATTTTCACCAAACTAGATCTAAGGGGCGCATATAACCTCATCCTTATTCGAGCAGGTGATGAATGGAAGACAGCCTTCAATACCAAAGATGGTCACTTTGAATACCTAGTCATGCCATTTGATCTATGCAACGCCCCAACAGTCTTTCAGGACTTTGTTAATGAAATTTTTCGGGATATGCTGTACTCTTGTGTGGTAGTCTACCTTGACGACATCCTCATTTTTTCCTCCAACCTAGTGGAACATCGCCTTCATGTTCGTCAAGTGCTCCAGCGACTACTCCAAAATCAACTTTACGCCAAAATCAAGAAGTGTCTATTCGAACGCAGCAGTCTTCCCTTCTTGGGTTACATTGTGTCCGGACAAGGTCTTCAAATGGACCCTGATAAACTTTCTGCGGTAATGGATTGGCCTCGTCCCACTGGCCTGCGAGCAATCCAAAGATTTGCAAATTACTACAGTCAATTCATTCCCCACTTCTCCACCATAGTTGCTCCTATTGTGGCACTGACTAAGAAAAATGCTAATCCGAAATCCTGGCCGCCACAGGCAGAGGAAGAATTAACCACCTCAAAGCCGCCTTCTCCTCTGCTCCAGTTTTGTCCAGACCTGATCCTCAGAAGCCCTTCTTCCTCGAGGTTGACGCCTCCTCTGTTGGAGCCGGAGCTGTTCTCCTACAAAAAATCTGCTAAAGGAAAAAATGTCACTTGCGGATTTTTCTCCAAAACCTTTTCACCTCCAGAAAAAAATTATTCCATCGGAGACCGTGAACTGTTGCCGATTAAGTTGGCCCTTGAGGAGTGGAGACATCTTCTGGAAGGATCCCTTCACCCCATCACCATTTATACAGATCACAAAAATTTGTCATATCTCCAGTCCGCCCAGCGGCTAAATCCTCGCCAGGCTAGGTGGTCGTTGTTTTTTTTCCCGTTTCAATTTTCAGATCCATTTTCGTCCTGCAGACAAGAATGCCAGAGCTGATGCTCTATCTCGTACCACCGATGCCTCTGAAGCCGAGACCCTTCCTCAGCACATCATTCCCCCTGAGTGCCTGATCTCTTCTGCTCCTGCTTCTCTGGTACCTGTCCCTCCAAGAAAGACTTATGTTCCTCCCCGTCTTCGCCTCCGGATCCTCAAATGGGGCCATTCCTCCCTT
This sequence comes from Hyla sarda, assembly GCF_029499605.1. Lineage (NCBI taxonomy): Eukaryota > Metazoa > Chordata > Amphibia > Anura > Hylidae > Hyla > Hyla sarda. The sequence goes on along the minus strand of NC_079193.1, from coordinate 154,161,041 downwards.
CTGGCTGGTCACGCTGGAATAAAAAAGACTTTACAGTTGATTGCCAGACACTATTGGTGGTCCTCCTTGGAAAAGGATGTGACCGATTTCGTACGAGCCTGTACAGTATGTGCACGTGACAAGACGCCTCGTCAGAAACCTTCAGGTCTTCTCCATCCGCTGCCAGTGCCTGAACAGCCTTGGTCCCACATAGCCATGGACTTCATCACTGATCTTCCTGTATCCCATGGCAACACGGTCATCTGGGTGGTCGTTGATCGTTTTTCCAAAATGGCTCACTTTACTCCGCTTCCAGGCCTTCCTTCTGCGCCACAGTTGGCAAAGCAATTTTTTCTGCAGATCTTTCATCTTCATGGGCTTCCCACGCATATCGTCTCAGAGAGAGGCATTCAATTTGTGTCTAAATTTTGAAGGGCTCTCTGTAATCAATTAAAGATCAAATTAAATTTCTCGTCCTCCTACCACCCGCAGTCCAATGGACAAGTGGAGAGAGTGAACCAGATCCTTGGTGACTACCTGCGACATTTTGTTTCCTTCCGCCAAGATGATTGGGTCAACCCGTTACCCTGGGCTGAATTCTCGTACAATTTCAAAAACTCTGAGTCATCCGCCAAGTCTCCGTTCTTTGTGGTGTACGGCCGTCACCCTCTTCCCCCCCTCCCCACTTCATCTGGAGTTCCTGCCGTAGATGATTTGACCCTGGACTTCTCTTCTATCTGGAAGGAAACTCAAAAGTCGCTCTCACTGGCCTCTTCTCGCATGAAGAAACATGCAGATAAGAAGAGAAGAGCTCCTCCTGTCTTTGCCCCTGGTGACAAAGTGTGGCTCTCTGCCAAATATATTCGGTTTCGTGTCCCTAGCTACAAGTTGGGTCCTCGTTACCTCGGACCATATAGAATCAAAAGTCAAATCAACTCTGTCTCCTACAAGCTCCATCTTCCTCCTTCTCTTCGTATTCCTAACTCCTTTCATGTATCCCTTCTCAAACCTCTCATTCTTAACCGCTTTTCCCCCAAGGTCATCGTTCCTGCTCCTGTCACTGGGTCCTCTGACGTCTTCTCGGTAAAAGAAATCCTCGCCTCCAAGGTCGTCAGAGGTAAAAAAAGAATTCTCGTTGATTGGGAGAATTGTGGCCCCGAAGAGAGGTCTTGGGAGCCCGAGGACAATATCCTCGACAAGGAGCTCATCCATAGGTTCCTGGGCTCCAAAAAGAGGGGGAGACCTAAGGGGGGGGTACTGTAACGCCGAGCGCTCCGGGCCCCGCTTCCCCTCCGGAGCGCTCACAGCGCTACTCTCTTGCCTGCAGCTCCCCGATCAGACTCGCTGACCAGGAGTGCTGCTCTGTGTCCCTCGGTGGGGATGCGATTCCCGTGGCGAGACGTACCCGCCGGCGGATCGCATCCCGTATCACTCACCGGTCCTGTCCTTCTGCTCTCTAGGGCGCGCGTGCGCCAGGTCTCTCAGCTTTAAAGGGCCAGTGCACCATTAATTGGTGCCTGGCCCAATTAGTTCCAAGCACTCCCTACACTATTTAAACCCACTTCCCCTTCCTGTCCTTGCCGGATCTTGTTGCCTTGTGCCCTGAGAAAGCGTTTTGTGTGTTCCATTGCCTGTGTATCCAGACCCTTGCCGTTGCCCCCGACTACAAATCGTTGCTGCCTGCCCAGACCTTCTGCTACGTCCGACCTTGCTCTTGCCTTGTCCTTCTGTACCGCGCCTGTCTCAGCTGTCAGTGAGGTTGAGTCGCTATCGGGTGGAACGACCTGGGGGTTACCTGCCGCTGCAAGTCCATCCCACTTTGCGGCGGGCTCTGGTGAAAACCAGTAACCCGTTAGATTCCGTTCCCCTGGTATGGCCCACATCATCACCTCACGGACACAGAGGATCCACCACCCGTGTCCTCCCCGCTTACCAGACCGGATTCTGACAGTCTTAAAGAGTTGGAGTAAACTGTAACACTTTATATTGGTAATCCCACCCACAGCAAGCTCAGGAAACATGAAAACAACAGTGCTGCACAGAGACTGGCAGGATAGTATTGAATTTTAGATTATTTCACTGCAAAAGATAAGCACTGTCAGATACAAAACTTTTTATATGTTGTACATCTTGGCAAAACATTAACCTTCCTATTATACTTCCTAAGAAAATTTTGTTTCCTTTTTATAGAAATCATGGCTTATAAAATCATGGCTTTGTCCAAGCTGAATCACAGGCATGGAGAAAAGTTCAGTAAGTGAGGGTGTGCTAGCACTTCTCTGTGCTCTCTCCTGTCTGATAGCCCTCCTCTGTGCTCTCTCCTGTCTGATAGCACTCCTCTGTCGGATAGCACTCCTCTGTGCTCTCTCCTGTCTGATAGCACTCCTCTGTGCTCTCTCCTGTCTGATAGCACTCCTCTGTGCTCTTTCCTGTCTGATAGGACAGGAGAGAGCGCAGAGGAGTACTATCATACGGGAGAGAGCACAAAGAAGTCCTATCAGACTGGAGAGAGCACAGAGGAGTGCTATCAGACAGGAGGGAGCACAGAAGAGTCCTATCCAATAGAACTCCTCTGTGTTCTCTCCTGTCGGATAGGACTCCTCTGTGCTCTCTCCTGTCTGATAGCATTCCTCTGTGCTCTCTCCTGTCTGATAGGACTTCTCTGTGCTCTCTCCCATATGATAGTACTCCTCTGTGCTCTCTCCTGTCCTATCAGACAGGAAAGAGCACAGAGGAGTGCTATCAGACAGGAGAGAGCACAGAGGAGTGCTATCAGACAGGAGAGAGCACAGAGGAGTGCTATCCAACAGGAGAGAGCACAGAGGAGTCCTATCAGACAGGAGAGAGCACAGAGGAGAACTATCAGACAGAAGAGAGCACAGAGGAGTCATATAACACAGGAGAAAGCACAGAGGAGTACTATCAGACAGGAGAGAGCACAGAGCAGTACTATCAGACAGGAGAGAGCACAGAGGAGTGCTATCAGACAGGAGGGAGTACAGAGGAGTGCTAGCAGACAGGAGAGAGCAAGGAGGAGTGCTAGCAGACAGGAGAGAGCACAGAGGAGTACTAGCCCACCCTCACTGGACTTTGTCCATGCATGTGCTTAAGCTATGACAAAGCCATGATTTTATAAGCCATTATTTCTATAAAAAGGAAATATAATTTTCTTATGAAGAATATTAGAAAGGTTACTATTTTGCCAAAATGTACAACATATAAAAGGTTTTTGAATCTGACAACGCCCATTTAAGTTAAACTGAGCAGCAATTGTGAAAATTGACAATACATAAAATGTATAAACCCTGAAAATGTAATTACAGATATCAGTAACTCCTCATTTTTAAACATCTGCATGAATTTAATAAACTTAACCCAGGATAAAAATAAATAAAAAAACAAAATACACTTTTCAATCTAGGATAATATACAGTATATAGGCCAATAAGGAACACACATTTAGATTTCCCTTATTACAATAAAGAAGCTTTGGACATCAAACATATGGAGAGGGAAATGCAGATATGAAAAATGTTTGTTTATGGACTTAATGGTGATCATATTTGAGCTTTTATGTGGGGGAGCCTTTAGTAATGATTTATTTATTAATTGTACAGATTTCGGTATGTTTGTGAATCTCTTTGTTATGATCCTCATTCACCCACTTCTAAAGCCTCTGTCAACATTGGATCGCCATAAAGCATAGGCCTGGCTAAACTCAGGCACCCTTAACTCTCATGATGTGTGCCGCATGCAGCCACACCTTAGCAACTGCTGCGCCCGAGCTGTATATTTGCCCAAGCTACATTCGTATCACTAAGGAGGGAAATCAGGAATCTTAGCTTATCATTCCAAGATAAATGCTCACTTGTTTCAAAGAGCCTCTACAATGATTAGGATGACATTAATTAGGATAGCACTACGAAAGTGGAGGGGGGGGGGGGGATACAGTTAACCCACCGGTGGCACTGGATTCTGTGGCAACAGAAATAGGTTCTGAAGCAAGAGCAGAAGCAGCTCCCAGTTGAGGCATAGGAAGCTCTAGGTGATCTGTATGATTTAAAAGGGTCTGCATCACAAGTGTCAATTTCTTAATCCTCTGATCTTGCAGATGTATCCAAGTGAAAATGTTTAGTACTGGTGGACTGCCCCACCACCATCTGGATTCAAAGCCCTTGTATAATGTCAGGAACCACAAAACCAGATGGAGACAACAGTGATCATATTGGAATCCATCAACTTGGTCAAACACACAACTAGGGGTCTGGAGCCAAAGTGGGTACTCTGGAAGAGCCGAAAGTAGCCATACCAGAAATCAGCGTAGTCAGGACCAGGATCAAGAACAAAGGGAATGTCAGCCACTCCAGGCTCATACAAGGAATAACAAACAGAAAAAAGAGGAATGTGCTTGAAGATCAGAGACCATGCAAGGGCAGAGGCAGTCTGAACTGTTACAGCTTAAATAACCAGGGCCCAGCAGGGAAGGGTTGCTAATCATCCAGGGAAACGAGGAGCTGATTGTTATTGTCATCTGAGCTGCCTTGCTGAGAAGCAGGTAGTGGAGCGGCGGAAGGGTAAGAACCCTAGCAGAGTTACACAAACTGCATACAACAACCTGTTCTGCTGTTTTCAGCTTCCCAGAGGTGGGTCCCGCATCAATCAGAAATGTATGGCATATTCTGTGAAAATGCTATAAAATGTGCCACAATGGAATACTGCTTCAACAGTAATCAGGAGAAAGGGATTTGCGGGGATGTACCATGTATATATTAGAAACTTGCCAGGTTGATGCCAAAGGGAACACACACTAATTCAAGCACATAACCTCTATAAAGCAGTATTCTGAGCTGCTGGATGTACCCTTAAAGTCTGAAATAAGGGTTTCAGTGACGACTGTGCAAGTGTAAGTTGATAAAGAGAAAGGCTTTGTGTGTTGGATTTTACCTTCTCGACCCTATAGTCCTGAGAGAGATAAGCCACCGACAGAGCTGTCTGATTGTGGCTTACCCCTCCCCCTAGAGGAAACATGAATGTTCATCTGAGCTAAACATTCATGTGTATGGGGAGGTAACTGTAACCCGATTGTTCAATCGTTTTTAAAAGTGTATGGTTACCTTTAGGACTATGCATTCTTATTACAGATCAATTTGAGAAGCATGCCGTAGTTTTGCATGATTACATTTTACAGTAATATTTTATGCCTGCAATGACATTAAAAGCATACAGTAAAACAGTAAATATTTAAATGAAATACAGTGTGTAACATTCCATTTGTAAAACCACCCATTGAAAAAGCTTCAATCTAACCTTCTCTCCTACTGCTTGGCCCTGCAACTGGAGATTCTGGGACACCAGGAGTCCTTTCTGAATTAATACTTTGACTAGAGAGATCATCAGACCATTGGATTGACCCATCACCATGGTCCCTGTCTGGCTCTGGGCTTTGATTAGAATCAGGCATGGATTCAAAGGCGCTGTTTTCCTCCTCCTCGTCATCTTGAGAGGAGAAGACAGTACTTTCTGACATTCTGGCACTGTCCACAGAAGAGAAACGAGTGTGGCTGGAAAATCGATTGTGGCTATCATAACAAGAAGGGCTATAACAAGAGGTACTGTAGCATGAGGTGCTATAACAGGAAGTGCTATAGCATGAGGTGTCACATGTGTCACAGTCATGATCCCCATGAACCCTGGGACTAGAGTCACTCTCACTTTCAGTTCTAGGCTGCTCTCCATCCACACAGAGGTGGTTACAGACAGGTGGGTGATCACTGGAAATATCATGGGGCAACGTACTTCTACTGATTTCTTGGTCATCTGCTGCATCTGCTACATTTTCAAGAGAAGGATCAGCTGTCATGGTTTCAGTTTCACTCACAATGTCCTTCTCAGACATCTCCTTCACTGTTGACTCCTCATCAATATCTATGCTGTTCTGCTCTTCGTCTTCTTCCCCATCTCCATCCAACTGAGCTGATGGCAAACTGTGAAGTAAGTTGTGAATCCTAATATAATGTGTGCGGGGTGTTTCGGGTTCTCCACATGCAGATGCTATAACTGTTTCTAATTCAGACACTGGTAAGGAGCAAGGCCTAGTTTTTCTCTTCACAGCGTTTCTAAGTTTGGGTTCATTATTCTCTTGCTGACTTAATTCTTCTGGCTCTTCACCATTTTTGTCTTGCTCCTTGTCTGCTTCAACTAGTAAACTTTCCTCCATAGCAGTTATTACATCTGGGCCAACTCCTTCAGAGGTGGCACTAGGTTCTACATTAGTCTCTACTTTGGTTTCAGCTTCAGAAGGAACGGCAATTTCCTGCTCGGAATCTGGAGCTGTAACTTGTAAGTGGTCATTAGCTGGGCTACTTTCCAATGCACAGTCTTCCTGCGCATTGGCCAAAAGAGACCCATGACCTGTCGTTACTATTGTTGTCTTATGTAAACTGTTTTGACTTATTGATCTAGTGTCTATTGCTGGGTGTCTATCACGTGCAGCTCTAGAAACACATCCATTTGGTAACTCTGAGGTTGGGTTATCAGTGGCTACTGAGGTTCTCCTCTGAGGTTCATTAGAGAGGACTTCAACTGGGTGACGTAATGGACTTTCATGGAGCACTGGATCAGGGTCTGTAGAGACAGAGACCTCCTCATCATCTGAAAGAATAAATGATACATTTAGTATACAAACTGCACAAAGACAACAACTGAATATAGTAGGTAAATACAGCACTAACTATAGTTTTCTTTATATCAATATGTGCTCTACTGTATATTTTAAACTATTTTCAGGATTGCTCATACAGAAACATTGTTTGTTCATTTTTTTTTCAGGGTAGCCAGGACTGTAAACATACATTTTCATACTTTCATAAATATGAAGAATTTCTCCTCCAGTATAGATATATTAAAATGAAAACATGTTATATTACGTTTATACTGGTAAGCATTTTCATTATAATATAAATAAAAAAAGGCAACTGCAGCAGATATAAATACAAACATTTGGAGAACTGGAACATGGTGCCAAAGAAGAGGGGAATGTTTTTTCCCTTTCCCACTTACTGTGTCAAGATCTGATGTAACTATAATTTCCATGAGTCAAACAGAAAAGGTATATATGTACTCAAGGGCGGTGATAAGGTGGAGATAGGCTGGATTTGCCTGAGCTTTTGCCATGCTAGCAAAACGCCCCTGAGCACTTGAGCCTCTTTTCCATATTAACAAATAGGCTTATATCTTCCCAAATTAGAAAACTATTGAAATACAAAAGTTGTGCCCAGAATGTTGATGACTAGCCCTATGTAGCCATAGGTTTATTTACACCCCATATTTTCCTGCTGACAGTTCCACTTTAACATAATTATTTATATATTATAATTGTTTATAAGGATACTCTCTGTTTGCTATTATTTGATGCCTCATATAATGTATGCCCCTCTGGCCCTACTCTAGGCATAGCTCAGTGTATATTCCATATCTCAAACCCATCAGGAAATATATGTTGATTAATACCTAATACATATAATAATGTGATAAATAAACAAAGCAAATATAAGTCAATGTGCATATAGTCAAATATAACCGCCTGCACCAGGCTTCTTGCTCCCAGCATACAATGTAGATCATCAATCAGAACAAGACTAATTGTGGAGTGCTATTTAAAACTTCACTTTTATTATTTATGTACTAAAAGCCACCATACAACATAAGGTGTTATAACTAGACAACCACCAAAATGATAATTATAAATAATTCTTAGTGATGCACCAAGTTAATACCATCACCTGGATGGATTTACACAAACATATGTCACTTAATATTGGCTTATACGGTACCCCACGCGTTTCTACCCAAATTTCTGGGTGTCCTCAGGGGTAACCAATTAGAAATTCATGACAAAGATAGCCAGTATACAAAAGAATATATATACAAAATGTTATGTGGCCTAAATAAGAGATAAAGGGGGGGGGGGGGGCACCCGATGCTAGTGTTCGCACCCCTAATTGAACTGCAGTGGAAGATCAAGCTGGCAATATGTGACGGTTTAGTAACAGTTTCAGGTCCAGTCCACCGCTCGTTCACCGGGTCTCGGAGGAAGCGCTACCCGCTATGGCGGGGAGCCGTCTCTGTATGACAGCTGAAACGCGTCGGGTACCGTATAAGCCAATATTAAGTGACATATGTTTGTGTAAATCCATCCAGGTGATGGTATTAACTCTGATCATCGCTAAGAATTATTTAGAATTATCATTTTGGTGGTGGTCTAGTTATAACACCTTATGTTGTATGGTGGCTTTTAGTACATAAATAATAAAAGTGAAGTTTTAAATAGCACTCCCCAATTAGTCTCGTTCTGATTGATGATCTAAATAAACAAAGCAAATATACAAATATGTGTTGAAGGAGGCAGAGATACTGTACCGGGATGAATAGATGATGTTATTTCAAATCGGAACTGTAGTTGTCCACTGACATGATCTGTAGGCAGCCGGCGGCCCAAGGTATAGCTGACAACACGATCCCTGGGCATAAAACATGAATGGAGTAATAGATTGTAATACTGGAAAATTACCTAGCTTAACAAGGAAATGTCATATACAATACCCTTATTGATAATTCAGGCACAATGATGTCAAAACAATTGTGGATGTTCCTGGTACTGCCCATTTAAGTGCTGCGATAAGCTAAGCTACAGTACCAGGTACAGTCACAGTCATATGGACGCAGCTATTCCTGGAAAAACAACACAGCAGCGTCATAGTTCTGCTGATCAGTGACCACCATACATGTCATAAAATGAAATACTATTGGATCCAAGCAAATGTGTTCCAAGCAAATGGAAATGTTTTTTTTTTCAGTTGGACCAAAAATCACTGGTTACTGGTTTAGTGATAGCATTACAGCTTTTATTCAGCTGTTGTAATAAACACACATAAGCAATATCTGAAACAATGTGTAAAAATTACCCATTTAACAAATTGTTCATATTGTTTCAAATATTGCTTATGTGCATTTTCTAATAATAATAATAATAAAATCTATAATGTTATCACTAAATCAGTGTTCTTTTCAGTGTATCTGAAAGATAAAGGGGATAATGTATTTAAAGTGTAGCTCCGATGATGCTTCGGTGGCAGGATACTTGTTTAAGAATCGCTGCAACTTTGTAGGCCGAGACTTGCCTGCTGCTAAAACAATCAGGGCATGGATTTGCAGGAAGTCCCATGCAAGTCTTCGCTTTAGTCTTGGGCATTTCTAAGGCCACGAAATAGCAGGGAGATTTAAACAGTTATTGAGGCAAAATTAGAGTTATGCTTTAATGTCAGCATCCCTTTAGTAATAAAAATTAATTCTTAGGTTTTGAGTACAGCACACAATTAGGGTATGTTCACGCAAGCTTAATATGCTGCAGATTTGATACTCCAAAATTCACAATGTTCTACAGCAGCAGCATTATGGAGGGGATCTTCATCCACACATTGTGTAAAAAAATCTGACAAAAATTTGTAGTAATTGATAATGCTTGTGACCCTCTCTCTAATGATCTTTACCTGACCAAAATCTGTACAGCCAATCTGAAGATATGACTATACATAATACATGACTATAAACATATTTATGTTAATTTGCAGAAAATAGCAATGGGGCGCATGCGCCAGCTCGACATACAGACAGCATCGGGAGAAGGTGAAAATGAATGAAGGATTGGGTTGGATGCGAGAGAGATGCATTATTATTGCTAAAACAGCAAATACGTTTAAAGTCATGTCTCTAGAATGGCTGAACAGATTTCAGTCAGGTAAAGATCACAGAAGGAGAGTCACCCACACTGTGATCCAGTATATTCAGTTTAGGATGGGTGATCCTCCTGTCAGTTGCCCTTGAATTAGTTTATTGATTTGGTGTTGTTTAGGTTTTGCTGAGTAAAGAGTGTAGAAAAGTAGCATAGTCTGCAACTGCTGATTTTTAATGCATTGTTTATTTTTTTTCACCTACAACTATCATATAATCTGCAGTAACAAATGCACACCAAAATTCACGCAACTTGGTGCCAATTTTTTTTACTACAGCTTTTGGAGCAGTGGAAAACCTGGAGTGTATCAACACTCTTAGTGGATTTTCCCATCTCATAAATATAAATATATAATGACTAAACTGGTTGTGATATTCATTCTTTTAGTAAAATATCTTATTTAAAAGTTTTGATCAGCCGGGACCTGAGTGTTAAAGGGGTATTTTGGCATCTTATTCCCTATCCTAAGATGTCTGATCACACCCCTTCCCATAGACATGAATGGAGGGGGCGTGGTGTTACATCACGAGGGGTGACACCATGTCTACAATCCTGGAAACACAGAGGATTCCGAGACTGGAGCAGCAGGCAGGCATAGAATGCGGAGATCACGGGGGGTCCCAGCGGTGGGCCCGCCGCGATCAGACATCTTATCCCCTATCCTTTGGATACGGGATAACATGTCTATGGCCGGAAAACCCCTTTAAGACCTCCCCCAAAGAACTTCACTTCCCATCTCGTCTGAAGCACATAGCCGCATGCTTCTACCAACTCGTTCTAACGATCAGTGGGAATTCTAACATCCTGATCCCAGCCGATCTCTGGGACATGTCAAAAGTTTATTCTAATGATAGGGGTACTTCAAGAGAGGTCAGAGCACCATGATTATAAAGATATGCCCTCAATTAAAAGATGGGTGTACTATAAATTTCCAAAAAGAATGATTAGCTGAATTACTAGTCACAATTTTTAAGCCAATGTTTGTGGGATATACAGTATATCTAATATAGCATAATCCAGCAGAGGTTAGCTAATAAGCAATGCTTACCCAATGGCATGTCTCTCCAACAGCCTCTGCACTGGCATAGACAGCTTTCCTAAAAATCGTTTGATGATTGGCCGACTCTTTGCAAACTTATCCTTTACTTCAATTTCTAGCACATCGGTTGGAAGGGAGACAAAGCTGTATAGCTGTGAAAATGAGAGAGAGATCATTATAAGACCTGCTTTGATTTCCTTTACTAATGCTTTAATGGGACTGCACTGTGGCATCAGGCACAAGTATTTGTATGGACGAACATTGGGTGAATTTTATTAAAACCACCATTTCACATGCCGATCTTCAGTAAACTCCCCCTACTGTTAAAATTGACAATTTTATTCAGATGTGCCATCTTTGAGCAGGCATACATTTCAACTATGATTTACATGAGTTCACTGGTGTAAATTATAGTAAAGTTGACGGGCCGTCATGGCCATGCCGAAACCTAGTCTAAATTAATATTAACCCCCCCCTCCCCCATTGTGTCAGTGTAAATCATGAGGAGGCCACATCACTAAATGGAGTGCCCTTCTATTCTACTTTTAGGCATGCTCAAACACATATTGCTTACCCTAAGTCTACTGGCCCTTATTGACATATCTTTGACAGACAGTTAAGCAGTGCTACAGTGAGGATCAAAAGTTTGGGCACCCCAGGTAAACATTTGTATTAATGTGCATAAAGAAGCCAAAATGCATCAAATTACAGATTAGACATTCTTATAATATGTCAACAAAAGTTAGATTTTATTTCCATCATTTACACTTTCAAATTAACAGAAAACAAAAAAAATGGCATCTGTAAAAGTTTGGGCACCCTGCAGAGTTAATATCTTGTACTGCCCCCTTTGGCAAGTATCACAGCTTGTAAACGCTTTTTGTAGCCAGCCAAGAGTCTTTCAATTCTTGTTTGAGGTATCTTTGCCCATTCTTCCTTACAAAAGTCTTCCAGTTCTTTGAGATTTCTGGGCTGTCTGTCACGCACTGCTCTTTTAAGGACTATCCATAGATTTTCAATTATGTTGAGGTCAGGAGATTGTGAAGGCCATGGCAAAACCTTTGGTTTACGCCTCTTGATGTAATCCCCCATGGATTTCGAGGTGTGTTTAGGATCATTATCCATTTGTAGAAGCCATCCTCTCTTTAACTTCAGCTTTTTCACAGATGGCATCAAGTTAGCATCCAAAATTTGCTGAAATTTTATTTAATCCATTTTTCTTTCTACTCGTGAGATTTTCCCTGTGCAACTGGCTGCAATACAACCCCAAAGCATGATTGATCCACCCCATGCTTAACAGTTGGACAGAGGTTCTTTTCATTAAATTCTGTTCTCCTTCTTCTCCAAACATACCTTTGCTTATTCCAGCCAAAAAGTTACATTTTAACCTCATCGGTCCACAGAACTTGTTTCCAAACTGCATCAAGCTTGTCTATATGTTCGTTTGCAAAGTTCAAACGCTGATTTTTGTGGTGAGGATGTAGAAGAGGTTTTCTTCTGATGACTCTTCCATGAAGACCATATTTGTTCAAGTATCTCTTTATAGTGGAATAGTGTACCACAACTCCAGTGTCTGCCAGATTGTGCAGTCAAACGTGGGTTTTGAATTGTTTTTCTGACAATCCTGCAAGTTGTTCTGTCTGATATTTTTCTTGGTCTTCCAGATCTCGCTTTAACTTCCACTGTTCCTGATGACTGCTATTTCTTAATTACATTCCAAAAGAGGATATTGACATCTGAAAACGTTTTGCTATCTCCTTATAGCCTTCTCCAGCTTTGTGAGCATCAACTATTTTCAGTTTCAGACTTCTAGAAGAACCCATGGTGCTGATTGTTGGGGCAAGGTCAGATGAATCTGGGCATTTAAAAACTATGAGATTGACATCACCTGGTCTTCCCAGATGATGATTGAGAACAATCCATGACACTGGCAGGTCTCAGCTTTGCAAAGGGGGCAGTGCATGCTATCAATTCTGCAGGGTGCCCAAACTTTTGCAAATGCCATTTTTTTTGTTTTCTGTTATTTTTAAAATGTAAATGATGGAAATGAAATCTAACTTTTGTTGACATATTATAAGAATGTCTAATCTGTAATTTAAAGCCTTTTGGAGATTTTTCCATCTTTCCTTGGCTTCTTTATGCAATTTTTACCTTGGGTGCCCACACTTTTGATCCCCACTGTATATGCTTCTGCAGTATTTTAATTTTTTCACCTGACATCGGAGTACCCCTTTAGTGAGAACATGCCACCACATTATCTCCTATAGTGTGTACAGATTTTCAAGACGTTAAGTAAGTAAGTTATTAATAAATTATTATCACCAGTTAGGATAGATTCATATAACAGATAGGGTTACCCCTTTCCCTTATAAAAATGATATAATGAAAGTCAAGTTAGGGTTGTTTAGAATAGGTTTGAGTGTGTTATTCTCTGTATCAAGGCTGTGTTCACACAATGGCCCTCATTTACTATTGCAAACCTGACATGTCTTGTAGGTTGTGCGCCAGATTCTAGTGCATTGGGAGAGAAATTCTGTCTGCGCCAGAATTTGCACCAGAATTGAAAAAAAACCCGTCTAACTCCCCACTTTACTAAGAAAATCATAAAAAGGGGTGTGGCCATTGGGAAAAGGGGACGTGGTCACCAAAAAGGAGCGTTTTCCCGACATTTTCACAAAAAAAAAAACATATTCACTAAGGTTTGTACAGAAAATGTGGTGGATTTCAGCTTAGGAAAGCCTGACAGATTAGAACATGTGTAAAAAGGAAAATGTAAGGAAAGTGGAAAATGTAGGGAAACCTTAGTAAATACAGTGGGAAAAAAATTGTAGGGAATAAAAAACCCACAAAGAAACCTACACAACAAATCAGGGCCAATGTGATTTTTCTGCGTTTCTACTATATTTTTGGTGCAATAATGGCATAAAATAACACTGTGCATGGCAAAAATTCAGAAAAACACCAGTCTAGTTGTGGTTGGTTGTAACAGGGACACATTAGGCTTCTTCCCTTATGTACACCTGTTACCTACCATGCTGTCATTTGGTTACTTATTTAGTTTTTTTTATAGGTAATGATAGGGTTATGGTTAAAAGGGGTATTCCGGTGGAAAACAAGTGGAAAACAAATGTTTTCAAACTGGTGACTAAAAGTTATACAGATTTGTAAATTAGAAAAACAGCAAGTAGCCAGCGGTAAACGAACTTCACTTTATTTCACGATAACATCAATAAAAGCTCTCAGCGGCAGTCCATAAAAACGGGAACGTAGAAACATGCATGACGACGTTTCTGGTCTTGCAACCTTTATCAAATGCATTTGATAAAGGTCGCAAGATCAGAAACGTCGTCATGCATGTTTCTACGTTCCTGTTTTTATGGACTGCCACTGAGAGCTTTTATTGATGTTATCATGAAATAAAGTGAAGTTCGTTTACCGCTGGCTACTTGCTGTTTTTGTACCATACGTTGGAGATTTGCCGTGCGGACGGGTCGTCTGAGCTGACTTCCTCTGCTTGCTAGATTTGTAAATTACTTCCATTTAAAAATCTTAAAGGGGTCCTCTGGTGCTTACACATCTTATCCCCTATCCAAAGGATAGGGGATAAGATGTCTGATCGCGGGAGTCCCGCCGCTGGGGACACCCAGGATCTTGCACGCGGCACCCCGTTTGTAATCAATCCCCGGAGCGTGTTTGCTCCGGGACTGATTACCGGCGACCACAGGGCGGGCAGCGTGTGACGTCACGCCCCCGCCCCCTTGTGATGTCACGCTCCGCTCCTCAATGCAAGCCAATGACAGCTATCACGCCCCCTCCCGTGGGCTTGCATTGAGGGGCGGAGCGTGACGTCACACGGGGGCGGAGGCGTGACATCACACGCCGCCGGCCTTGTGGTCGTCGGTAATCAGTCCCGGAGCGAACACGCTCCAGGGACTGATTACAAACGGGGTGCTGCCTGCAAGATCCCGGGGGTCCCCAGCGGCGGCATTCCCGCAATCAGGCATCTTATCCCCTATCCTTTGGACAGGGGATAAGATGTGTAAGCACCGGAGAACCCCTTTAAAGGCTCAACTCTTGCGGCGCAACTCTTTTAACTTCCCCTGTGCCCGGGCTACAAAAACAAAAAAAAACTAACCTTAACTCACCTTCCTATGTTCCCCCGTTGAACCGATATTGGCATCCCGTTCCTCCACTGCTTCTCAGCTTCCTGCTTGGGCTTGGAACATCACACTGCAGTCAGCGCATCACCGGCTGCAGGGATGTCCCACCTTGGCCGGCGATATGTCATGTAAGGAGCCCAGCCAGCAGGGAGAAGGCGGGGCTCTAGCTCCTTACATGACAGTGCACTCAGCCTATCACTGGCCGAGGCGGGATATCGCTGCGGTCGGCGATATGCTGACTGTAGTGTGACGCTTCGAGCAGCAGCGGAGGAACAGGATGCCAATATTGGCGCAACGGGGGAATGTAGGTGAGTTAAAGTTTGTTTTTCTACTTTGTGCAACCCAGACACAGGTGAAGTTAAAAGAGTTACTTCTTAGCTGCTGTATACTCCAGAAAAAGTTGTATAGTTCTTTCCAGTTTTACCACAGTGCTCTCTACTGTCCACAGCAGGAGAGCTTTCCTATGGGGATTTGCTCCTGCTTTGGACAGTTCGTGATATGAACACAGGTGTCAGCAGAAAGCACTGTGGTCAGACTAAAAAGAACTATACAACTTCCTCTGTAGCATACTGCAGCTGATAAGTACTGGAAGGCCTAAGATTTTTATGTAGAAGTAATTTACAAATCTGTTTAACTTTCTGGAGCCAGTTGATATGAAAAAAAATGTCTTTTTTATGTAGTCGCATCTCCATGAGTGATTACAGTCTATGTACAGCAATATGGGATATCTTGCAGCTGGATAAATACTAGGTTATAAAGATTGGTTTGGTTGTAACCAAAAACCCCTAGCATTGTAAGGAAGCACTGCTTACCACAAAACCATAATGGCAGATTATAATTTAAAGGTCAAACCATGAAGCTTTTATTATAGAAAGAATAGCAGGACATACAGCAGTTTCCAGCAATGGGGCAAAAAGGTCCTTAGACCAAACAAATGATACAAAACAATTCGGTACATATAGGAAGTCCAACAGACATGAGTATTTACAACAGATTAGAAGGGGTCTACCATAGGGTATAATGATGAGCTAAACCAACAAGTGGTAGTCCGACTGTCCCCGCAAACATCAAGTAGTACAGTGCTAGTACAATGACAAAGGATAAGACATATGGAGATGATAACCAAGGTTCCCATACTGTATTAAAACGTTCCACTGTATCTTCCCTAATGGCAGAAAGTTTTTCATAGAGTAGAATTGTGTTCACTCTCGAGATAACAGATTGGAGATGTAAGGTAGGCTGTTTCCCCTGGGATGCTATATGGATTCTGTCCGCCAACAAGATAAACTGAGCCAGGCGGAACACCCCATAGCACATCCTGGAGGGTTTAAAGCCAAGAAGGCAGCTGGCAGGTGTCCTCGGGAGGTGAGTAGGCAATATGGAATGCAGTAGGTCCAGCACCTGAGTCCAGAAGGCAGACACCACAGGGCATGACCACCACACATGATACATTGTACCCAGCATTCCACAACCTCGGAAACAAAGAGGCGAGACAGCGGGGTAAATCTTATGCAATCTAGCTGGGACTAAATAGGCCCTATGCAAAACCTTGAGGGCCGTTTCCGCCAATGAGAATCTGCCAACTGCCTCGGCTGATCACCTCACAACCATCCCTCCATTGAGACACAGAGTATGTAGAATGAATATCTGCCTCCCAATCTCGCATAAATTTCAGTTTACCATCGGACTGTGGTGAGTTAACATGTGAGTATACGGCAGAGAGGAGATCTGGAGCATCAGGGGCATACAGTGCCCTCGCTTCAAAAGATGTGGGAAGAATGTCACGAGGTTGGGGGAGCAGTGAACGTAAAAAAGAGAATATCTGACATGCCCTAAATAATTCTGTAGGTGGTTTAGGGTAAGACATCATAAAGGAGTCGAATGTATGTAATCTACGCCCTAGGAAAAAATCATAAAGTTTGCAGAAGCCAGATGTTGTGCACCATGTAAATCCCCCGGGGAGTATCCCAGGAGAGAAAAGAGGGTTAGCAAAGATCGGGAGCAAAGGAGAGACAGGAGACTGCAGAGTGAACTTAAAGCGAACCTGACGCCAGAGAGACAGAGAATAAAGTGTCACAAGGGCCGATGATTGCAGCAGCGATTGTATAGGGCATGTGGCCCACATGAGCGCAGCTAGTGTGTAAGGGGCTACTAAGGAGCCTTCCAGCGCGACTCCTCTCGGAGCACCTTCTGGCATGTTAATTAAAGCTAGTTGTGCCAGCCTAGCTGCATAATAGTACTTCAAATAGATTGGGGACTGACAGTCCACACACTCGTTTATGATAAAACATGGTTGCCGAAGCAATTCGCGGTTTCTTAGAGGCCCATATGTACATCATTATATCCCTCTGTAGGGACTTAATGTTGGGTTTAATTATAGGAATAGGTAGGGATCTAAACAAGTAAAGTATGCGGGGAAGGATAACCATTTTTATTATATTCATCCTACCTAGCCAAGATAGGTACGGGAAGTTCCATTTAGCCAAATCAGTGCGGATCGAGCGATAGAGGGGGGGGGGGGGTAATTAGCGTTATACAGAGAAAGGATGGAGGGAGTGATTTTAACCCCCAAATATTGTAGTCCCGATGAGGAGTCCCAAAAAACAAAGTTCAGGGATATTAAGTGTTGCAAGGGGGTCGGGACATTGCAGTATAAAATTTCGGATTTAGTTATATTTATGCGGAGTCCCGAGTGAGTGGAGAAGTCGGTGAGAATCTTAAGGAGGCTCGGCAGGGACACAAGAGGGTCAGTTAAGGTAAGCAGTAGATCATCCGCAAAAAGGTTAACTTTGTAGTCTCGAGAAGCTACAAATACGCCCTCAATATCAGGGCAGGCCCGTGTCAAGGCTGCTAATGGTTCCATAACCAACGCAAACAACGCTGGGAATAGCGGACATCCCTGTCGCGTACCCCGCCAAACCTCCAAGGGCTGGGGCAAGGTGGAAGGGAGTTTTAAGAAAGCTCTAGGGGTAGAGTATAGACACCTTAGGATTTGAATAAAAGATCCAGAGAAACCATATTTGGTGAGCACTGCAAACAGATACTGCCAAGACACGCTGTCAAATGCCTTCTCTATGTCCAGGGAAAGGGCACAGAGTGGCTTCGCGTGAGTATTAGACCATTGAATAAGAACAAGAATCTTCCTGACATTATCAGGCGCTTGCCGTCCAGGCACAAAACCTACTTGATCCATATTCGCCAGCGAAGGCAGAAATCTGTTCAAGCATCTCGCCAAAATATAGGTGAGCAATTAAGAGTCTATATTCAGAAGAGAGATGGGCCTATAATTTGCTACCTGGTGATGATCCTTATGAGGTTTAGGCAAAATGGTGATCATGGCATCCAGGAATTCTGACGGGAGAGAGGAGGAGGAAACGAGAGAGTTAAAAAACTGCAACAAAAACGGGGACAGTATAGAGCCAAATTTCTTATAATACGCTGCGGTCAGGCCATCAGGCCCAGGAGATTTTCCAAATTTGAGCCTAGCTATCCCATCCGAGAGCTCCTCGGATGAAATAGGTGCATTCAATATCTCTCCAGCATCAGGAGGGAGATGTGGAAGAGAAACCGAGGCCAAGGAAGTAGAGAGAGCATCAGAGAAGGATAGAGGCGGGAAGGTTCAGTGTACAGGCTAGAGTAAAAAGAGTGAAATGCAGAATATATTTTATCAGAGTGGGAAGTGTGTACCCTGGTCTTAACTGGATACTGTGAACTCTGTTGAAGGAAGAGGTCTGTTTTAACATGGAAGCCAGTAATCTATCTGGTTTGTTTGAAGATTTATAGTAAAATGCCCTGGTCCATCTCAGAGCCCTCTCCACTACCGTGGACTGAAGAGCATCCAGTTGCAATTTAGTGTCCCTGAGTTCCCTGTAGAGGAACGGAGAGGGGTTGTCACGATGCCGGCTGGCAGGTAGTGGATCCTCTGTGCCAGAGAGGGATTGGCGTGGACCGTGCTAGTGGATCGGTTCTAAGCCACTACTGGTTTTCACCAGAGCCCGCCGCAAAGCGGGATGGTCTTGCTGCGGCGGTAGTGACCAGGTCGTATCCACTAGCAACGGCTCAACCTCTCTGGCTGCTGAAGATAGGCGCGGTACAAGGGAGTAGACAGAAGCAAGGTCGGACGTAGCAGAAGGTCGGGGCAGGCAGCAAGGATCGTAGTCAGGGGCAACGGCAGGAGGTCTGGAACACAGGCTAGGAACACACAAGGAACGCTTTCACTGGCACAATGGCAACAAGATCCGGCAAGGAAGTGCAGGGGAAGTGAGGTGATATAGGGAAGTGCACAGGTGAAGACACTAATTGGAATCACTGCGCCAATCAGCGGCGCAGTGGCCCTTTAAATCGCAAAGACCCGGCGCGCGCGCGCCCTAGGGAGCGGGGCCGCGCGCGCCGGGACAGGACCGAGGGAGAGCGAGTCAGGTACGGGAGCCGGGGTGCGCATCGCGAGCGGGCGCTACCCGCATCGCGAATCGCATCCCGGCTGGAAGCGGAATCGCAGCGCCCCGGGTCAGTGGATCTGACCGGAGCGCTGCAGCGGGGAGAGTGTAGCGAGCGCTCCGGGGAGGAGCGGGGACCCGGAGCGCTCGGCGTAACAGTACCCCCCCCCTTGGGTCTCCCCCTCTTCTTAGAGCCTGAGAACCTGAGGAGCAGACTTTTGTCTAGGATGTTGTCCTCAGGTTCCCAGGATCTCTCTTCAGGACCACAACCCTCCCAGTCCACTAAAAAAAAAGTTTTCCCTCTGACCTTTTTAGAGGCTAAGATCTCTTTGACAGAGAAGATGTCCGAGGAGCCGGAAACAGGAGTGGGAGGAACAGATTTGGGAGAAAAACGGTTGAGGATGAGTGGTTTAAGAAGAGAGACGTGAAAGGCATTAGGGATACGAAGAGAAGAAGGAAGAAGAAGTTTGTAAGAGACAGGATTAATTTGACACAAAACTTTGAAAGGACCAAGATAGCGTGGTCCCAACTTGTAGCTAGGGACACGGAAGCGGACATATTTAGCGGAGAGCCATACCTTGTCTCCAGGGGAAAAAACGGGAGGAGCTCTTCTTTTCTTATCTGCGAACTTCTTCATGCGTGATGAAGCCTGTAAGAGAGAATTTTGGGTCTCTCTCCATATGATGGAAAGGTCACGAGAAATTTCATCCACAGCGGGTAGACCAGAGGGCAAGGGGGTAGGGAGGGGGGGAAGAGGGTGACGGCCGTACACCACGAAAAATGGGGATTTGGAGGAAGATTCAGAGACTCTGAAGTTATACGAGAATTCGGCCCATGGAAGGAGATCTGCCCAGTCATCCTGGCGGGAGGAAACAAAATGTCGCAAATAATCACCCAAGACCTGGTTAATTCTTTCTACTTGTCCATTGGACTGGGGATGATATGCAGAAGAAAAATTTAATTTAATCTTGAGTTGTTTACAGAGAGCCCTCCAGAATTTAGACACGAATTGGACACCTCTATCCGAGACGATCTGCGTAGGCAACCCGTGAAGACGAAAAATGTGTACAAAAAATTGTTTAGCCAACTGAGGCGCTGAAGGAAGACCAGGAAGAGGGATGAAATGTGCCATTTTGGAGAATCGATCAACGACCACCCAAATAACAGTGTTGCCACGGGAAGGGGGTAAATCAGTAATAAAATCCATACCAATCAGAGACCAAGGCTGTTCGGGGACAGGCAGGGGATGAAGAAAACCAGCGGGCTTCTGGCGAGGAGTCTTATCCCGGGCACAGATAGTGCAGGCTCGGACAAAGTCCACAACATCCGTCTCCAGAGTCGGCCACCAATAGAAGCGGGAGATGAGTTGCAGAGATTTCTTGATGCCCACATGACCTGCGAGATGGGAGGAGTGACCCCATTTGAGGATTCCGAGGCGTTGGCGTGGAGAAACAAAGGTCTTTCCTGGAGGAGTTTGCCTGATGAAGGCAGGAGAAGTGGAGATCAGGCAGTCAGGTGGAATGATGTGTTGCGGAGAGAGTTCAACTTCTGAGGCATCCGAGGAACGAGAGAGAGCATCGGCCCTAATGTTCTTATCGGCAGGACGAAAGTGAATCTCAAAATTAAACCAGGCAAAGAACAGAGACCACCGGGCCTGGCGAGGATTCAGCCGTTGGGCAGACTGGAGGTAGGAGAGGTTCTTGTGGTCGGTGTAAATAATAACTGGAAATCTTGATCCCTCCAGCAGATGCCTCCATTCCTCAAGTGCTAATTTAATGGCTAGAAGCTCTCGATCCCCGATGGAGTAGTTCCTCTCCGCCGGAGAGAAGGTCCTAGAAAAAAAACCACAAGTGACGGCATGCCCGGAAGAATTTTTCTGTAGAAGAACAGCTCCAGCTCCCACTGAGGAGGCATCAACCTCCAGTAGGAAGGGTTTGGAAGGGTCAGGTCTGGAGAGCACGGGAGCCGAAGAAAAGGCAGACTTGAGTCGTTTAAAGGCGTCTTCCGCTTGAGGAGGCCAGGACTTGGGATCGGCATTTTTTTTGGTTAAAGCCACGATAGGAGCCACAAGGGTAGAAAAATGTGGAATAAATTGCCTGTAATAATTGGCGAACCCCAAAAAGCGTTGGATAGCACGGAGTCCGGAGGGGCGTGGCCAATCTAAGACGGCAGAGAGTTTGTCTGGATCCATTTGTAGTCCCTGGCCAGAGACCAAATATCCTAGAAAAGGAAGAGATTGGCATTCAAACAGACATTTCTCAATTTTAGCATAGAGTTGATTGTCACGAAGTCTCTGAAGAACCATACGGACATGCTGGCGGTGTTCTTCTAGATTGGCCGAAAAAATTAGGATATCATCCAGATATACAACAACACAGGAGTATAACAGATCACGAAAAATTTCATTAACAAAGTCTTGGAAGACAGCAGGGGCGTTGCACAGGCCAAAGGGCATGACCAGATACTCAAAGTGTCCATCTCTGGTGTTAAATGCTGTTTTCCACTCATCCCCCTCTCTGATGCGGATGAGGTTATAGGCGCCTCTTAAGTCCAATTTAGTAAAGATGTGGGCACCTTGGAGGCGATCAAAGAGTTCAGAGATGAGGGGTAAGGGGTAGCGGTTCTTAACCGTGATTTTATTAAGACCGCGGTAGTCAATGCAAGGACGTAGGGAGCCATCTTTTTTGGACACAAAGAAAAATCCGGCTCCGGCAGGAGAGGAGGATTTACGGATAAAGCCCTTTTTTAGATTCTCCTGGACGTATTCAGACATGGCAAGAGTCTCTGGGGCAGAGAGAGGATAAATTCTGCCCCGGGGTGGAGTAGAGCCCGGGAGGAGGTCGATAGGACAATCATAAGGCCTGTGAGGAGGTAGAGTCTCCGCTTGTTTTTTGCAGAAAACATCCGCGAAGTCCATATAGGCCTTAGGGAGACCGGTTACTGGAGGAACCACAGAGTCACGGCAAGGGTTACTGGGAACCGGTTTTAGACAGTCCTTGGAACAAGAGGGCCCCCAACTCTTGATCTCCCCAGTGGACCAATCCAGGGTTGGGGAATGAAGTTGAAGCCAGGGAAGTCCAAGGAGAATTTCCGAGGTGCAATTGGGGAGGACCAAAAGTTCAATCCTCTCGTGATGAGATCCGATGCTCATTAGAAGGGGCTCCGTGCGGAAACGTATGGTACAGTCCAATCTTTCATTGTTTATACAATTGATGTAAAGGGGTCTGGCGAGACTGGTCACTGGGATGTTGAACCTGTTGACGAGAGAGGCCAAAATAAAATTTCCTGCAGATCCAGAGTCCAAGAAGGCCACAGTAGAGAAGGAGAAGGCAGAGGCAGACATCCGCACAGGCACAGTAAGACGTGGAGAAGCAGAGTAGACATCAAGGATTGTCTCACCTTTGTGCGGAGTCAGCGTACGTCTTTCCAGGCGGGGAGGGCGGATAGGACAATCCCTCAGGAAGTGTTCGGTACTAGCACAGTACAGGCAGAGGTTCTCCATGCGGCGTCGTGTCCTCTCTTGAGGTGTCAGGCGAGACCGGTCGACCTGCATAGCCTCCACGGCGGGAGGCACAGGAACAGATTGCAGGGGACCAGAGGAGAGAGGAGCCGAGGAGAAGAAACGCCTCGTGCGAACAGAGTCCATATCTTGGCGGAGCTCCTGACGCCTTTCGGAAAAACGCATGTCAATGCGAGTGGCTAGGTGAATAAGTTCATGAAGATTAGCAGGCATTTCTCGTGCGGCCAGAACATCTTTAATGTTGCTGGATAGGCCTTTTTTAAAGGTCGCGCAGAGGGCCTCATTGTTCCAGGATAATTCTGAAGCAAGAGTACGGAATTGTACGGCATACTCGCCAACGGAAGAATTACCCTGGACCAGGTTCAACAGGGCAGTCTCAGCAGAAGAGGCTCGGGCAGGTTCCTCAAAGACACTTCGGATTTCCGAGAAGAAGGAGTGTACGGAGGCAGTGACGGGGTCATTGCGGTCCCAGAGCGGTGTGGCCCAAGACAGGGCTTTTCCAGACAGAAGGCAGACTACGAAAGCCACCTTAGACCTTTCAGTGGGAAACAGGTCCGACATCATCTCCAGATGCAGGGAACATTGGGAAAGAAAGCCACGGCAAAACTTAGAGTCCCCATCAAATTTATCCGGCAAGGATAGGCGTAGACCAGGAGCGGCCACTCGCTGCGGAGGAGGTGCAGGAGCTGGCGGAGGAGATGACTGCTGAAGCTGTGGTAGTAACTGCTGTAGCATAACGGTCAGTTGAGACAGCTGTTGGCCTTGTTGCGCTATCTGTTGTGACTGCTGGGCGACCACCGTGGTGAGGTCAGCGACAACTGGCAGAGGAACTTCAGCGGGATCCATGGCCGGATCTACTGTCACGATGCCGGCTGGCAGGTAGTGGATCCTCTGTGCCAGAGAGGGATTGGCGTGGACCGTGCTAGTGGATCGGTTCTAAGCCACTACTGGTTTTCACCAGAGCCCGCCGCAAAGCGGGATGGTCTTGCTGCGGCGGTAGTGACCAGGTCGTATCCACTAGCAACGGCTCAACCTCTCTGGCTGCTGAAGATAGGCGCGGTACAAGGGAGTAGACAGAAGCAAGGTCGGACGTAGCAGAAGGTCGGGGCAGGCAGCAAGGATCGTAGTCAGGGGCAACGGCAGGAGGTCTGGAACACAGGCTAGGAACACACAAGGAACGCTTTCACTGGCACAATGGCAACAAGATCCGGCAAGGAAGTGCAGGGGAAGTGAGGTGATATAGGGAAGTGCACAGGTGAAGACACTAATTGGAATCACTGCGCCAATCAGCGGCGCAGTGGCCCTTTAAATCGCAAAGACCCGGCGCGCGCGCGCCCTAGGGAGCGGGGCCGCGCGCGCCGGGACAGGACCGAGGGAGAGCGAGTCAGGTACGGGAGCCGGGGTGCGCATCGCGAGCGGGCGCTACCCGCATCGCGAATCGCATCCCGGCTGGAAGCGGAATCGCAGCGCCCCGGGTCAGTGGATCTGACCGGAGCGCTGCAGCGGGGAGAGTGTAGCGAGCGCTCCGGGGAGGAGCGGGGACCCGGAGCGCTCGGCGTAACAGGGGTCCTGTTGGTGGGCATATGTCAATCTATGCATCTTAGCCTCTAGTGCCCGCTGAGTCCCGGTCCGATCACGTTTAATGCCAGTAGCAAGAGATATAATACGTCCCTTAATAAAGGGTTTATGGGCCAACCATACCCACTTCAGGTCCGGGTCCCCCGTCATATTAATAGAGAAGTAAGAGCTGAGGTCGTCCTCAAGCTGTTGACGTATTCTGGGCATAGTGAGGAGGGATTCGTTAAGCCTCCAACTAAACGGATAGGTAGGGGCGGACGTAAAATTAAAGGAAGCTAGGACCATATCGTGATTGGACAAAGCCGACGGCATGTGACGAGCATAAAGCAGTAGAGGCAGTGAACGAGTATCAGACAGTATCCAATCAATCCTAGTATAATGTTTCTGAGAAGGCAAATAGTAGGAGTACCCTTTAGAGTTGCCATTGTACTCACGCCACACATCCACCAAGGAGTTATTAGTGAATAAAGAGGCCAAAAGTCTCTGCTGCGTACCTGATCTGCGAAACGGGGCAGTGTTAGAACGGTCCAGTCTACCATTAAAAACAAAATTAAAGTCACCAGCCCAAATCAGAATGTCGTAGGTCAGGGACGCAACAGTTTTACACAGATTCTGGAAAAATATCAAAGGTGAGTCAGTGAGAGCATATGAATTAACCAAACATAGCGTTTTATCATACAGAGAGCCCACAACAATGAGAGACCGTCCCTCCCTATCAGGTTGAACCCTCTCCACCTGTAAAGGAAAATAATTATGTAACAGCGTCATAACTCCCCTAAACTTAGACACATATGCAGACATGTAGCAACTTTGATATAGCTTATGGAAAAACTGGGGTGTAGAACCGGTGGAGAAATAAGTTTCTTGTAAGCAGATTACACGAAGATGCAGCTTCACATAGTCCTTGAAAGCTTTACTCCTCTTATGCGGGGAATTGAAACCCCTAACATTATGCGAGATAATTTTACTCATCATAGCGGTAAGTGGAAGACGAAAAAGGAATGACGAACCGGGGGGGGGGGGGGGAAGGTTCAGAGAAGAGAAAGGGTGTGGGGGGGAGCTGGGGACAAAGGAGAAACACAAGAAGGAATAGCCACAAAGGATAGTGGGAAAAAGAAAAGAAGAAAGAGGGGCGAGGAGGAAAGAAAGGGAGAGAAGGGAGAGAGGAAAGAGGGAGGTGTGGAAGAGAAAAGAAGGAGAAAGGGAAAGAAAAGGGGAGAAGATGAATGGGAAGGAAAAAGGGAGAAAGGGAGAAGAAGAGGGATAGATAGAGGGAGGGGTAGAAAGGGGGGGGAGATATACAACAAACGAGACAAGAGAGACAAAAGGTAGAAGAGGGGAATAAGTAAGTGGGTGGGAAGACAGCAGTAGTGGACAGGAAGAGCAGTACAACAACTAAAAATACAGTGGGGCTAACTAAGATACTGCAGGCTAACCGTCACCGGAAAAATGAAGGTACGGAAAGGGCAGAAACACAGGCAGGTATGAGTAGCCTGTAAGACACTAAACAGTCACTTTAAGTCACTTAAGAAGAAAAAAAGCAAAAATGTCAACAAAGATCATATCAGGTAGGAGCAGCGTCCATCCTCAGGAAATGATGGGTGCGTCTGGAGTCCCGGGTCTGTGTCCAGGTCCTGGTGGGGCGTCCCGCCCTCTGCGGCATAGGTGGCGGATCTACAAGCTGTATGCGTTCCTTCTGGAAAAGGTCTCGGGCCTCCGCAAAAGATTTGACCAAGGTAAGTGAAAAGGGGAATCCCCATCGACATTTAATCCCCTCTCTCTGCAGCGGCAATGTGATGGGGCGAAACTCCCTGCGGCGGGCAAGCGTGGTGGGTGCAAGGTCTGAATACAGGTGCACGGACGGGGCCATACCAGGGAGCACAGGCATGTTTCTCGCGGCTTGGAGGAGAACATCGCGGACCTCCGGATAGTGTAGCTTTAGAACAATGTCCCGTGGCGTTTCAGGGTTTTTAGGCCTGGCTAGTGCCCTATGAATCCGGTCAAACCGGAGCAGCTCGGGCTGAAGCTGTGGGGCAATTTCGTAAAACAAGGCAGAAATTGTCTTACTTAAGTCGGTCACGTCCTCCGGGAGGCCTCGGATACGTAGATTGGCCCGGCGTGAGCGGTTCTCGAGGTCCTCCAATTTTAGTTCCAGGGCCTGTAACTGTGTGGCATGGTCGTCCAGGTCCCGGCGATCCGCCTCAACCGCATCAGTCAGCTCATCAATTTTAGCCTCCGAGTCCGCTACTCTCTGTCCCAGGTCCTACAGCTGGGAAGAGATTGCAGAGACAGCTTTATCCAGAGACGTCTGAAACAGTTCCTTGATGTTGCGGAACATGGCCGCCGGAGAGAGATCCGCCATAGCAGGTGCGTCATTTTCATCAGAGTGGTGAGAAGGCGGGCTGTGGCAGGGGGCCGCCATCTTGGAGCTGGAGCTCGCTCTGAAAATATCCGGAATAGATTGAGAGAGACGCTGCAAATTCTTCAGCTCTTTCTTCCGGCCGGTGCGGGGCATGGTCCCCTGCACTATAGTCTAAAAGTCTGCAGGTCAGGAACCGATATCGGCGCTTAGAAGAGCTTAGTCACTCCAGTCAGCATGGAGCTCACATAAGGCGCTGCCGTCCGTGAGCTGTGCGCATGCACCTCCCCGGCAGATTATAATTTAACTATGTCAGCTTTAAGAAATAGCAACAGAGGTTGTACACACAAAGCAATGGGTGCAAAACCTGCACATCATAACTTAAATATAAATGTTGTCTATTGCAATTAACATCTCAACTGGTAACAATGTGAAATATTTATTAGATGCTCTTTTAATTATCCGCTAAAAGCATGTAGCTCTGTATGCCAGGGGACGGAGATCAGTCCCACACACCAATTAATGTGCACTCGCCCAAAGACATTTTTAGAAAATGATTACATGTGATTTCAATGAAATAATTCAAAGTGACATCTGTGGTTGGTAAATCCCCAAATTCTCAATACACTTCCAGACTCTTCCTAAAATGTTGTATCAATAACAATGTTTGTTCTGCCATAGTGATTTTAGAGTTCAGGCCCTTTGTTTATGGCCCTCTTTCTTTTGGCAACTGCAGGTACAATTGTGTCCTAATGACATGAAGAATGTCACAGCAATGCTAAAAAGTTACACTAGGGTGAGGCTTTATCATCATATGACAGAATTAAATCATATGCATTTGTTTATAGAAGAGGATCCTGACACTACAGTCATCACTGTGGAACTGGACAACATGTCAAAAGTTTTTAAAGTGACAGTGCCTAATAAAAAATGTGTAATGTGTTTTTATACACATTACACATTTTTTATTAGGCACTGTCACTTTAAAAATTTTTGACATGTTGTAGGGACAAGTCAAAAGATTTATTTGTTTAGGGTCTTTAATTGAAGTGCTCAGACCCCGACCGATCACTAGAATGAGCTGGGAGAAGAGTGTTTTAAGCTAGACAAACTTACAATGTAAGTCTATGGTATTGCTTCTGTCAGTCACGTGCTTCTCTTTATGCTCATTTTAGTGATCAAACATCCAGGCCCCTAACCGATCAAAACTTTTGACTTGTTTCTATGGTATGTGAATTGGGAAAAGTTTTTGAAAGTGACAGATATACTTTAAATGTCTGTACAAATAATATATTTTGTCCGCCTGTACACATGCAGCGTTTGATCAGGTTTTGTGTAAATTTTTTATGCAGTTTTTATGACCCATAATTGCCACTGGTTCAAAAAGTACACTAAAAAACCTTCAAGAAAACCTGATTAAAATCTGCATTTAAATGGCACCCTTTTACTCTAGCTTCTAATGTTTGTTATTAGCTGAACATTCTGGCTTCACAAAACAGACCTTAAAGAAATGACAGTAAATTTATATATTTTCCAGATACAAAAAACATGGAATCTCTGACTGTTGAGGAAAAATTTGGATATTTTGTCATTTGCATTTCTAAAACAAAAGCAAACACAACCCCAACAAGATAGTTTACAATTGAAACAGGAAAGGGATTATAAAAAAAAATTGAAAATGGAAGGGATTATAAAATTTCTTTAGGATAGAAATTTGACACAGAGCATGACAAAAGATGTTGGTTGTTCCCAGTCAGCTGTGTGTAAAATAGCAAATACAATCAATATGGACGGATATTAAAGGAAAAAATGCAGGTCGACTAAGGAAGCTTCACAACGTCAAGATATAAAACTTCAAGCAATGTGCTATGAAGATAGAAAATGCACAACACGTCAAATGAAAAAAAAAAAAAACAGCAACAAATGGATGGAGACAGGAGTCATTATTTGTGACAGAAATGTAAATAACTGACTGAATGTAGTAAAAACCAGCATTTAAAAAAATAAGGTTAAAGAATACCTGTCATCAAACCATATTTTCTAGACTAACTCAGATTATATTCCCCTCTTGCAGTTAAACACCCCTCCTGCCGTAAAAAAAAAATTCCAAGCTTAACCCCTTAAGGACCAAGGACGTACCGGTACGTCCTTGGTCCTGCTCTTCTGATATAACGCGGGGTTACACAGTAACCCCGCGTCATATCATGGCGGGCCCGGCGTCATAGTGAAGCCGGGACCCGCCTCTAATAGCGCGCAGTGCCGATCGCGGCGCCGCGCGCTATTAACCCTTTAGCCGCGCACTCAGAGCTGAGCCGCGCGGCTAAAAGTGAAAGTGAAATTTCCCGACTAGCTCAGTCGGGCTGTTCGGGATAGCCGCGGCTAATCGCGGCATCCCGAACAGCTCACAGGACAGCGGGAGGGCCCCTACCTGCCTCCTCGCTGTCCGATCGCCGAATGACTGCTCAGTGCCTGAGATCCAGGCATGAGCAGTCATGCGGCAGAATCGTTGATCACTGGTTTCTTATGAGAAACCAGTGATCAACATAGAAGATCAGTGTGTGCAGTGTTATAGGTCCCTATGAGACCTATAACACTGCAAAAAAAATGTGAAAAAAAAAGTGAATAAAGATCATTTAACTCCTCCCCTATTAAAAGTTTGAATCACCCCCCTTTTCCAATAAAAAAAAACACAGTGTAAATAAAAATAAAAATAAACATATGTGGTATCACCGCGTGCGGAAATGTCCGAATTATAAAAATATATAATTAATTAAACCGCTCGGTCAATGGCGTGCGCGCAAAAAAATTCCAAAGTCCAAAATAGTGCATTTTTGGTCACTTTTTATATCATTTAAAAATGAATAAATGATCAATAAGTCCTATCAATGCAAACATGGTACCGTTAAAAACTTCAGATCACGGCGCAAAAAATGAGCCCTCATACCGCCCCATACACGGAAAAATAAAAAAGTTATAGGGGTCAGAAGATGACAATTTTAAACGTATTAATTTTCCTGCATGTAGTTATGATTTTTTCCAGAAGTCCGACAAAATCAAACCTATATAAGTAGGGTATCATTTTAATCGTATGGACCTACAGAATACATATCAGGTGCCATTTTTACCGAAAAATGTACTACGTAGAAACGGAAGCCCCCAAAAGTTACATTGTCGCACAATGATTTTTTTTCCCGCTTCACCATAGATTTTTGGGCAAAATGACTGACGTCATTACAAAGTAGAATTGGTGGCGCAAAAAATAAGCCATCATATGGATTTTTAGGTGTAAATTTGAAAGAGTTATGATTTTTTAAAGGCAAGGAGCAAAAAACGAAAATGCAAAAACGGAAAAACCTCCGGTCCTTAAGGGGTTAAAAAAGCTCTGTATCATACCTTTCCCCTTGCTCACATTGTCTGAGCTCCCGGCAGGAGAAAGTGGGCGTTCCCCAGCATGCGTGACATCAATGAAGCTTGCGAGAGCTGTACCTTGCCATGCCCCGCGCGTACTTCCTGAGTTTGGAGGAGACCAAACTAACTGTTTAACGTGTGCAGGGAACAGTGCTGAGCCACCTAGTGGCTGTCTTTTCAATTACATTAAAAACATATAGGGGGACATTTATCAATGTTTGCTTATGTATTCCTTTTTTTAGTAATTTTTTCCTTATTTTTTTTTTGCTTATGTATGACTTATTTATCAACTGGTTTCAGCCTGTTGCTAAATTTCTTTCACGTAAGCAATTTTTTCTTTTTTAATTTGGTAGTAGCTTTTTCTGCTCCATGTTTGAGCTGGAGTAAATTTAGCCAATTTTTAACCTTATTGCAGTTGCGAATACCAGAATACCCGTAGTCCATTTTAAAATTATTACTACGTAGTTAAGTTTTAGAAAACTTGCTTTTCTCACTTTCCAGTCAAAATGTCGCACGAAAAATCGCTTAGTCGCAGGTGCGACATTTGTGCAACATTTTTAGTAAAATTTTTTTTTAAACTAAATCGCTTAATAAATGTCTGTCATAAAGATTGAGAATTTTTACAGCAAGTAAATTGCAAAGTGTCTTATAATAACATAAAGAACAATATATTAAAAATTTTGTTTGGTGACAGGTACTCTTTAATACTGAACATTAAAAAAGGGGTTACGGTGGGTTAAAAAAAGAGAAGTGATTATGAAGTGTGAATGACTGGAAGAAAGTGATATTCAGTAATGAGTCACCAATCTGCATTGGCCAAGGAGATGATGCTGGATTGTTTGCCTGTTGCCATTACGATGACACATAAGGTGATGTCATTTATAATATAAGGTTGTATGTCCGGTAAAGAACAAGAGGACTAGGCAATCAATACCTCAACAGTCAATGTATAGATAAACACTGAAATTTAGAACATCTATCCATTCAATAGATAGGATGATCATGCCTCAGAGATAGTAAGCTTTTCCAGAACGTTTTAAAGGAGATATGCAGCGCACAACAATTGCTTTTCCCATACAGCAGAAACAAAAGTTATATAACTTTCCAATATACTTGTATTTTCTCTCTTTCACAGTTCATCTGTAATTCCTTCCTGGGCTGTGTACAGGAAGCTCAGTAGTTCTTCCAGCTAGTATGACTTTCGAGCCCATAGAGCTGCATTAGGCAGCCATATTAGGCTCGGAATGTCAATATTGCCCACAATGCAACAGGAGGGTTTTCTCCCTCCAGTCACCCTCCTGCTCCAGCCTGACGAGCTGCTCCTTATGAATATTCATTATGTCATTATACGTCCATCCCTGATAGGCTGAGCTTTGCAGCCTCCTGTATGGCCACTGTAACCCTCCCAGCCAGATCCGAAAGACCCAATCCCCACCGGCATTCTTTATGCTAGTATAGCAGGTACAGTGGTCTGCAATCCATGTGTCTCCAACGGTGCCAAACAACCACTCCCAGCATGCCTGGACAGCATTGGGCTGTCCAGACATGCTGGGAGTTGTAGTTTTGCCACCACTGGAGACACATAGGTTGGAGACCACTGTACATGCTATACTAGCATAAAGAATGCCGGAGGGGATCGGGTTTTTCGGAGAAGATCAGTGGTCTGCAAACTATGTGTCCCCAGCAGTGGCAAAACAACAACTCCCAGCATGCCCGGACAGCCTTTGGCTGTCTGGGCATGCTGGGAGTTGTAGTTTTGCCACCGCTGGGGACACACAATGACGAGCCTGCCCTGCTGCATAGCAGGAAGTGCTCATGACAATATTGAAACTAGGCCCCCCCTGTATGCCCCCCTGTGTGCTCCCCTGTGTGCCCCCTCTAAACTTATCAAGCAGGGAAGCGAGCGGCATCAGAGCTCGCTCCCCGGCCAGCCTGTTGATTCCCGACTCAAAGTTGTGGGAGTTGTAGTACCAGTGCAGAGGGACAACTCCCATCATTCCCAGATATAATTAGCATCACGGGAGTAGTAGTACCAGCACGGAGGGACAGCCTCCAGCTGTTGCTAAACTACAACTCCCATCATTTACAGACAGGCAAATTATATCTGGGAGTGATGGGGGTTGTAGTTTCAAAAAAGCGAGCCTGCAGCTGTAGTTTAGCAACATCTGGTTGTAGTTTAGCAACATCTGGAGGCTCCCTGTTTGGAATCATTGTTTTTATGGGCATTCTCCCCAGGGGAGAGCGTCCAAAATGTACTAACCCTTTTTTCGTGTTTTTCTTTTCTTCTCATTTCAGATACGTGTTAGTGGAGGACTTCTTGAGATTCGGTGGACTACATCGATGACCAGCGTTTAAAAAATTTTTTAAAAATATTTTTATAAAATGGTTAACGAGGGCTTTCCGGGGAGTGTTTTTGGAATAAAATTTTTTTACAACATGTGTTGTGTTTTTTTATTTTATTTATTTTACAGGCTTAGTAGTGGAAGCTGTCTTATTGATGGAATCCATTACTAAGCCAGGGCTTAGCATTGACCCCAAAACCAGATAGCGCTAACCCCCAATTATTACCCGGTACCCACTGCCCCAGTACCAATGGGAAGAGCCAGTACCAACAGGCCCGAAGCTTCAAATATGGTGCTCCTGGGCTTAGGCGGTAACAGGCTGATGTTATTTAGGCTGGGGAGGGCCAGTAATAATGGTCCTCACCCACCCTGGTAACGTCAGGCTGTTGCTGTTTGGTTGGTATTTGGCTGATACTGAAAATAAGGGAAACCACACACATGTTTTTTTTCCATTTATTTATTGTTGGAAAAAAAACGCATAAGGTTTCCTGTATTTCATTATCAGCCAGATACAACCAAGCAGCTTGACATTGTCAGGGTGGGCGAGGACCATTGTTACTGGCCCTCCCCAGCCTAAATAGCGCCATCCTGTTCCCACCTAGGCTCTGAAGCGCCATATTTGACACTACGGCCTGTTGGTAATGGCTCTTCCCAGCACCCCTGCGGAAGTGGGTACTGGGGTAATGATTGGGGGTTAGCACTAAGGCTAAGCCCTGGCTTAGAAATGGATTCCGTCTATAAGATGGCTTCCACTACTATGCCTGTAAAATAAATGTAAAAAAAACACAACATGTTTTAAAAATGTTTAATTCCAAAAAACACTCCCCCACAAGCCCTCGTTAGCCTTTTTATTAAAAGATTAAAAAAATAAAAATAAAACGCTGGTCATCAAAGCAGTCCCCAAATCCGTAGTAGTCCACAGGATACACGGATCTGAAAAGAGAAGAAAAGAAAAAAATGAATAATGGGTTATTACAATGCGGGCGCTCTCCCCTGGGGAGGACACCCATAAAGCAGTGTCTTCCCAGAGATGTGGAAATCCTATCGCCCGACGCCCAGGACAAGTAGTTTTGGGCGCCGGGCAGGTGATTTTTTAAAACAGATTTAGCCCTGTATCGGGCTAGCAGGGACAGACCGACTTCCCCCTTATTTTTCTTTAATGCCGGTGTGAGGCGCAGGAGCCGATACAAGTCTGCACCTCACACCGGCGCTCAGGGTGTATGGAGGGGGCGGCGGTGTGAGGTGAGATTTCCAAACCCATCTCACCTCACAGCGGCCCCCAGCTGATTTCAGTAGCCGGGGGCCACTGCTCAGAGCCCCCCCGAGCCGGTGTGAGGGGATCTCACCTCACCTCCTCTCCGCTCTCCGAAGTTTGCAGAAGCTAGAGCGGGGAGGAGCGAGGGCAGAGCCCGAGGACGGTCTGCAGGAGATGATTGGAGAGCGCAGCTCTGAATACAAGAAGACAGGGGGAGAATGAGGATGTACACAGCCCCTCCCTCCCCTGCTCTGTCTACACAGGACCTCGCTTATCACGGGGAGGTTTCAAGTTTCACGAAGGGAAAACACAGAGCGGGGGGAGGGGAGAGGACATGTGTGAGGAGACATACTGAACTGCACTGCACAGGCTGGGGATTTCACCTCACACCGGCATGTATGTATGTATATGTATGTATTGTATGATTAGGGGGGGTGTATCAGCGGCAGGTGTATGTATGATGTGTGCATATGTATGGTGTATGTGTCATGTGTATATATGATGTGTGTATGTTGTCTGTATGATGTGTCTATGTGTGTATGTAATTTATGATATAGGGGGCAGCAGCCCGGTGTATGTATGATGTGTGTATGGTGTATGTGTGATGTGTGTATGTAATGTATGATGTGCGGGGGCATCAGCAGGTGTATGTATGATGTGTGTATATGTATGGTGTGAGTGTATGTGTGATGCGTGTGTATATATGATGTGTGTATGTAATGTATGATGTGGGGGGGGGCAGCGGCGGCTGTATGTATGTATGAAATGTATGATATAGGGGGCAGTGGCCCGGTGTATGTATATGTGTATGTATGATATGTGTATGAATGTATGTTTTGTATAGGGGCGGACTGACAAGTGCTGCTGCCAGTTGTGCTATCTAATTTTTTTATTTTTTTTTGTGGTTTCCGGTCATCCGCACTAAATTGCACCACCAGAATCCCACCCCTTCATACTCGCCTGACGACCAAGAGCCCCACGGATGCACGCAAACATGCCCGAACCAAAACTACAACTTCCAGCATGTTGCACCGTAACCTAAACTTTAGAATTATAAAGTGTAACATGCTGGGAGTTGTAGTTTTGGTTCGGGTCAGCTGCAGAGCCATAGGCTGCAACAGGGCATGCAGGGTGTTGTAGTTACTAACTGCAATTCCCAGTATTCCTTGACACAGACTATGGCTCTGCAGCTGACACGAACCAGCATGTTACACAATAACCTTAACTGCACTACTATACAGTGCAACATGCTGCAACACCCACACAACCATAGGCTGCATTAGGGCATGCTGGGTGTTATCTACTAACTAAATGCAACATAATGACACATAAATTAGAGTAAATAAAATGCACCCCCCCCCCCAGAAACACAGCACTGTTCAGTGTTTTCCAATCAAAAGACTCCATATATAAGTCCCTAAGAAGACTGAAAAATAGTGATTAAAATATTTGAAAAAGTGCGTATATATGTGAATAATCCCCTTTCCTAATAAAAGTTCTGATAATAAATGGTTCCAAAAAACTACAGATCACGGCACATAAGATTACCCTCATACATCCCTTTATATAGAAAAATTGGAGTTATGGGGGGGGCGCGCAATTTTCTGGGCTTGCCTCGGGTGTAAAAGGAGCGAGCTACAGCTCTCCCTCCGCTAATAGCCTGGCATGCTGAAATCACCGTGGCCGCTATTAAACCATTAGATCACCGCTGTCTAAGTTGACAGCAGTGTCTAAAGGGATCTTATATCCATCCCTGGTGGTCTAGTGTGGTGAATCGTACTATTTTGGTTGAAATTATTTTATCTACCAGGACAAGTGGATTTTCTTGAGGGACAAGTAGATTGTGTTCCGCTTTAGTCCCTTGGACAAGTAGTTTTTTTTTTTTTATTTCCACACCCCTGCTTCCCAAACAGGGAGCCTCCAGGTGTTGCAAATCTACAACCCCCATCATTCCCAGACAGCCTTTGGCTGGTGGGAAAAAAATGTGGAAAGAAAAAATAAATAACTGTGAAATAAATTAAACTAAACATGTGAAAACAAACAAACACATTACACATTAATATATACAGTCATGGACGTAAATGTTGGCACCCCTAAGATTTTTCAAGAAAATAAAGTATTTCTCACAGAAAAGGATTGCAGTAACACATGTTTAGCTATACACATATTTATTCCCTTTTTTAGTATTGGTACTAAACCAAAAAAGGGAGGAAAAAAAGCTAATTGGACATAATGTCACACCAAACTCCAAAAATGGGCTAGACAAAATTATTGGCACCCTTTCAAAATTGTGGTAAAATAAGATTGTTTCAAGCAGGTGATGCTCGTTTAAAGTCACTTGGGGCAAGTAACAGGTGAGGGCAATATAAAAACCACACCTAAAAGCAGATAAAAAGGAGAGAAGTTCACTTAGTCTTTGCATTGTGTGTCTGTATGTGCCACACTAATCATGGACAACAGAAAGAGGAGAAGGGAACTGTCTGTGGACTTGAGAACCAAAATTGTGGAAAAATACCAACAATCTCAAGGTTACAAGTCCATCTCCAGAGATCTAGATTTGCCTTTGTCCACAGTGCTCAACATTATCAAGAAGTTTGCAACCCATGGCACTGTAGCTAATCTCCCTCGGCGTGGACAGAAGAGAAAAATTTATGAAAGGTGTCAATGCAGGATAGTCCAGATGGTGGATAAGCAGCCCCAAACAAGTTCCAAAGATTTCAACATTTCCTGCAGGCTCAGGGAGCATCAGTGTCAGCGTGAACTATCCGTCGACATTTAAATGAAATGAAAAGCAATGGCAGGAGACCCAGGAGGACCCCACTGCTGACACAAAGACATAAAAAAGCAAGACTACATTTTGCCAAAATTAACTTGAGTAAGCCAAAATCCTTCTGAGAAAACGTCTTGTGGATAGATGAGACCAAGATAAAGCTTTTTGGTAAAGCACATTATTCTACTGTTTACTGAAAATGGAATGAGGCCTACAAAGAAAAGAACATATTACCTACAGTGAAATATGGTGGAGGTTCAATGATGTTTTGGGGTAGTTTTGCTGCCTCTGGCACTGGGTGCCTTGAATGTGTGCAAGACATCATGAAATCTGAGGATTACCAACGGATTTTGGGTCGCACTGTACAGCCCAGTGTCAGAAAGCTGGGTTTGTGTCCGAGATCTTGGGTCTTAAAGCAGGGCAATGACCCCAAACATACGTCAAAAAGCACCCAGAAATGGATGGCAACAAAGTGCTGGATGTTACGCCTAGCGCTCCGGGTCCCCGCTCCTCCCCGGAGCGCTCACGGCGTCTCTGTCCCCGCAGCGCCCCGGTCAGTCCCGCTGACCGGGAGCGCTGCACTGTCATGGCCGTCGGGGATGCGATTCGCACAGCGGGACGCGCCCGCTCGGGAATCGCATCCCAGGTCACTTACCCGTCCCGGTCCCCTGCTGTCATGTGCTGGCGCGCGCGGCTCCGCTCTCTAGGGCGCGCGCGCGCCAGCTCTCTGAGACTTAAAGGGCCAGTGCACCAATGATTGGTGCCTGGCCCAATTAGCTTAATTGGCTCCCACCTGCTCCCAGACTATATCTGCTCACTGCCCCTGCACTCCCTTGCCGGATCTTGTTGCCTTGTGCCAGTGAAAGTGTTTAGTGTGTCCAAAGCCTGTGTTACCTGAACTTCTGCTATCCATCTTGACTACGAACCTTGCCGCCTGCCCCGACCTTCTGCTACGTCTGACCTTGCCTCTGCCTAGTCCTTCTGTCCCACGCCTTCTCAGCAGTCAGCGAGGTTGAGCCGTTGCTAGTGGATATGACCTGGTTGCTACTGCCGCAGCAAGACCATCCCGCTTTGCGGCGGGCTCTGGTGAACACCAGTAGCCTCTTAGAACCGGTCCACTAGCACGGTCCACGCCAATCCCTCGCTGACACAGAGGATCCACTACCTGGAAGCCGAATCGTGACAGTAGATCCGGCCATGGATCCCGCTGAGGTGCCGCTGCCAAGTCGCTCAGCAATCGCAGCAAATTGCCCAACAAGGACAGCAGCTGTCGCAGTTGACCGCCACGTTACAGCAACTTCTGCCTCTGCTACAGCAGCAACCATCTCCTCCGCCAGCTCCTGCACCTCCTCCGCAGCGAGTGGCCGCTCCTAGCCTCCGCTTGTCCCTGCCGGACAAATTTGATGGGGACTCTAAACTCTGCCGTGGATTTTTGTCTCAGTGTTCCCTGCATATGGAGATGTTGTCGGACTTGTTTCCTACAGAACGGTCTAAGGTGGCGTTCGTAGTAAGCCTTCTTTCAGGAAAGGCCTTGTCTTGGGCCACACCGCTCTGGGACCGCAATGATCCTGCCACAGCCACAGTCCAGTCCTTCTTCGCTGAAGTCCGGAGTGTCTTCGAGGAGCCAGCCTGAGCTTCTTCTGCCGAGACTGCCCTGTTGAACCTGGTCCAGGGTAATTCTTCAGTGGGCGAGTACGCCATCCAATTTCGTACTCTTGCTTCCGAGTTATCATGGAATAACGAGGCTCTCTGCGCGACCTTTAAAAAAGGCCTATCCAGTCGCATCAAGGATGTGCTGGCCGCACGAGAGATTCCTGCCAACCTGCAAGAACTCATCCATTTGGCTACCCGCATTGACATGCGTTTTTCTGAGTGACACCAAGAGCTCCGCCAGGAAAAAGACTTAGATCTCTGGGCACCTCTCCCACAGTATCCGTTGCAATCTACGCCTGGGCCTCCCGCCGAGGAGGCCATGCAAGTGGATCGGTCTCGCCTGACCCAGGAAGAGAGGAATCGCCGTAGGGAAGAAAATCTTTGTCTGTACTGTGCCAGTACCGAGCATTTCTTGGTGGATTGCCCTATCCGTCCTCCACGTCTGGGAAACGCACGCACGCACCCAGCTCACGTGGGTGTGGCGTCTCTTGGTTCTAAGTCTGCTTCTCCACGTCTCACGGTGCCCGTGCGGATTTCTCCTTCAGCCAACTCCTCCCTCTCAGCCGTGGCCTGCTTGGACTCTGGTGCCTCTGGGAATTTTATTTTGGAGTCGTTTGTGAATAAATTCAGCATCCCGGTGACCCGTCTCGTCAAGCCGCTCTACATTTCCGCGGTCAACGGAGTCAGATTGGATTGCACAGTGCGTTACCGCACAGAACCCCTCCTGATGTCTATTGGACCCCACCACGAAAGGATTGAGTTATTCGTCCTTCCCAACTGTACCTCTGAGGTCCTCCTCGGTCTGCCATGGCTCCGGCTTCATTCTCCCACCCTTGATTGGACCACCGGGGAGATCAAGAACTGGGACTCTGCCTGCCATAGGAAGTGCCTCTCCCCCCCTCCCAGTCCCGTCAGGCAAGCCTCTGTGCCTCCTCATGGCTCCCGTCCTTGTGTCACCCTGCCCCGTGCCAGGCTTCGCCCTCTGCCCTCCCTCCCCATTCCCACTCCTGCTGTACTGCCTGCCGTTGAGGAAACCCTCCAGTCTTTCCCGGTGTCCTCATCCCAGGGGAGGCAGTTACCGGACAAAGAAAAGGGGAGACCTAAGGGGGGGGGTACTGTTACGCCTAGCGCTCCGGGTCCCCGCTCCTCCCCGGAGCGCTCACGGCGTCTCTGTCCCCGCAGCGCCCCGGTCAGTCCCGCTGACCGGGAGTGCTGCACTGTCATGGCCGTCGGGGATGCGATTCGCACAGCGGGACGCGCCCGCTCGCGAATCGCATCCCAGGTCACTTACCCGTCCCGGTCCCCTGCTGTCATGTGCTGGCGCGCGCGGCTCCGCTCTCTAGGGCGCGCGCGCGCCAGCTCTCTGAGACTTAAAGGGCCAGTGCACCAATGATTGGTGCCTGGCCCAATTAGCTTAATTGGCTCCCACCTGCTCCCAGACTATATCTGCTCACTGCCCCTGCACTTCCTTGCCGGATCTTGTTGCCTTGTGCCAGTGAAAGCGTTTAGTGTGTCCAAAGCCTGTGTTACCTGAACTTCTGCTATCCATCTTGACTACGAACCTTGCCGCCTGCCCCGACCTTCTGCTACGTCTGACCTTGCCTCTGCCTAGTCCTTCTGTCCCACGCCTTCTCAGCAGTCAGCGAGGTTGAGCCGTTGCTAGTGGATACGACCTGGTTGCTACTGCCGCAGCAAGACCATCCCGCTTTGCGGCGGGCTCTGGTGAACACCAGTAGCCTCTTAGAACCGGTCCACTAGCACGGTCCATGCCAATCCCTCGCTGACACAGAGGATCCACTACCTGGAAGCCGAATCGTGACACTGGAGAGTTCTGAAGCGGCCAGGAATTAGTCCAGATCTAAATCCCATTGAACACCTGTGGAGAGATCTTAAAATTGCTGTTGGGAAAAGGCGCCCTTCCAATAAGAGAGACCTGGAGCAGTTTGCAAAGGAAGAGTGGTCCAACACTCCGGCTGAGAGGTGTAAGAAGCTTATTGATGGTTATAGGAAGCCACTGATTTCAGTATTTTTTTCCAAAGGGTGTGCAACCAAATATTAAGTTAAGGGTGCCAATAATTTTGTCCAGCCCATTTTTGGAGTTTGGTGTGACATTATGTCCAATTTTTTCCCCCTCCCTTTTTTGGTTTAGTTCCAATACACACAAAGGGAATAAACATGTATATAGCAAAACATGTGTTACTGCAATCCTTTTCTGTGAGAAATACTTCATTTTCTAGAAAAATTTCAGGGGTGCTAACATTTTATATGTATGTATCTTGCACATTTTTTTCTCCACCGTGACTTTAGAGTAGACAAGAGGAGGTGGTGTTACAAAGTGCCCTAAATCTGTCATGCATAAGCAAAGGCAAAGCAAAAAAAAAAAAATCACTTTCCAAAGACAACAATGAAAAATCTCCATCATAGTGTTTTCCAAACTGTGTCTCCAGCAGCTGCAAAACTACAACTCCCAGCATGCCTGAACAGCCTTTGGCAACAGCTGGAGGCACCCTATTGGGAAACACTGGTGTAGTCTGAAATCCACTTTCTGTCCCTTCAGAAGCTCAAACTGTTGTTCTGCCTCCCCCGACTGCTTTACACTGCAGCTCTTCTCCATCACACCATAGTTAGGCCCTTTTCAGACTGGCCGTCTGGCTCCCCTTGTTTGTTTTTAGCCTTTAAAGACCGTTAGCAAGTCTGGAGCACAACGGGCAACAACGGGTCCCGACAGATCTGATTGGCTGTCCAGGCATGCTGGGAGTTGTGGTTTTGCCACTGCTGGAGACAGCTGAAGGGCAGCAGCTTACAGAAAGTAGGAGAGAAGTAGGAGAGGAGAATCTTGGGAAATGTAGTCTTTTATGACTCTGCTTCTACTTCCATGCATGCAAACAGAGGGTACTTTGGGAGGTAATAACATGACAATTGCTGAATCGATTTTCACCAAAGACATCTTGCTGGATAGGTTTTTACAAGATCTATCAGATAGGTAAAGATATTTTTAAAGTATCAGTGCTGCATATCTCCTTTAATAGAGGGATTTAGGATAGGCCATCGATATTTAAAATATTTTTTATTGGACTATGCTAAAGGGCCTGTAAAGTGAGTGTAGTTCATAATATACTGGCTGTACATTTGTTCTTATGTCATTTTCGCCCCAATATTTCGTTTTAACAGCATACACAATTACTTGTCTCTGATGTCTCTGATCTTCCCAGGTTGCAGTGTGTCGAGACCTGACATGACTAGTCAGGTGTGCAAAGGGAGCCAGTCCTACTTCAATGGATGGAGCGACAGAGAGATAATTTTGCAAAAGCTGTAGGCACCCTGATTAGAAAACACTGATCTTTTGAGCTGCAATAGGTGTGTTGGCTAATGTGTGAGAGGGAAGAATGCAACTTCACACTTAAAAGCATGGAGCTATGGGATGTGTAGTTTAAGACACCAAACTCCAACAGGGAATACCAGTTCACAAAAAGGTATGTGCTACACTTCTGCCCACACTGGGCACCCCACCCAATGTTGTTCTTTAGGAAGGGCATATCAGTTCCATGAAATGGCCAGCAAACTGAATTTCAATCCATCTGAAAATGTATAGTCAAAATTTAAAAAAAATTGGTCCAATGACAAGGCATCCTCCTACAAAGCTGATCTGTTGCCTTTTGTCAAGACCATTGGGGCCAACTTGAAGTAGAATATTGTTTATCAGTATTAAAGTCCATTCCTCAAAGCATTCAGACATCATAAAAGTGCAAGGTGCAACAAAAAAGTATTAGATGGGATTTGTTTTTGAGGTCTTTATACCATATTTTATTTCCTCAACATTAACTTATTCTATATCATTTCCTATATTTGATGTGAAGAAGCAAATGGCATGAATAAAATAATTTACTTGTATTTGCCTGAGGTATGGTTCATAAAGCTAAAATACTCAGCCATTAAGGGTTCGTTCCCACACGGCTTATAGGCAGCGTATTTCCGCAAAATTTACGGCAGCAGCGGGAAATACGCTGCGTATTCCTTGCTCACTATACACACAGGGCTTTCTGGCAGCAGCCCTATGTGTGCAGTGAGTTTTGGAGGCGGAGCCGCGCATCACAGTCACACCAGCAGACAGCTCCGCCTCCAAAACTCACTACACCCATAGGGCTGCCGCCGGAAAGCCCTGTGTGTATAGTGAGCAAGGAATACGCAGCATATTTCCCACTGCTGCCGGAAATTTGGCGCAGCGTGAAATACGTTGCATATACGCCAGGTGGGAACGCACCCTTAAACTAACAGGTTTCCCCATATCAGTGACTAAGTCAGGTGAACATCCCTTGTGTTTGTATTGATCCCATCATTTCTGTTAGGGGCTGTAACACCTCAGCTCTAGTGATGAGCGGCATAGGCCATATTCGAATTTGCGATATTTCACAAATATATGAACGAATATTCGTCCTATATTTGCAAATTTAGCATATTCGTTAACTTTTTTTCCATGCAAAATTCGTAATGAAATTCACCAAATGCG
Organism: Hyla sarda; assembly: GCF_029499605.1. Lineage (NCBI taxonomy): Eukaryota > Metazoa > Chordata > Amphibia > Anura > Hylidae > Hyla > Hyla sarda. The sequence goes on along the minus strand of NC_079193.1, from coordinate 154,118,245 downwards.
CATTCGCGATTATATCTTTCAACTAACTACTTTCCTATTGGTTGCTAGAGATGTTGCTAACCTCTTACAACTGTATTTGCATCATTCTCATTGGCCCACAAGCTAAAACAAGGTAGGGATCAGTGCCCTCTGGAAGTGCCGATATTTGCAAATTTTTTGCATAATCGCCTTTGGATCACAAGCTGGAAGCAGGGAGGGATGATCACTTTTATTTACACAGTACACATCATTGTGATGTGTACTGTGAAGAAAAAAAAAACACGAATATTCGTCATAACGAATATATTTCGCTATATTCTAAATATTCGTGAAATCGCGAAGTGCCGATACTCGTGATAAAAATTTGCTATTGAAATGTTCGTGCTCAACACTACAAGTCAGCTCCTTATCTTTATTCTTGTAGCAGTGAAATGTTTTTTCACACAACTATTACTTCAAGCAGAGGCAACACCGCTGGAATAGAACTGGAATAGAAAATAACTTACTATAGCAGTGTTTCTCAACCAGTATGCCTTCAGCTGTTGTTCAACTACAACTCTCAGCATTCCCGAACAGCATTTTGCTGTATGGGCATGCTGGGAATGGTAGTTTTGCAATAGCTGGAGGCACATTGGTTGGGAAACACTGTACTAGAGCAATGTGGATAGGTTTGTATTAGATCTCTAGAAGCATAGATATGTGTAGGACACTGCCATCTACTGTACAGAAGTAGTATCTCTCTCTCTACTGTCATAAAGTGTAAAGGTATTATAAAGGTAAACAAAAAAGTTTCTTATTTTATTTCTAGCAAAAAGCTGTAGGTCTTGAGTAGAGATATGAAAGGAAGTGTCTGAAGTTAACAGATGTTTTATTACAAACTTGGACTTAAAGGGGTACTCCACTGGCCAGCGTTCGGAACGAAATGTTCCGAATGCTGTTTTCATGCTGCGGGGGTTGGTCACGCCCCTCGTGATATCATGACCACGCCCCCTCAATGCAAGTCAATGGGAGGGGGCGTCACACCCCTCCCACTGACTTGCATTGAGGGTGTGTGGCCATGATGTCATGAGGGACGTGACCAACCCCCGCAGCACGAAACAGCATTTGGAACATTTAGTTTCGAACGCTGGCCAGTGAAATACCCATTTAAGAGCCTACAGTATTTAGTCACACTAGTTCCCACAACTACAGTGTCTGCATGCAATTGAACAATATCTGTAGGACACTGATCTAATCTATGGTATATGGACATATAGGGCTATTTTATCTAGACTGCTACTTAAAGACATACCTCTCTCTTCCATACCGGATTGACTGTGTTGCATATTATCTTTGATCTTTTCTCTTGGCCATGGTGAGGGAGTGCAGGAAAGATGCTGTGTTTTCCAGGCTGGATGGATATTTTCAGATATGGGTCTGGGTTGAAGAACATCCCCTTTTTTAAACCTAGAGCTTGGAAGTCTGAACATGCAATAGATATGAAAACAATGTGTTATCAACCATGGTATAAACAATGTAACAGGAATTTAAGTACAAATATAGAATTAATAAATGCTAACATTATGTCCAAATATTGCAAATGGTGACCATTACTGTTCTCACCTAGTATCCCTAAAGGGGTACAGCAGTAAAAAGTAACTTATCCCATATACACAGAATAGCGGTTAGACAACCCCCCCCCCCCCCCCCTGATCTCCTGAATGGGCCCCTGCTGGCAGGAGCATGTGCTGGTGGAGTGCTGTATTCGGGCATCTCAGGCGCCCCCATAGAAATGAATGGAGCATGTGACAACCCCCAGCACACGCTTCTCTCAGAGAGCCAGGGCTGTTCAGGAGATCAGAGGTCTTTAACTAGGCCACAAAGATACTGTATGTGCATGACTACTATGTACATTAGTATTTCATATATTATGCTAGCAGAATATACTAAATGCTTTACCTGACAAGAAATCGGATTCTCTGGTATACTGACCATACTGACATATCTGACCATAATGAATGAAGTATTTCCCTTCCAAGGAACTTTTACACAGTGACAGAAATAGCCCATTGACATAGCCTTTGCATGAATGAATTGAACAATACAATGTATCTCTTGGTTGCTAATACCATGCATGATGTGTAAGCCTTAATGGGTTATTATTGCGTTAAAAAACCTGTCCTTTTTGTGCAAACAATTTGAATCCAGGTTTGCATAAAAATGCAAATAGTAATAATGCACCCTGTTCCCCCTAAATAGTAATAATGATCCTCTGCCCCCATATAGTTAGAAGGCCTCCTGTCCCCCCATATAGTAATAATGCAACCCTGGGCCCCCATATAGTTATAAGGCCTCCTGTGCCCCTAAATAGTAATAATTTCCTGTGCCCCCATATAGTTATAAGGCCTCATGTGCCCTCCTATAGTAATACTACCCCCTAGGCGCCTATACTAATAATATCCCAGTGTGGTCAAACAGAAGTAAAAATAAAAAGAATGCTCACCTAGTCTCAGTTCTTACCATGAATAAAGCTGCCATCTCTCTCTTTAGGCCTCCAGCCTGTGAGCAAAAGGGACTGAATCCCCAAGCAGGCACAATGATGTCATCTCGGTGGCACATAGGCTACAGGCCTAAAGTGCTTGTAGTCAAGTTAATCTGGGAACATACTGTGTTTAAGTGGATGTATCCCCTTATATTGTTTTAGTAATTAAAACTAGATATTATTTTCTTTTTATCTGTTTTTATTTTCTGATTGTAGATTTTTTTTAATTATATTCTTTTTATACTATATTTTCTGTACATGGTTATTACAGTTGCCATCTTGCCTATTATGTACATATGATGACACAGATTCATCAACCTGTTTCAGACATAAATTGTCTGATTTGTTAATCACAACTCAGCTTTCATATCTTAAAAAGCTGAGCTGTGATTGGTGGATATGGGCAGACCACACAAGCTTTTGTCTCAGACAGATTGAGAAATCTGGGCCATTCTGTTCCTGTTTCCTTTTACTACAATCCTGCCTGTGATGGTAATAATAAGTGATTTTTACAGAAAAATAAGCCATAAATAACTAACAGATGGTCACCACATCAAAAAGATACATGGGATGCTACATTTGGTATATTTATACAACTGGCATATCAAAAAAATAAAAATAAAAAAAAACACAAATCTTTGTGCATACCCAAAATATGAAAAAGAAACAAGAAAAAAATTGCTTTTTTTTTGTCACAAATCCACCATAGAATCAAAATGATTTAGAATTAACTAAAGGAGGAATGTGTATGATAATATTATACTAGCAAAATTAGTTTAGTATTATTAAACTAGATAAATACCGTAAGTATAGTAATATCAAACCTTAAGCAGTGCCGTATATACTAAGCTAATTAAATAAATAATAAATCACTTTATTGATGATGGATGTGATGTAAGTAAATATTCCTATGTCATATTATTTGAGACGCTGAAGTCCAAATGATAAAGTAAGGGACCTTTTACACTAGCCAGCGTGCAAAGAGAAATATGGGCCAATCTTAGTGATCGGCTTGTATGCTGAGCCCTCACAAGGCTCAATTAATTGTGCGACCACAATTCATCATTACCAGCCACATATCCTCTTTTTACACAGGGCAACTGGTGGCAGATAACAAGATTTTATGAGCCACGCAAAATAGCACATCCAAATAGCAATTTTACACAGGCCGATTATAGGGAACGACCGTTCCTAGGAATGATCATTTACCCGATACCCGGGTACTCTGAAGTAAAAAATATATTTTCAAGTGGGACCAGAAATTTATAGAAGGAGATTTCTCATTCTTTTCAAATGTATGGCTTTTATATGACATTTTTTTTTTTTACTTACTTTTGCTTACATGCGACCTATTTATCAAATAGTCGCACGACCTTGATAAATAAATCACACGTGTTACGCCGAGCGCTCCGGGTCCCCGCTCCTCCCCGGAGAGCTCGCTTCACTCTCCCCGCGGCAGCGCTCCGGTCACGTCCTCTGACCCGGGGCGCTGCGATTCCGCTGCCAGCCGGGATGCGATTCGCGATGCGGGTAGCGCCCGCTCGCGATGCGCACCCCGGCTCCCCTACCTGACTCGCTCTCCGTCTGTTCTGTCCCGGCGCGCGCGGCCCCGCTCCCTAGGGCGCGCGCGCGCCGGGTCTCTGCGATTTAAAGGGCCACTGCGCCGCTGATTGGCGCAGTGGTTCCAATTAGTGTGTTCACCTGTGCACTTCCCTATATCACCTCACTTCCCCTGCACTCCCTTGCCGGATCTTGTTGCCTTAGTGCCAGTGAAAGCGTTCCTTGTGTGTTCCTTGCCTGTGTTTCCAGACCTTCTGCCGTTGCCCCTGACTACGATCCTTGCTGCCTGCCCCGACCTTCTGCTACGTCCGACCTTGCTTTTGCCTACTCCCTTGTACCGCGCCTATCTTCAGCAGCCAGAGAGGTGAGCCGTTGCTAGTGGATACGACCTGGTCACTACCGCCGCAGCAAGACCATCCCGCTTTGCGGCGGGCTCTGGTGAAAACCAGTAGTGGCTTAGAACCGGTCCACTAGCACGGTCCACGCCAATCCCTCTCTGGCACAGAGGATCCACTACCTGCCAGCCGGCATCGTGACAGTAGATCCGGCCATGGATCCCGCTGAAGTTCCTCTGCCAGTTGTCGCTGACCTCACCACGGTGGTCGCCCAGCAGTCACAACAGATAGCGCAACAAGGCCAACAGCTGTCTCAACTGACCGTTATGCTACAACAGTTACTACCACAGCTTCAGCAGTCATCTCCTCCGCCAGCTCCTGCACCTCCTCCGCAGCGAGTGGCCGCTCCTGGGATACGCTTATCCTTGCCGGATAAATTTGATGGGGACTCTAAGTTTTGCCGTGGCTTTCTTTCCCAATGTTCCCTGCATCTGGAGATGATGTCGGACCTGTTTCCCACTGAAAGGTCTAAGGTGGCTTTCGTAGTCAGCCTTCTGTCCGGAAAAGCCCTGTCATGGGCCACACCGCTCTGGGACCGCAATGACCCCGTCACTGCCTCTGTACACTCCTTCTTCTCGGAAATCCGAAGTGTCTTTGAGGAACCTGCCCGAGCCTCTTCTGCTGAGACTGCCCTGTTGAACCTGGTCCAGGGTAATTCTTCCGTTGGCGAGTATGCCGTACAATTCCGTACTCTTGCTTCAGAATTGTCCTGGAATAATGAGGCCCTCTGCGCGACCTTCAAAAAAGGCCTATCCAGCAACATTAAAGATGTTCTGGCCGCACGAGAAATTCCTGCTAATCTACATGAACTTATTCACCTAGCCACTCGCATTGACATGCGTTTTTCCGAAAGGCGTCAGGAACTCCGCCAAGATATGGACTCTGTTCGCACGAGGCGTTTCTTCTCCTCGGCTCCTCTCTCCTCTGGTCCCCTGCAATCTGTTCCTGTGCCTCCCGCCGTGGAGGCTATGCAGGTCGACCGGTCTCGCCTGACACCTCAAGAGAGGACACGACGCCGTATGGAGAACCTCTGCCTGTACTGTGCTAGTACCGAACACTTCCTGAGAGATTGTCCTATCCGTCCTCCCCGCCTGGAAAGACGTACGCTGACTCCGCACAAGGGTGAGACAGTCCTTGATGTCTACTCTGCTTCTCCACGTCTTACTGTGCCCGTGCGGATGTCTGCCTCTGCCTTCTCCTTCTCTACAGTGGCCTTCTTGGACTCTGGATCTGCAGGAAATTTTATTTTGGCCTCTCTCGTCAACAGGTTCAACATCCCGGTGACCAGTCTCGCCAGACCCCTCTACATCAATTGTGTAAATAATGAAAGATTGGACTGTACCATACGTTTCCGCACGGAGCCCCTTCTTATGAGCATCGGATCTCATCATGAGAGGATTGAACTTTTGGTCCTCCCCAATTGCACCTCGGAAATTCTCCTTGGACTTCCCTGGCTTCAACTTCATTCCCCTACCCTGGATTGGTCCACTGGGGAGATCAAGAGTTGGGGGTCCTCTTGTTCCAAGAACTGTCTAAAACCGGTTCCCAGTAACCCTTGCCGTAACTCTGTGGTTCCTCCAGTAACCGGTCTCCCTAAGGCCTATATGGACTTCGCGGATGTTTTCTGCAAAAAACAAGCTGAGACTCTACCTCCTCACAGGCCTTATGATTGCCCTATCGACCTCCTCCCGGGCACTACTCCACCCCGGGGCAGAATTTATCCTCTCTCTGCCCCAGAGACTCTTGCCATGTCCGAATACGTCCAGGAGAATCTAAAAAAGGGCTTTATCCGTAAATCCTCCTCTCCTGCCGGAGCCGGATTTTTCTTTGTGTCCAAAAAAGATGGCTCCCTACGTCCTTGCATTGACTACCGCGGTCTTAATAAAATCACGGTTAAGAACCGCTACCCCTTACCCCTCATCTCTGAACTCTTTGATCGCCTCCAAGGTGCCCACATCTTCACTAAATTGGACTTAAGAGGCGCCTATAACCTCATCCGCATCAGAGAGGGGGACGAGTGGAAAACGGCATTTAACACCAGAGATGGACACTTTGAGTATCTGGTCATGCCCTTTGGACTGTGCAACGCCCCTGCCGTCTTCCAAGACTTTGTCAATGAAATTTTTTGTGATCTGTTATACTCCTGTGTTGTTGTATATCTGGACGATATCCTAATTTTTTCTGCCAATCTAGAAGAACACCGCCAGCATGTCCGTATGGTTCTTCAGAGACTTCGTGACAACCAACTCTATGCCAAAATTGAGAAATGTCTGTTTGAATGCCAATCTCTTCCTTTTCTAGGATATTTGGTCTCTGGCCAGGGACTACAGATGGATCCAGACAAACTCTCTGCCGTCTTAGATTGGCCACGCCCCTCCGGACTCCGTGCTATCCAACGCTTTTTGGGGTTCGCCAATTATTACAGGCAATTTATTCCACATTTTTCTACCATTGTGGCTCCTATCGTGGCTTTAACCAAAAAAAATGCTGATCCCAAGTCCTGGCCTCCTCAAGCAGAAGACGCCTTTAAACGACTCAAGTCTGCCTTTTCTTCGGCTCCCGTCCTCTCCAGACCTGACCCTTCCAAACCCTTCCTATTGGAGGTTGATGCCTCCTCAGTGGGAGCTGGAGCTGTTCTTCTACAAAAAAATTCTTCCGGGCATGCTGTCACTTGTGGTTTTTTCTCTAGGACCTTCTCTCCAGCGGAGAGGAACTACTCCATCGGGGATCGAGAGCTTCTAGCCATTAAATTAGCACTTGAGGAATGGAGGCATCTGCTGGAGGGATCAAGTTCTCCTGTTATTATCTACACCGACCACAAGAACCTCTCCTACCTCCAGTCTGCCCAACGGCTGAATCCTCGCCAGGCCCGGTGGTCTCTGTTCTTTGCCCGATTTAATTTTGAGATTCACTTTCGTCCTGCCGATAAGAACATTAGGGCCGATGCTCTCTCTCGTTCCTCGGATGCCTCAGAAGTTGAACTCTCTCCGCAACACATCATTCCACCTGACTGCCTGATCTCCACTTCTCCTGCCTCCATCAGGCAGACTCCTCCAGGAAAGACCTTTGTTTCTCCTCGCCAACGCCTCGGAATCCTCAAATGGGGTCACTCCTCCCATCTCGCAGGTCATGCGGGTATCAAGAAATCTGTGCAACTCATCTCCCGCTTCTATTGGTGGCCGACTCTGGAGACGGATGTTGTGGACTTTGTGCGAGCCTGCACTATCTGTGCCCGGGATAAGACTCCTCGCCAGAAGCCCGCTGGTTTTCTTCATCCTCTGCCTGTCCCCGAACAGCCTTGGTCTCTGATTGGTATGGATTTTATTACTGATTTACCCCCTTCCCGTGGCAACACTGTTATTTGGGTGGTCGTTGATCGATTCTCCAAAATGGCACATTTCATCCCTCTTCCTGGTCTTCCTTCTGCGCCTCAGTTGGCTAAACAATTTTTTGTACACATTTTTCGTCTTCACGGGTTGCCTACGCAGATTGTCTCGGATAGAGGCGTCCAATTCGTGTCTAAATTCTGGAGGGCTCTCTGTAAACAACTCAAGATTAAATTAAATTTTTCTTCTGCATATCATCCCCAGTCCAATGGACAAGTAGAAAGGATTAACCAGATCTTGGGTGATTATTTGCGACATTTTGTTTCCTCCCGCCAGGATGACTGGGCAGATCTCCTCCCATGGGCCGAATTCTCGTATAACTTCAGGGTCTCTGAGTCTTCCTCCAAATCCCCATTTTTCGTGGTGTACGGCCGTCACCCTCTTCCCCCCCTCCCTACTCCCTTGCCCTCTGGTCTGCCCGCTGTGGATGAAATTTCTCGTGACCTTTCCATCATATGGAGAGAGACCCAAAATTCTCTCTTACAGGCTTCATCACGCATGAAGAAGTTCGCGAATAAGAAAAGAAGAGCTCCCCCCGTTTTTTCCCCTGGAGACAAGGTATGCCTCTCCGCTAAATATGTCCGCTTCCGTGTCCCTAGCTACAAGTTGGGACCACGCTATCTTGGTCCTTTCAAAATTTTGTGTCAAATTAATCCTGTCTCTTATAAACTTCTTCTTCCTCCCTCTCTTCGTATCCCTAATGCCTTTCACGTCTCTCTTCTCAAACCACTCATCCTCAACCGTTTTTCTCCCAAATCTGTTCCTCCCACTCCTGTTTCCGGCTCCTCGGACATCTTCTCGGTCAAAGAAATTTTAGCTGCCAAAAAGGTCAGAGGGAAAAATTTTTTTTTAGTGGACTGGGAGGGTTGTGGTCCTGAAGAGAGATCCTGGGAACCTGAGGACAACATCCTAGACAAAAGTCTGCTCCTCAGGTTCTCAGGCTCTAAGAAGAGGGGGAGACCCAAGGGGGGGGGTACTGTTACGCCAGCGCTCCGGGTCCCCGCTCCTCCCCGGAGCGCTCGCTTCACTCTCCCCGCGGCAGCGCTCCGGTCACGTCCTCTGACCCGGGGCGCTGCGATTCCGCTGCCAGCCGGGATGCGATTCGCGATGCGGGTAGCGCCCGCTCGCGATGCGCACCCCGGCTCCCCTACCTGACTCGCTCTCCGTCTGTTCTGTCCCGGCGCGCGCGGCCCCGCTCCCTAGGGCGCGCGCGCGCCGGGTCTCTGCGATTTAAAGGGCCACTGCGCCGCTGATTGGCGCAGTGGTTCCAATTAGTGTGTTCACCTGTGCACTTCCCTATATCACCTCACTTCCCCTGCACTCCCTTGCCGGATCTTGTTGCCTTAGTGCCAGTGAAAGCGTTCCTTGTGTGTTCCTTGCCTGTGTTTCCAGACCTTCTGCCGTTGCCCCTGACTACGATCCTTGCTGCCTGCCCCGACCTTCTGCTACGTCCGACCTTGCTTTTGCCTACTCCCTTGTACCGCGCCTATCTTCAGCAGCCAGAGAGGTGAGCCGTTGCTAGTGGATACGACCTGGTCACTACCGCCGCAGCAAGACCATCCCGCTTTGCGGCGGGCTCTGGTGAAAACCAGTAGTGGCTTAGAACCGGTCCACTAGCACGGTCCACGCCAATCCCTCTCTGGCACAGAGGATCCACTACCTGCCAGCCGGCATCGTGACAACACGTAAGCAAAACTCGGGAAACCGGCTTACAAAAGCATATTTTAAAGCAGAAAAATGTTCCCTTATGTTAATAGCCAAAGTTTTATATCTATCCTTTATTACCAGTAGTGTTGCTAGAGAGTGACGGGGAGGGGGGGGGGCGTACAGCATCGGGTGACACCCTGACTGGACGGCCTGGCACTAAATAGCTGCACTCCAACTATCCCGCAACAACCCATCCACCCTCCTCAGAAATGAAAAAAAAAACATACTCTGCCACACCATGAATATCCGTACTCATGAGGCTTTTTTGTTTAATTTTGAGCCCGTGTTTTGTGATGTTGGTGGGCGGAGTTTATGTCAGGAAGGAAGACAGCGAAGCATCAACAGGCACATAAACAATAGTGAAGCCACAAAAAAAAAAGGCTCAGTACGTACCCACCCCAAAATATGCATTAAGCTGTATTACTACGGCTGTTTCTTTTTTTTACGTAGTCTGTAAAAATTCTTACACAATTATTTTGTGCCTTATTCTATTTTAACACAACATTAATTTTAACATTTAGTGGGTACGCCAGCATGTACATGTCCTAAAATTAGCAAGGTGTGCAGTGTGTCTTTTCAACCTTAAAATTAATAGAGTTATTGTAACGCCGAGCGCTCCGGGTCCCGCGGCTTCCCTGGAGCGCTCGCAGCGTTCTGCTAACAGCAGCGCTCCGGTCTCTGTCTCTGACCGCGAGCGCTGCTGTGTTCATGCCGGCGGGGACGCGATCCGCATGGCGGGTCAGGCCCGCTCGCGGATAGCGCCCCGTTCTATTCACCCTCCTCCTCCAGTGTCTGTATCGTCCCGGCACGCGCGGCCCCGCTCCCTAGGGTGCCTGGTCCAATCAGTTCAATCACCTCCCTACACTATATAAACCCGCTTCCCCTTCCTGTCCCTGCCGGATCTTGTTGCCTTGTGCCCTGAGAAAGCGTTATAGTGTGTTCCCTAGCCTGTGTACCCAGACCTTCTGCTGTTGCCCCTGACTAGGATCCACGCTGCCTACCCTGTCCTTCTGCTACGTCTGACCTCGCCTCTGTCTAGTCCTTGTGTACCGCGCCAGTCTCAGCTGCCAGAGAGGTCGAGTTGCTACTGGGGAACACGACCTGGTAGTTACCGCCGCAGCAAGTCCATCCCGCTTTGCGGCGGGCTCTGGTGAACACCAGTAACTGCTTAGAACCGATTCCCCAGTACGACCCGCGTCATCGCCTCTCTGGCACAGAGGATCCACCTCCAGTGTCCTCACCAGCCGCTAGTCCGGACCCTGACAGTAGATCCGGCCATGGATCCCGCTGAGATGCTGTGTGTTGCTGATCTGACTACCGTTTTTGCCCAGCAGTCCCAGCAGATCGCCCAACAAGGACAACAGCTGAGGCAGTTGACCGCCATGCTCCAGCAGCTTCTGCCTGCCCAGTGTCAACCATCTTCTCCGCCAGCTCCAGCTTTTCCTCCGAGTTGCTGCAACTACCCCTAGAGTCCGCTTGTCTCTTCCAGAGAAATTTGATGGGGACTCTAAGATGTGCCGGGGATTCCTGTCCCAATGTTCCCTGCACCTTGAATTGATGTCGGACCAGTTCCCCACAGAACGGTCGAAGGTGGCTTTCGTGGTCAGTTTGTTATCTGGAAAGGCCTTGTCCTGGGCCACACTGCTGTGGGACAGCAACGATCCTGCCACTGCTTCAGTCCAGTCCTTCTTTTCCGAAGTATGCAGCGTCTTTGAGGAGCCAGCCCCGGCTTCCTCTGCCGAGACGGCTTTTCTGAATCTCGTCCAAGGGAGCTCTTCAGTGGGCGAATATGCTATCCAGTTTCGCACCCTCGCCTCTGAGCTAGCTTGGAACAATGAGGCCCTCTGCGCGACCTTCAAGAAAGGTTTATCCAGCTACATCAATGTTCTGGCCACACGAGAAATTCCTGCTACCTTGCTTGAACTCATCCAGTTGGCCACCCGCAGAGATATGCGTTTCACGGAGAGACGCTTGGAGCTCCGCCAAGAAAAGGATCTTGTTCACACCCGACGGTTTCCACGCTTGGGACCTCTCTTCCAGAGTCCTCTGCAACCTACCCCTGTGCCTCCCGCCGAGGTGGCTATGCAAGTGGACCGGTCTCGTCTGACCCAAGAAGAGAGGACTCGCCGCAGAAATGGAAATCTGTGCTTGTACTGTGCCAGTACTGAACATTTCCTTATAGACTGTCCTATTCGTCCTCCGCGTCAGTGGAAACGCATGCACCTAGTTAACGTGGGAGAGGCGTTACTAGGTGTGAATTCCTCCTCTCCACGCCTGACTATTCATGTGCGGATTTCTCCATCCGCTAACTCCTCCTTCTCTGCAGTGGCCTTCCTGGATTCTGGTTCTGCAGGAAACCTTATTGAAGCCTCATTCATCAACAGATTTAATATTCCAGTTACCCGTCTCTTCAAACCCTTCCTCATCTCATCTGTAAACGGAGAGAATCTGGACTGCACCGTGCGTTACCACACAGAACCCTTACTCATGACTGTTGGAGTACTCCACCAAGAAAAAATGTAATTCTTTGTTTTGCCAAATTGTACCTCAGATATTCTGCTTGGCTTGCCCTGGCTCCAGCGACATACTCCTACCCTCGACTGGACCACTGGGGACATTAAGTCCTGGGGCACTTCCTGCCACAAACATTGCCTTAAATGTGTACCAATCAGCCAAGTCCCCGTCGCTACTCCACTGCCTGGTCTTCCCAAGGCCTACCAGGACTTTGCTGACGTCTTTAGTAAAAAAAACAAGCGGAGGTCTTGCCACCACATAGACCCTACGACTGTCTTATTGACTTGCTCCCTGGTACCACACCACCCCGTGGCAGAATTTATCCTCTCTCCGCTCCAGAGACCAAGGCCATGTCTGATGAATACATCCAGGAAAATCTTGAGAGAGGTTTCATTAGGAAGTCTTCTTCGCCTGCCGGAGCGGGGTTCTTCTTCGTGGCTAAGAAGGATGGCTCACTACTCCCCTACATAGACTATCGTGGCCTCAATAAAATTACAGTAAAGAACCGTTACCCTCTGCCTCTCATCTCTGAGCTCTTCGACAGACTGCGCGGAGCAAAAGTGTTTACAAAGCTTGACCTCAGGGTCAAAAGTCGCTCTCACTGGCCTCTTCTCGAATGAAGAAACATGCTGATAAGAAGAGAAGAACTCCTCCTGTCTTTGCCCCTGGTGACCAAGTGTGGCTCTATGCCAAATATTTTCGGTTTCGTGTCCCTAGCTACAAGCTGGGTCCACGTTACCTTGGGCCATTTAGAGTCAAAAGTCAAATCAACTCTGTCTCCTACAAGCTCCATCTTCCTCCTTCTCTTCGCATTCCTAACTCCTTTCATGTTTCCCTTCTCAAACCTCTCACTCTTAACCGCTTTTCCCCCAAGGTCACCGTTCCTGCTCCTGTCTCTGGCTCCTCTGACGTCTTCTCGGTAAAAGAAATTCTCGCCTCCAAGGTTGTCAGAGGTAAAAAAAAAAGTCGAAGAGAATTGTGGCCCCAAAGAGAGGTCTTGGGAGCCTGAGGACAATATCCTCGTCAAGGAGCTCATCCATAGGTTCCTGGGCTCCAAAAAGAGGGGGAGACCTAAGGGGGGGGTACTGTAACACCGAGCGCTCCGGGTCCCGCGGCTTCCCCGGAGCGCTCGCAGCATTCTGCTAACAGCAGCGCTCCGGTCTCTGTCTCTGACCACGAGCCCTGCTGTGTTCGTGTCGGCGAGGACGCGATCCGCGTGGCAGGTCAGGCCCGCTCGCGGATCGCGCCCTGTTCTACTCACCCTCATCCTCCGGTGTCTGTCTCGTCCCGGCGCGCGCGGCCCCGCTCCCTAGGGCGCGCGCGCGCGCCGGCTTTCTAAGATTTAAAGGGCCAGCGCACCGCTAATTGGTGCCTGGTCCAATCAGTTCAATCACCTCCCTACACTATATAAACCCACTTCCCCTTCCTGTCCCTGCCGGATCTTGTTGCCTTGTGCCCTGAGAAAGCGTTAGTGTGTGTTCCCTAGCATGTGTACCCAGACCTTCTGCTGTTGCCCCTGACTACGATCCTCGCTGCCTGCCCTGACCTTCTGCTATGTCTGACCTCGCCTCTGTCTTGTCCTTGTGTACCGCGCCAGTCTCGGCTGCCAGAGAGGTCGAGTCGCTACTGGGGAACACGAGCTGGTAGTTACCGCCGAAGCAAGTCCATCCCGCTTTGCGGCGGGCTCTGGTGAATACCAGTAACTGCTTAGAACCGATTCCCCAGTACGACCCGCGTCATCGCCTCTCTGGCACAGAGGATCCACCTCCAGTGTCCTCACCAGCCGCTAGCCCGGACCCTGACAGTTATTAGTTATATAATTAATTTTTTCTATCATTAATATTAACATTAATGTAGTAGCTTTGCTTCATGATGCAGAACAAGAACAGTTGTTAAAGTGGGTGTTAATGTACTTTTCTGTGGACGTATGCATTTTCTGTAAGCCAGGTTGGACCTGGAATACATATGCGACTTTTAAATGGAGACACAACTTTTTTTCTTCATAAATCGCATTTGATAAATACATGACTACTGCAAAGTAAAAAAAAAAAAAATTACTGCGTGAGCAGATTTAAGAAATGTGCATTTGGAATAAGCAAAAATCAAAAAGGCGAAGCATGTATAGAAAAGTCGCACGTGCGCAAGTACGTGCAACTTTTTTGCGCAATAAAAATCTACTACAGAGCTTGATAAATCTCCTTCATACACATTAGTAAACTTCTATTTAAAACCAGTAGAGAAACCTACTAGATATCCACATGGTCTTAGTCAGAGATTGGATTTATTTTGTGACGTACGTGCACACTGTGTGGATGCCGCACTCCTACTAGGGTCCACTTCCTAGATGAAGATGTTGAACAACATATACGAATAATTGATAGACTACATATAGGATGATACCTACTATATGTTTTATGATATATGATGCCTGTAAGGAAAATTATATAAATAATTTACTCCGTTCTTTGCTGATATACAAGTTGTGCATTGTTAGTCTATTTTGGGAATTTGACTCTGGGTTGTTTCATTTTCCATTTAGTGATGTCATGGTAATGTGACTGGTTTAAAAAGTATTTTAAAGAGGTACTCCACTGGAAAATCTTTTTTTATTGTATTTTATTTTTTTAAATCAACTGGTGCCAGAAAGTTAAACAGATTTGTAAATTATGTACAAAGTGTATAACCAATCCTCAAGGATTCTACTCCGAAAGGTACATAATGATATTTGAATAAAATAACATAGGATGCTATGAGTATAAGATTTTATTAAATGCAAATATAAAATTTGTAAAAATAGTAAAAATGCACTATATATCCTCTGGCATACAATATAACAGGATGAAGAAAACCACTGGGCCCAAGTGGTAACACACCCCCTATACGTAAAGATCAAAAATGTAAAATAATGTGCAGCACTCTGGTGACTTTGTTATATGTATGAGGTCTGGTTGAAAAAATTCTGGTCTAAAAGATTAATACAAGTCCTTTGTTGGACAGTATTACAGTCTTTGCAAATAATAGCAAATGATATAAAGTCACTGATGTAACTTGTGACTGGTTACTGAAATTATTTAATTGAGCTCATACAAATAATGCTGCTGGTAGTATCGCTCACCCGCTCCTGTAGGACTCTGCGTACGATATCCTCTATGGTGTACCTCGTGCGGAGGCGTTGGCAGAAGGTGACTCTGCTGGCAGAGCGGATGCTTCTGTGGGTGCGCTTGGCAGAGCATCTCCCCTGGCCTCCGCGTTGTTGTTATCGGAGGGGGTACCGCTAGATGGTATGGCGTTCCTCGTGATGTGATGGTGGAGTCCTGGGCGGGTAAACAGATGATTCTCTCACAGCAGGATTCTCTCACAGCAGGATTTCGGCTCAGATTGTAGCAAGTATAAAGAGAATCCGGCTTGGAGTTTGAGCTAAAGTTGTACTGGTCTCGATCTTTTCCAGGTACTGGTGCCAGATTCACACTTTGTGTTTAAGTGCGATGTTGTGCGAATATCCTAGACGCGTTTCAGGGTTCTTTTGCAGATAGCGCACGACCCTTTCTTCAGTAGGGATTAAAAGCAAAAAGCAGTCACCTTCTGCCAACGCCTCCGCACGAGGTACACCATAGAGGATATCGTACGCAGAGTCCTACAGGAGCGGGTGAGCGATACTACCAGCAGCATTATTTGTATGACCTCAATTACCGTAAATACTTTCAGTAACCAGTCACAAGTTACACCAGTGACTTTATATAATTTGCTATTATTTGCAAAGACTGTAATACTGTTCAACAAAGGACTTGTTTTAATCTTTTAGACCGGAATTTTTTCAACCAGACATCATACATATAACAAGGTCACCAGAGTGCTGGACATTATTTTACATTTTTGATCTTTACGTATAGGGGGTGTGTTACCACTTGGGCCCAGTGGTTTTCTTCATCCTGTTATATTGTATGCCAGAGGATATATAGTGCATTTTTACTATTTTTACAAATTTTATATTTGCATTTAATAAAATCTTATAGCATCCTATGTTATTTTATTCAAATATCATTATGTACCTTTCGGGGTAGAATCCTTGAGGATTGGTTATACACTTTGTACATTATTTTTTATAATTCTGGCTGTTGGGTTTCGGTTTATAACCAATTATATCCTCGGATTGTGTTTTGTGAGCTGCACACATTTCTATATTTTTCTAGATTTGTAAATTACTTCTATTAAAAAATCATAATCCTTCCAGTACTTATTAGCTTATCAGGAAGTTGTATAGTTCTTTCCAGTCTGACCACAGTGCACTCTGCTGACACCTCTGTCCATGTCAGGAACTGTCCAGAGCAGGAGAGGTTTGCTATGAGGATTTTCTCCTACTCTGGACAGTTCCTGAAATGGAGAGAGGTGTTAAGTACTGGAAAGATCAAGATTTTTAATAAAAGTAGTTTACAAATCTGTTTAACTTTGGAACCAGTTGATTTGAAAAAATAGCAGCTGATAAGTACTAGAAGGTATAACAATTTAAATAAAAGTAATTTACATATCTGTATAACTTTCTGGCACCAGTTGATTTGAAAACATTATTTTTCCACTGGAGTACCCCTTTAAGAGATGTTCTACACTCAGTGTGCTTGGTTTGTAGCATGCTCTGCATGTTTATGTGGAGTGGCCTTCCACACAAAACAAGCCCAAGAAATATATATTTATGCTAAATATGGAATAGTACCGTATATACCAATATAGATTTCTCCCTCACAATGCAAGAATATTTTAACAGTAAAACGCCTTGCTGCTCATTGAGCTCAGCTTATATTTCTTAAAGGGGCTTTCTTGAAATAAAAAAGGAAATAATATAAAACATTACCACAATACTTGGTAAAGATGTTTATAAATACTTTCAATATTTGTAAATGCTACTTTGTGTAACATCAGCGCTCCGGCCAGAAACACTGGCCGTGAGCGCTCTCTTGACGTGTCCCCGCTGCCGGCAGGGCTGGGATTCGCATTACAGGACACGCCTGCATGGGAATCCCAGCCCGTCACTCACCTCCCTGTTCCTTCCGTTCTGGCAGCCCCGGCGCGCATGCCCCGCCTCCTCCTCTTTCATTTTTAGGGCCAGTATACCTTAATTAGTGAAATCACCTGTGTCCTCAGTTATAAGTTCCTGCTCCTCCCACACTTTCCTACCGGATCTTTGTTTGCCCCAGTGCCTTATTGAAAGCATTATACTGTTTCCTTGCCGTGTACCAGACCTTGCATTCCGTGACCTGACCGTGTACCTTGCCGCCTGCCTACTGACCTTCTGCTACATTCCTGTTTACGCTCCTGTGCCGCCTTCCCTGGCCTTCTGCTATCTAGACTACGTCCTGTCTTATCCCTCCTGTACCTCGTAGAACCTCAGCCACCTGTGTGGTCAAGTCATGCCAGGGGTAGCGACCTGCGTGCCCCCTGCCGCAGCAAGTCCATTCCGCTTTGTGGTGGGCTATGGTGAAAACCAGTGGCACCTTAGACTCCGCTCCCTGGCACTGCCCGCGTCATCCACCACACAGGCCCAGCCGGATCTACTACCTCACCTGTTTCAGACTACTGTGGTTTTACTTCCTCCTGAGTACCTGTCGACTGCGGTTAGTCTAGCACTTTGTTTAAGGGGAAATGAGCAGGGTACTAAAATGGTCACAGTCATATTAAAACACATAAAAGCTGTTCTTGCCCACAGCAGGAATTATTGAATCATGACACAGAGCGCAAGACCAATGTAAGCAAACCTTCCTGCTGTTACGCCGAGCGCTCCGGGTCCCCGCTCCTCCCCGGAGCGCTCGCTTCACTCTCCCCGCGGCAGCGCTCCGGTCACGTCCTCTGACCCGGGGCGCTGCGATTCCGCTGCCAGCCGGGATGCGATTCGCGATGCGGGTAGCGCCCGCTCGCGATGCGCACCCCGGCTCCCCTACCTGACTCGCTCTCCGTCTGTTCTGTCCCGGCGCGCGCGGCCCCGCTCCCTAGGGCGCGCGCGCGCCGGGTCTCTGCGATTTAAAGGGCCACTGCGCCGCTGATTGGCGCAGTGGTTCCAATTAGTGTGTTCACCTGTGCACTTCCCTATATCACCTCACTTCCCCTGCACTCCCTTGCCGGATCTTGTTGCCTTAGTGCCAGTGAAAGCGTTCCTTGTGTGTTCCTTGCCTGTGTTTCCAGACCTTCTGCCGTTGCCCCTGACTACGATCCTTGCTGCCTGCCCCGACCTTCTGCTACGTCCGACCTTGCTTTTGCCTACTCCCTTGTACCGCGCCTATCTTCAGCAGCCAGAGAGGTGAGCCGTTGCTAGTGGATACGACCTGGTCACTACCGCCGCAGCAAGACCATCCCGCTTTGCGGCGGGCTCTGGTGAAAACCAGTAGTGGCTTAGAACCGGTCCACTAGCACGGTCCACGCCAATCCCTCTCTGGCACAGAGGATCCACTACCTGCCAGCCGGCATCGTGACAGTAGATCCGGCCATGGATCCCGCTGAAGTTCCTCTGCCAGTTGTCGCTGACCTCACCACGGTGGTCGCCCAGCAGTCACAACAGATAGCGCAACAAGGCCAACAGCTGTCTCAACTGACCGTTATGCTACAACAGTTACTACCACAGCTTCAGCAGTCATCTCCTCCGCCAGCTCCTGCACCTCCTCCGCAGCGAGTGGCCGCTCCTGGGATACGCTTATCCTTGCCGGATAAATTTGATGGGGACTCTAAGTTTTGCCGTGGCTTTCTTTCCCAATGTTCCCTGCATCTGGAGATGATGTCGGACCTGTTTCCCACTGAAAGGTCTAAGGTGGCTTTCGTAGTCAGCCTTCTGTCCGGAAAAGCCCTGTCATGGGCCACACCGCTCTGGGACCGCAATGACCCCGTCACTGCCTCTGTACACTCCTTCTTCTCGGAAATCCGAAGTGTCTTTGAGGAACCTGCCCGAGCCTCTTCTGCTGAGACTGCCCTGTTGAACCTGGTCCAGGGTAATTCTTCCGTTGGCGAGTATGCCGTACAATTCCGTACTCTTGCTTCAGAATTGTCCTGGAATAATGAGGCCCTCTGCGCGACCTTCAAAAAAGGCCTATCCAGCAACATTAAAGATGTTCTGGCCGCACGAGAAATTCCTGCTAATCTACATGAACTTATTCACCTAGCCACTCGCATTGACATGCGTTTTTCCGAAAGGCGTCAGGAACTCTGCCAAGATATGGACTCTGTTCGCACGAGGCGTTTCTTCTCCTCGGCTCCTCTCTCCTCTGGTCCCCTGCAATCTGTTCCTGTGCCTCCCGCCGTGGAGGCTATGCAGGTCGACCGGTCTCGCCTGACACCTCAAGAGAGGACACGACGCCGTATGGAGAACCTCTGCCTGTACTGTGCTAGTACCGAACACTTCCTGAGAGATTGTCCTATCCGTCCTCCCCGCCTGGAAAGACGTACGCTGACTCCGCACAAAGGTGAGACAGTCCTTGATGTCTACTCTGCTTCTCCACGTCTTACTGTGCCTGTGCGGATGTCTGCCTCTGCCTTCTCCTTCTCTACAGTGGCCTTCTTGGACTCTGGATCTGCAGGAAATTTTATTTTGGCCTCTCTCGTCAACAGGTTCAACATCCCGGTGACCAGTCTCGCCAGACCCCTCTACATCAATTGTGTAAATAATGAAAGATTGGACTGTACCATACGTTTCCGCACGGAGCCCCTTCTTATGAGCATCGGATCTCATCATGAGAGGATTGAACTTTTGGTCCTCCCCAATTGCACCTCGGAAATTCTCCTTGGACTTCCCTGGCTTCAACTTCATTCCCCTACCCTGGATTGGTCCACTGGGGAGATCAAGAGTTGGGGGTCCTCTTGTTCCAAGAACTGTCTAAAACCGGTTCCCAGTAACCCTTGCCGTAACTCTGTGGTTCCTCCAGTAACCGGTCTCCCTAAGGCCTATATGGACTTCGCGGATGTTTTCTGCAAAAAACAAGCTGAGACTCTACCTCCTCACAGGCCTTATGATTGCCCTATCGACCTCCTCCCGGGCACTACTCCACCCCGGGGCAGAATTTATCCTCTCTCTGCCCCAGAGACTCTTGCCATGTCCGAATACGTCCAGGAGAATCTAAAAAAGGGCTTTATCCGTAAATCCTCCTCTCCTGCCGGAGCCGGATTTTTCTTTGTGTCCAAAAAAGATGGCTCCCTACGTCCTTGCATTGACTACCGCGGTCTTAATAAAATCACGGTTAAGAACCGCTACCCCTTACCCCTCATCTCTGAACTCTTTGATCGCCTCCAAGGTGCCCACATCTTCACTAAATTGGACTTAAGAGGCGCCTATAACCTCATCCGCATCAGAGAGGGGGACGAGTGGAAAACGGCATTTAACACCAGAGATGGACACTTTGAGTATCTGGTCATGCCCTTTGGACTGTGCAACGCCCCTGCCGTCTTCCAAGACTTTGTCAATGAAATTTTTCGTGATCTGTTATACTCCTGTGTTGTTGTATATCTGGACGATATCCTAATTTTTTCTGCCAATCTAGAAGAACACCGCCAGCATGTCCGTATGGTTCTTCAGAGACTTCGTGACAACCAACTCTATGCCAAAATTGAGAAATGTCTGTTTGAATGCCAATCTCTTCCTTTTCTAGGATATTTGGTCTCTGGCCAGGGTCTACAGATGGATCCAGACAAACTCTCTGCCGTCTTAGATTGGCCACGCCCCTCCGGACTCCGTGCTATCCAACGCTTTTTGGGGTTCGCCAATTATTACAGGCAATTTATTCCACATTTTTCTACCATTGTGGCTCCTATCGTGGCTTTAACCAAAAAAAATGCTGATCCCAAGTCCTGGCCTCCTCAAGCAGAAGACGCCTTTAAACGACTCAAGTCTGCCTTTTCTTCGGCTCCCGTCCTCTCCAGACCTGACCCTTCCAAACCCTTCCTATTGGAGGTTGATGCCTCCTCAGTGGGAGCTGGAGCTGTTCTTCTACAAAAAAATTCTTCCGGGCATGCTGTCACTTGTGGTTTTTTCTCTAGGACCTTCTCTCCAGCGGAGAGGAACTACTCCATCGGGGATCGAGAGCTTCTAGCCATTAAATTAGCACTTGAGGAATGGAGGCATCTGCTGGAGGGATCAAGTTCTCCTGTTATTATCTACACCGACCACAAGAACCTCTCCTACCTCCAGTCTGCCCAACGGCTGAATCCTCGCCAGGCCCGGTGGTCTCTGTTCTTTGCCCGATTTAATTTTGAGATTCACTTTCGTCCTGCCGATAAGAACATTAGGGCCGATGCTCTCTCTCGTTCCTCGGATGCCTCAGAAGTTGAACTCTCTCCGCAACACATCATTCCACCTGACTGCCTGATCTCCACTTCTCCTGCCTCCATCAGGCAGACTCCTCCAGGAAAGACCTTTGTTTCTCCTCGCCAACGCCTCGGAATCCTCAAATGGGGTCACTCCTCCCATCTCGCAGGTCATGCGGGTATCAAGAAATCTGTGCAACTCATCTCCCGCTTCTATTGGTGGCCGACTCTGGAGACGGATGTTGTGGACTTTGTGCGAGCCTGCACTATCTGTGCCCGGGATAAGACTCCTCGCCAGAAGCCCGCTGGTTTTCTTCATCCTCTGCCTGTCCCCGAACAGCCTTGGTCTCTGATTGGTATGGATTTTATTACTGATTTACCCCCTTCCCGTGGCAACACTGTTATTTGGGTGGTCGTTGATCGATTCTCCAAAATGGCACATTTCATCCCTCTTCCTGGTCTTCCTTCTGCGCCTCAGTTGGCTAAACAATTTTTTGTACACATTTTTCGTCTTCACGGGTTGCCTACGCAGATTGTCTCGGATAGAGGCGTCCAATTCGTGTCTAAATTCTGGAGGGCTCTCTGTAAACAACTCAAGATTAAATTAAATTTTTCTTCTGCATATCATCCCCAGTCCAATGGACAAGTAGAAAGGATTAACCAGATCTTGGGTGATTATTTGCGACATTTTGTTTCCTCCCGCCAGGATGACTGGGCAGATCTCCTCCCATGGGCCGAATTCTCGTATAACTTCAGGGTCTCTGAGTCTTCCTCCAAATCCCCATTTTTCGTGGTGTACGGCCGTCACCCTCTTCCCCCCCTCCCTACTCCCTTGCCCTCTGGTCTGCCCGCTGTGGATGAAATTTCTCGTGACCTTTCCATCATATGGAGAGAGACCCAAAATTCTCTCTTACAGGCTTCATCACGCATGAAGAAGTTCGCGGATAAGAAAAGAAGAGCTCCCCCCGTTTTTTCCCCTGGAGACAAGGTATGGCTCTCCGCTAAATATGTCCGCTTCCGTGTCCCTAGCTACAAGTTGGGACCACGCTATCTTGGTCCTTTCAAAATTTTGTGTCAAATTAATCCTGTCTCTTATAAACTTCTTCTTCCTCCCTCTCTTCGTATCCCTAATGCCTTTCACGTCTCTCTTCTCAAACCACTCATCCTCAACCGTTTTTCTCCCAAATCTGTTCCTCCCACTCCTGTTTCCGGCTCCTCGGACATCTTCTCGGTCAAAGAAGTTTTAGCTGCCAAAAAGGTCAGAGGGAAAAATTTTTTTTTAGTGGACTGGGAGGGTTGTGGTCCTGAAGAGAGATCCTGGGAACCTGAGGACAACATCCTAGACAAAAGTCTGCTCCTCAGGTTCTCAGGCTCTAAGAAGAGGGGGAGACCCAAGGGGGGGGGTACTGTTACGCCGAGCGCTCCGGGTCCCCGCTCCTCCCCGGAGCGCTCGCTTCACTCTCCCCGCGGCAGCGCTCCGGTCACGTCCTCTGACCCGGGGCGCTGCGATTCCGCTGCCAGCCGGGATGCGATTCGCGATGCGGGTAGCGCCCGCTCGCGATGCGCACCCCGGCTCCCCTACCTGACTCGCTCTCCGTCTGTTCTGTCCCGGCGCGCGCGGACCCGCTCCCTAGGGCGCGCGCGCGCCGGGTCTCTGCGATTTAAAGGGCCACTGCGCCGCTGATTGGCGCAGTGGTTCCAATTAGTGTGTTCACCTGTGCACTTCCCTATATCACCTCACTTCCCCTGCACTCCCTTGCCGGATCTTGTTGCCTTAGTGCCAGTGAAAGCGTTCCTTGTGTGTTCCTTGCCTGTGTTTCCAGACCTTCTGCCGTTGCCCCTGACTACGATCCTTGCTGCCTGCCCCGACCTTCTGCTACGTCCGACCTTGCTTTTGCCTACTCCCTTGTACCGCGCCTATCTTCAGCAGCCAGAGAGGTGAGCCGTTGCTAGTGGATACGACCTGGTCACTACCGCCGCAGCAAGACCATCCCGCTTTGCGGCGGGCTCTGGTGAAAACCAGTAGTGGCTTAGAACCGGTCCACTAGCACGGTCCACGCCAATCCCTCTCTGGCACAGAGGATCCACTACCTGCCAGCCGGCATCGTGACACCTGCTCTGGATGTCAGACATCAGCAGGTTATATTTTATTATGTTCATCTTAGGTCCATATCATACTGTAAAGGCATCCTTTTTTTTTACTGCATACCAAAAGTGTTGCTAGAATCTATTCAGATCATGGGCACAATCTCTAAAACTAATGTTTTTTTTCTCCACCAAAAAAGTATATAGAAGGCAGCATAGTTATAAAAAATGTATTAACATTAAACAACTTTTAGAACATGATCAGCTTAGATACTCTGCTTCATAATAACATTGTCCCTAGATATTATTTTAGATTGAAACCTGTACCCATAGATACATCAGTCCTGACCCCCAATTATTTAACCCCTTAAGGACGCAGAGTTTTTCAGTTTTTACATTTTCATTTGTTCCTCATCACCTTCTAAAAATCATAACGCTTTCAATTTTGCACTTAAAATTCCATATTATGGCTTATTTTATGTGCCACCAATTCTACTTTGCAGTGACATGAGTCAATTTACCAAAATATCCACGGCGAATTGAAAAAAAATTAATTGTGCAACAAAATTGAAGAAAAAATGCCATTTTGTAACTTTTGGGGGCTTCCATTTCTACACAGTGCATTTTTTGGTAAAAAATGACACCTTCTCTTTATTCTGTAGGTCCATACGGTTAAAATGATACCCTACATATAGGTTTAATTTTGTATTACTTAAAAAAAAAAAATCATAACTACATGCAGGAAAATGTATATGTTTAAAATTGTCATCTTCTGACCCTTATAACTTTTTAATTTTTCCACGTACGGGCCGTTATGAGGGCTCATTTTTTTTTGCAGTGTTATAGCCCCCCTGGTGGCTATTACACTGCACACACTGATCTACTACATAGATCCTTGTCGTGCATGGAGCTGCCGGGAAGCTTTCACTTTCATTTTTGATGTGGCGATCAACGATCGGTGCCGCACGCTATTAGCCCAGGGTCCCGGCTTTCATTACCCGCTGGGACCGACCCGGCGTTATATACCGGGATCGGGCGCAGGGTGTACAGGTACACCCTGCGTCCTCAAGAGGTTTACTCATCATTTAAAAATAATGTATATATAATACCATGTCCAAGCAATAGTAATACAAAAACAAATAGTAGCTTTACACAAGGACCGAATAAAGCCTTCCCATAATGATCACATATATCATTCACAAAATCCAACATAACCAATAATTTTACCATATTGAGGTCACATACTAGTATTTCATTGGTGCTCTGCAGGGTAAAATCACACTATATAAGTGATTACAGTGCAGTTACACTCAGTGACTCACAAGTGACATCTTCTCTTATTGGAGTCCTTCACTTTCACTTTCTTCCCTATCTTACCCAGACTGTCATGACTAATTTTCCAAGCCACAACTTGTCAGCTGGTCACAAGAGAATTCCAGTGACAATCTGCCTCAAATGCAAGTAGATTGGGTTTCCTCAACCCTGTTCATATGCAACTTAAAATGACACATATGCTATATGGATATCACAGTGAAAAAGCTGACTAGCCCCAAGGTTCAACATCAAAACAATTATTGTGAGAGCACTTGTAGAGAGCACACCTCAATAACCCACTATTGGGCTTCCTTGAATGCCCTATATAAAAAGTTGTCCTCTGCACTTTTTTTTTTTAAGAAAACTCTGCAGATTATTACTAGCCACTCAATGGTCAAACCCACCAATTTGAGGCTTTGTACACACCGCTAGTAACCATGGAAAATTTTGTGAGATGTTCCCTCCAGAATTTTCTGTGATGTAAAATTTGGCGCAAAAAAATGCCGTTTTCGGCACCAAACTCGCCAATTTTGGTGCAAATAAAAAAAAATTCAATATGGCTGCAATTACACATAATGTGCATTTTGTTACATAAAATTATAGTACAAATTATTGTTATGAACATCATAAAGTAATTTCCAGGGGAATGTTGCTGTTAAGCCAGTGTATCTAAACCTATCATGCATGGTACTACTTTGAACAACTGTATTCCCTATTGTATATTCTAGTATTACGTGATAATTGGATTTTATTATATGCCCTATTTTAAACTCCAAGTAGTTCTGTACTGATATTAATGTAAATGGTCTTGGGAGCAAGAATTGATGAACTAATTGAATCTAGCAGGGAAAACATATTTTGTGCAGTTGACAATTTCTAAATTTTTTTTCATATATATATTTTTTAAATAACCCACTCCCAAAAACTGTTCGAAATCACAAGGCCCTGATTTACTAAGAGTGTTGTGTAGTTTTCTTTGTGGGTTTTAATTTCCAATAATTTTTTCCCACGGTATTTACTAAGGTTTCCCTCCATTTTGCACTTTTCCCTACATTTTGCTTTTTTTTTTTTTTTTTTTTTTTTACACATGCTCTGATCTGTAAGGTTTTCCT
This sequence comes from Hyla sarda, assembly GCF_029499605.1. Lineage (NCBI taxonomy): Eukaryota > Metazoa > Chordata > Amphibia > Anura > Hylidae > Hyla > Hyla sarda. The sequence continues at coordinate 154,092,399 of NC_079193.1, read as the reverse complement.
CAGCTCAAATATACCACAGTAAATATGTTGTTTTTTTGTGAACATATTGGGGACACACCTCTTTTCTGTAGCCCCGCCCTTTTCTCAACAACCACGCCCCTTTTTGGGTTTTCTCAGTAAAATGGAGTTGGTCAGGTTTTTTTCAATTCTGGTGCAAATTCTGGCGCAGACAGAATTTCTGGCGCACAACCCGACAAAACATGTCAGGTTTATAATAGTAAATCAGGGCCAATATCGTCCTTGTTCAATGAATTATATTATAATTTTATAAATGAAGAAAATTGTTAGCATTTATCTATCAAGCCCTTACAATAGCCCATTGATCTCGCGCTATACATAGATCTATATGTCCAGTTTAAGAGGGTCTTGGAACTAAAGCGGATCTGCCAGCTCTCCTAAAATGTCTGTTTTAGTACATACTTGCATTTCTCATTAAATGATTCTAGAGTGTATTTTTTTAGAACACTACATCATGCTGTTAGAACAAAGTTGACCAGCATCAAGGTATGGAATAACTTGTCTTGCTTTATTTAGATAGATCTACCTCGTGCACCACCACAGATTCCACAGAAGTGCCGACATATCCCTATATTAAACTTGTGTAATAAAGAAGGCATGGTGCTTGCAGACATGTATAACTTCTTCATGGTACTGATAGCAGGGAAACCAGAGGTCACACCCCTTACGGATAATGTAATATATATATTTTTTTAAATTTTTCATTTCACAGGTATTCTGGTGTAAGGTTGACAGATTTTGCCATTGTGATGGAATGCATAAATAATTGCCATGCCACCTCCCTCACGCCATCTCCCATAGACTTGCATTGAGGGGGTGTGGCGTGTCATCACGAGGGGGCATGGCCGTCATGTTACAACCCCGACCACAGGCACCCAGCATTCTAAATAAATGTCAGGTGCTGCACAAAGATCGCGGGGGTCCCAAAGGCGGGACCCCCGTGATTAGACATCTTATCCCTTATCCTTTGGATAGGGGATAAGATGTGTAGAAGCGGAGTACCCCTTTGAAAGACACCACATAAGTCAGCCTAAAAATTACCTTTAGGTTATCTACAGAAACCCATATATACGTTTAGCCTTTGCTGGATAATAATTAAAAACAGAAAATATAATTGTCAGTTCTAATGTACATGTCTGATCTAACACAACCAATTCACATTTTACCCATATTCACAAACATAATGATATAAATGGATCTGATGGATGCCTTATTGTACTATCATAGTCATGACAGTCAATGAACAATCAGCATTGAGATTAAGCAAAAAATTCATATTTACCTGATAAAGTAAAACTGATGAGCCTGCGGCTGCCTTGTCCATGTGATGCTTCTTCGCTGTTAATGTTTTTAAAGATCTAAAAAGAAAATATGGTGTCAGATTTGTGTCAATAACATATTAGTTTCCATTAGTCCTATCCCTCTAGACTCAATCAATATGGATCAATAGCGCTGTACCATACCCTGCCATTAATAGATGCAAGGCTTAAATGTTCTAATGTTTCTACATTATACATCTACTATCAAACCGACAACAATAAGGGTGCCTTCCCACAGTGTTATTGCTCTTTTTAATGTATACATTTTATAGGAAACAAAGTATACTTAAATGGGTGCTAAAAACGAATGCTGCTGTATGCCATACAGTATAATCTGTTTACCTTGACATACATTATACAAAAAAAAACCTGAACATAATGTAAACTATTTTATGCATATATATAGCATAGGTGACTGCATTTTTGCATATAGAACTGTAACAGAAACAGTCACACTAATAGTTTGAATGAGGTTTTAGTTATAGTACAGTATGTTGATAATACAGTAGTACAGATAGTACAGTATGTTTATTGAAATCTCACACCTGTAGACATCACACATGATCCTGTTCGAAATGTACTCACTAAATCACCACATTCCTCTTTCTTTCATCACTACTATGAATTGCACTTTGCTAACTTCTTGATTCACTATTAGGCTGTGTTCACACCGGAGAATGTCCGCACTGGAAATCTCAAAAAATCGAACAGGACTGCTCGGAAATGGCAATGAATTTCCGTGTGGAGACGGCAGAAAGAATAGACATGTCTATTCCTTCTGCTGAAACTGAAATTTGAATTTTGGAGCCAAATGTTTCCTGCACGGAAATTCTGCTATGTGAACAGCGCAGTAGAATTTTATTGAAATCAATGGGACACTGCTGCTGCAGAATCTCCATGCGGAATTCCAATACGGAATTCCACACGGAAATTCTGCCGTGTTAACATAGCCTAAGAAATTCTTGACTCTTTGGCCACAATGTTCAAGTGTACGTGTAAGATGGGTATATATTTCCATTGTAGGTAAGGAGTACATGTGTTTGAGACTGTATAGTTAACTGAGAGACTGCTTAGCTGTCTGAAACCATTCATTGCTTTATTGAAAATTTGACCAGTTGCCCATCAGATTAATTCTTAAATTGTTTAGAGGTTTCTTCTATTTAAAAAAATAAAAAATAAAAGTAGTTGGTTGCTTTGGGCAACTGATCAATTTTTCCTCTGCGCAGGTTTGTATCTCCCCAATAATGTATATGTGCCTGTTATACTGTGATGTGAAATCATGTGATAACTGTACACTTCTTGGTCCAGTTTGTTTGGCTGGCAAACTGCAGTACTTTGCCAACTCCACTATGCTGTTTGAGCAAAGGGTCACACTGAACAGATCCGCAGCGTATTTTACACTGCGGATCCGCCTATGACCCAACCCTAATCTGTGCCTCCAGCTGTTCTCCCCGTGTGCTGCTTGCAGTGGCAATGCGCTGTTCAGAGCAGCCACACAAGGACTTGCAAGTCATCGTGCCCATGCGCAGTGTACTCAGACATCGCTGCCGCTCCGTGATGTCTTTGAGTACACTGCGAGTATGCACGGTGACTTGCAGGCCCGTGTGGCTGCTCAGAGTGGCGCATTGCCGCTGCAAGCAGCACACGGGGGAACAGCTGGAGGAACAATTTAGGGTCGGGTCATTGGCGGGTCCGCAGCATAAAATACGCTGCAGATCCGTTCCATGTGAGCCTACCCTCACAGAAATGAACATTGAAAATGGTCAGTTTCTTGGCTGAGAGTCCCAAGGAGGAGATGGACAGGGCCAGGGAGAGCCTGAAGCCATAAAGATGCACTGTGGATTTCCTAGCATACTTTTTAGGGACTGGAGAGTCACAGAGATCCGATGGTGAGCTGACCTGGGAAATTGTTGTTGCCTTAAAATATTCGAGAAGTACACAGCATGCAGAACTGTGTGCAACCTGTCACTAATGCAGCACTGCTGAGCACATTTATAGGCCTGGGAATGAGCCAGTTCTAGTTAGCCCTAGATCAAACTCCAAACTTATACAGATCCCAGACTAGACCCCCTAAACTAACAGACCATAGACCTGAATGCCCTGGCTAGGGGTGAGGTGAAACAGGGAGCCCCCTCCACATGCATGCACTGTATACTACATTTATTATGCTGCAGAAAGAGTTAATGGGCAAAATCACAGCTTCTGTGTCTGGCACGACACCACGATTGTACAAAGACCTCAAAATGAAATTATGCAATAAGGGGTTAATGTGCTCATTACCTAAACCTTTACTGTATATTGTACTACTTTCTGGATAGTACATGGCAAACACCTGAATGGATGCTATAGTTTTAGGGAATTGCATACCTAATGGTTAATAACTCTTCTCATAGCAGCCACAATATTGTCTGCCATATGTATCTGTTTTCTGTGTTTTCCCATAATGCAATCTGCAGCCATAGTATAAGATGAAAATACGTTTTCTACAAACAGAACTGACATGATTGTCTTCTATCGTTTTTGCATTTTATACATAACATGCCTTGAAGGGCTCATGCAGAGCACGTAAGGATACTGTATGCATGACACATTTACAGATGTAAAACAAGGTCGTGCAGAACACTAGACATGATTCAGTGGCCAGAGATGCTATTTTTGTCTTTCTGTAGTTAATCTCAGTCCTGGCTGGAATATTGATAGGAGTATTCCCTACTAGCTGCAGTGCATGCTTAACAATTCTTAGTTGAAAATGCAGCTTACTATACGGAAACGGTTTTGGATTTTGTATAAATAATGCAAGTCTAAAGACATTTATTGTCTGACAGATGACTTTATGAAAAGTGGGGTAATTTATGTAGTGGAAACTGTGTACCTGCACAAAATGTATCACATGGTGCGGGACTTGTGATAAATCTGGTGCTGATCACATTTCTTATTTAATACTCCACTTTGTATGCTCTACAACTTTTTGTGCGACTTTTTAATCCGTGCGACAATTATGCAATTTTTTTAATAAAGCTGTCCACAGTTATTTTGTAAGCTCTTTTTAATTTGGTGGTGATTAGCCCCCGTTTTAATAGATTGTGCCAAAGTAAGTGTAAGAAAAAGTAGCATTTTCATTAATCCCTGACCACTGAAAAAAGCAACCAAAAACAAGTCTACCACAGCAACAATCCAAAAGACAGGCAAATAAAAAGTCACAAAAAACACACTGCGCAACAAATTTGCCCAAGTAAACCAGGGTAAAATGCTTCATAAATACCCCCCTTGGTGTCTAGAGATCCCTTCACCACATTGGAAAATACCAGTTATTAGGATACGTTCACACGAGCGGATCCCCAGCGTGTATTACACTGCGGATCCGCCGCTGAAGGCCCGCTTGTATGCTGCCTTTACAGGTGCCTGCTCAGAGCGGCAAGCAGACACACTGAAGCGATGTGTGAGTCACTGCGCATGCGCGGTGTATTCGCACACATCGCGGCCGCTCCTCTTGCTCTATGAGCTAGGCTGAGAGCTGCCACGATGTGCTAGTATACTGTGCATGCGCACAGCAACTCGCACATCACAGTGTGTCTGCTCGTAGCGGCGTATTGCCGCTTCGAGCAGACACATGTAAAGGCAGCATATATCGGTCCTTTAGTGGCGGATTCTCAGCGTAATATGCCTTGGGGATCCACTCGTGTGAACGTACCCTTATAAGTCTGGGCCTTGTTACTTATTTTGTATTGTGGCCAAAGTTCTTTCAGTTACACCTTAGCTGGGTCTCCATAGTAGATTTCATTGTCAGTGGTTACACATTGATAGGACCAATGTAAAGATTTCACTGAGCGGCACATAGTAGCCATAATAGTGCACAGTATCCAACATTTAAAAGATTTCCAAGTGTCATAATGGGACCCATATTGTTTACAAGCACCATAAAATTCCCCCCTTGCAGCCCTGCCCTAGTCACGTCCAACCTGTTATATAATGTAGATAAAAAAGTTAATACAGATGGGCAATTCAGAGGGTCAACTTTATTCTCAAATATAGCATGTAATACATAAGTTATGCAGAATAACTTTTGATGCCATTTTATAAAAACATTAACATATATTGTAACTACATTAAAGGAGTACTCCAGTGGAAAACTTTTTTTTTTTTAAATCAACTGGTGCCAGAAAGTTAAACAGATTTGTAAATTACTTCTATTCAAAAATATTAATCCTTCCAGTACTTATTAGCTGCTGAATATTACAGAAGAAATTATTTTCTTTTTGGAACACAGAGCTGTCTGCTGAATCACGAGCACAGTGCTCTCTGCTGACATCACAAGCACAGTGCACTCTGATGACATCTCTGTCCATTTTAGGAACTGTCCAAAGTAGGAGAAAATCCCCATAGCAAACATATACTGCTCTGGACAGTTCCTAAAATAGACAGAGATGTCAGCAGAGTGCACTGTGCTCGTGATGTCAGCAGAGAGCACTGTGTTCCAAAAAGAAAATCATTTCCTCTGTAGTATTCAGCAGCTAATAAGTACTGGAAGGATTAAGATTTTTTAATAGAAGTAATTTACAAATCTGTTTAACTTTCTGGCACCAGTTGAGTAAAAAGCCCTTGGTAATTGCTGCTTTCCAACTGTATCTGTGTCTTCAGGACATGCATGCAATTAAAAACTATGGCGGTGAAGAAAGCCATTAGCTCCCTTTCCCGCCACTTATACTTACAAGCCACAGGCTGTCTTTAGGCCTGCAGCCTAAAAGAGGTCAGGTGCAGCTGAGGACATCAGCATTTCATACTGCATTGTATGCCTGCCCCTAGAGGACTATGCTACTTGGCATAATAGGTGACTTTCATATTCTTTTCTTTATTAAGAAAGGATAAGTGAACCTATGTTAACCCATCTACCTTCCTACATACCTGCCAATCTAACCAACCAACTTGCCTAGCCTCCTACCTACCCACCAACTTTCCTACCTAATGGGAGGCTTTACTAACTACTTTATACCTACTATATACAAGTCCAAAAGAAGGCTACGATGGCATGGAGGCACGATTGAGGGTATAACTTCTGTAGAAAAGCACAAAAAAGGGGTCTATTACTGTGTTGAAGCACACTCACTCTATATTACTAGTGTGTGGGGACACAAAGAACACATTATTTCTGTGTGGGGCACATAAGGGGGTTCTATGGGGATACCATTACTATGTGGGTCACCAGGGATTAATTATTATTACCTTTTTAGGGTGCAATAGATGTGGAGTTTGTATAGAGGTAAGAATAAGGTTAGGATGCTGGTGGAAAATTGAGAAGCTTAAGATATTTGTACAGCAAATTGTCCAGAGACAAGTCATGGCTGGAAGAATTTCATGACGGCAGCCTGGCCTGGACAGATTTAAAGGGAAAATGAAGACATCGCCAGTTATATCTGTATTGGACATGGCTAAACTCAAAGATAAACAAAACTATAAAATGCTGGGAAGTATGTTGTGTATGTCTGATCAGTCCATATGGTTTTTATAACCTGAGGTCTATTAACCTCATATTCTGATTATTAGAGCAATATTATGAAAATAAGCGCTGAGTGAATGAGTACTTCATTACTATGTTTGCTGACAGGTTGTGGCACTCCGCATGTTTACACAGTGGGCTGCATCCTCAGGATTTGATGTCAGCACAAATGGAGCAGAAGCAAATGTTGGTATATCTGAGATGGATAGCAAGTGCCCTGTAAATATGATTGCAAAGCTCAAAATTTTTCCTAATTATTCTGACAGCTGCCTAGAATATCCAAAGGCTCCTGTGCCAAACTGACAATGTGTATACTCCGTGCTTATCCAAGATATGCAGTGAATGTATCAATGTGATTTCAACAAACAGGATTATTTCAATTCAGTTATATCTATACAAACACCAGCAGAGCTATCCATTTAATTGCCTGCCAGAAACAGATTTCGAGCCACGAAAACTTCAACTATGCTCTGGCAAGGAAGATATAAACTGTGCTATTTTTATTACACGCATTAGAAGGCCTATTAGAAGATGGGAGGGAGAAGGAGAAAAAAAATCAAATGTAAGTTTTTTTTTTTTATTAAATATGGCAAAAATAATCTATATGCACATTACACTGCATTTCTCCACTTATTTATACCGTGGTTGTAGGTGAGTAGGTGAGATCCAACCCTGCAGCATTGTTTTTCTAGCTACATGACAGCAACTTAAAGGGGTACTCCATTGCTCTGCGTTTCAAACAAACTGTTCCGAACCCTGGAACTGTCAGCTCGTGACCTCATAGCCCAGCCCCTCATGACGTCAATCCTCAATGCAAGTCTATGAGAGGGGGCATGACAGTCGTCACATCCCCTCCCATAGACTTGCATTGAGGGGGCGGAGTGTGATGTCATGAGGGGCGGGGCTATGACGTCACGAGCTGCCGATTCCAGGGTTCGGAACAGTTTGTTCCAAATGCTGAGCAGCGGAGTACCCCTTTAATCCATTTAGGCATGTAGAAAAGGTCAAGACATCAGAATGGGGGATCGAGTCGAGCATGGCTCCATCCTGCCTTGCATTAATGGTTTAGGCTGGTGGTAGTATAATGGTGTGGGGGACATTTCTTGGCACACTTTGGGCCCCTTAGTACCAATTGAAAATTGTTTACACGTGACAGCCTACTTGAACATTGTTGCTGAACATGTCCATCCAATTTGGGTACAGTGCACTCATATTCTGATGGCTACTTCTAGTACAAAAATACATCTTGGACCTTTCCCCAATATGTATGTTATTTTTGGCAGTTCCCTAAAAGATGAATTACAGTCATTTTTTCTTTAGAATTAAGTATATCTACTTTTGTACCATTGTTTCATAGTCACCTTTAGTAGATTTAAGTAAATATTCAATCTCATTTCTCTTCTACTTCCGTAATATACATCAGGATACTGGCAAAAGGGTATGTTAATGTGTACCATGGGGTAGTTACACTAGGTCCATGGACTGAATAGAGTTTACTAGTGCTTACATTGAGTCTATAACTTTAATGTATATTTTTGAGCTTTACTAACCTTTTATTCACATGTTCGTGGCTATCTTATTTAAAATACCTCATAAAGTGTGTCTATAGTCAGCCACTATGGATCTCACTGCATTTTCAGTTCCCTGCCTGTAAGGCTCAGTCTGTATTTAATAACAGAGAGACGAAGATGGAACACAAGAAGTTGGGGCAGGGCTTAGCTAGAGCTATGAACATGAGTGAACCTGGTCTGTGTGAATACACGCTGAGCCTGACTGCCTCCTCCCGAGCATCCATGCTGTACCTGAAAGGTAAATCAAGGATTATCTCATATCTGTGGCCATCCATAAAGTTTTGGGCAGCTGTGCCTTGTCATCATTATTATCATCAGAAGCTGTTTACCGCTTAAGCCATGGCAGCTTTTGTGAAGTAACCCATTCTTTGTGATTAACCCCCTCTCCTTTTCCCTTTAGCTTATCATCATCAGCATAAACTGCAGCAGCAGTTCACTTCCTAGAACAAAGCTTTTGTGATTTAACCACTGGCTTACTGTGCAGTTGCTGTTTTCCTTTCTGCTGACATAGCACCTTGCAAAACCAGTGTGTCAGAAACCCCCCTTTACCTCCACATGCCATCTATAGTAGTGTTACTATAAATCCCCCTATACCACAGTATCTGCCTGTTCAGTGCACTTTCACCAGCATTAGGTCATGGAAAAGTAGTAGGCGCTGTGCTTTGATTGGACAGGCAAGTAAGGAAAAGAAAGAACGTATGTGTGTACTACAGGCAAACAGTTCTGCTGTGGTTTCACTACTCGAAAGGAAGAAAATAAGAAATAGCTGTGCACCATGGAGGTGACTTTCATGGGCTCAATAACATTAGTGAGAACACTTAAATCACCTTGTCACCAATCTGAAGGGTTACTCTTGTCAACAAAACTATAAATATTTAAAATTATTTTGAACAAACAAGTATGCTTCAAATTGTCCAATAAAGACATTCATTTTTTTATGAGGTCCAATACTCAAAGAATTTCATTTGCAGCACAGGTTGGAAAGTCTCAAAGGGAATTTTTCACCAAATGTGATTATTTTTTTTAGAGGTTAAATCATTTTTTTAATTTTTTTTTTATATTTTTGGGAAAAAAAATGACTTGTCACAAAATATGAAAAATGAAATTATAACTTGTTATATCTCCCTGTAGCGGAGCTGGATGTGGATCCTCTAACCTGTGTGGCTGATGACTTGGGTTGTATCGGGGAGCGGAGTATAAGGTGCCGCTGGTCTTCACCAGAGCCCGCCGCAAGGCAGGATGGGCTTTCTGTGGCAGGCGACACCCAGGTCACTACCCCACGACACGGCTCGACCACACAGGTAGCTGGGCTAGGTGAGGTACCAAAGGATAAGGTAGTAACGTACTCAAACGTAGCAGAAGGTCAAGGCAGGTGGCAAAGGTGCGGAGTCTAATAACATAGCGGAAGGTCTGGATACACGGGTAAGGCTAACAGGCTATAAGGGTCGCTTAATCTCAGGCTAGGGGCACTGAAGATCCGGCAGGGAAGTGTGGGAGGTGCGGGGACTTCCTGATAAATCCCTTCTGAAGGTTCTCCTGGACGTAATTAGACATGACCAGAGTTTCAGGAACAGACAAAGGGTAGATTCTGCCCCTGGGAGGTGTGGTTGCGGGTAGCAAGTCAATGGGACAATCGTAGGGACACTTTGGCTTGCTTTTCACTGAAGACATCAGCATAGTCATGAAGAAATGAAGGCAAACTGGCAGTGGACCAGATGATGGTTCCAATTTAAGCATACATATGTGAATACAGTGGTTGCTGCAATGCGGACCCCAGTGAAGAACTTCTGCAGTCTTCCAATCCAGCTGCGGAGCATGGAGTTGCAACCAAGGTAGGCCAAGCAAGAGAGGAGAAGTACAATGACGGAGAACATAGAAGGGCAAGTTCTCCTTATGCAGAACTCCAACCTGCATAGACAACGGTTCTGTGCGATATAGTATAGTACAGTCCAGTCTTTCACCATTGACTGTAGAGATGTACAAAGGCTTTAACAGGCGGGACACTGGCAGACGTTGCCTATGTACTAGGGAAGCATCAATAAAATTTCCCGTGGAGCCAATGTCCAGAAAGGCAAGAACAGAGATGATCTCTTAGGAAAGGCTGGACAGTCAAATTTAAGCATGGAGAGGGGATATTCACACCTAGGGAGGCCTCTCCCACAAACCCTAGGTGCGAGTGTTCCCTGTGACTGAGGACGCAGAGGACAATCTTTGAGGAAGTGATCCGCACTGGCGCAGCATAGGCATAGATTCTCTGTTTGTCGGCGAGTTCTTTCTTGCAGGGTCAGGTAAGACCGATCCACCTGCATAGCCTCCACTGCAGGAGGCAAGGGAGAAAGTTGCAGTGGTTGCTGGAAGACAGGTGCCAGACGATGAAAGTGCCAAGAAGCTCATTCAGATTAGATGGCAATTCCCGTGCAGCGAGGACATCCTTGATTTGACTTGATAATCCTCTCTTGAAGGTGGCGGAAACAAATGGCATACTTGCCCACAGAGGAATTACCCTGAGAAAGACTCAGCAATGCCATCTCAGCGGAGGAAGCTCAAGCAGGTTCTTCAAAGACCCCCCCCCCGAAATTCCATCAGAAATGCCTGGAGATTGGTTGTGAGAGCATCACTGCGATCCCAAAGAAGAGTTGCCCAGGCCAAAGCCCTTTCAGTTAAAAGACTGAGGATGAAGGCCACCTTTGCTCGTTCCGTAGGGAACTGATCCGCCATGAGTTCAATATGCATGGAGCACTGAGTCACAAAACCACGACAGGACTTGGGGTCCCCCTCATATTTCCTGGTAAGAGACAGGCAGAGTTTTAAAATCCAGAGACGACTGCAGGAGCGGGAGGCGACACCGGAGGAGGCTGTGACTGTGGGGGTTGTTGCTGAGCAGTTAGCAACTGCTGCATCATGGTGGATAACTGGCTCAACTGCTGAGCCTGCTGGGCCAACTGCTGTGCCTGGAGCGCCACGATGGAAGCAAGATCCGGACTAATAGGCAAAGGAATCCCAGTGGGATCCATGGCCAATCTTGCTGTAACGGAGCTGGATTGGATCCTCTAACATGTGTGGTTGATAACTCGGACCGTATCGGGGAGCGGAGTCTAAGGTGTGGTACCCAGGTTGCTACCCCCGACACGGCTCGACCACACAGGTAGCTTGGCTGGGTGAGGTACCGAAGGATAAGGCATTAGCGTAGTCAATGGTAGCAGAAGGTCAAGGCAGGCGGCAAAGGTGCAGAGTCTAATAACGTAGCGGAAGGTCTGGATACACGGATAAGGCTAACAGGCTATAAGGGTCGCTTAATCTCAGGCTAGGGGCACTGAAGATCTGGCAATGAAGTGTGGGAGGTGCAGGAACTTTATAATGTAGTGTCAGGTGCAGCAACTAATTATGGGCATACTGGCCCTTTAAATTTCAGAGCTCCGGCATGCGCGCGCCCTAGGAGACGGGGACGCGCGCGCCGGGCTGAGACACAGAGGAGGCGGCAGCGGAGTATGGTGAGTGATGGGCTGGGATTTGCATGTGGGCGCGTCCCGGAAGTCGGGGATTCAGGGACCATGCGCTCACAGCCGGTGCTTGCGGCTGGAGCGCAGTGTGTGACACTCGCACTGTTGACCAGCAGAGGGAACTGATATGAGGAATTTGGTGAAAGCAAGCAACTTGTCTTGCTGCTGCTAATTAGACCTCGCCTGTCTACCTTTCTCCTCTATGTGCAAAAGGAGAGGGGGAGGGGGTTTTGTAGTTCTTTAAATTCCACTGTCACCATTTTGTTGGTGTCTGAAGAGTGGTAAAGAACAGACTAGATGTCTCTTGATAGGTCAATGCTCCTCAGGGACTTCAAGGAAATGGTGCTGGCTTCCCCTTTCATTTCACCTAGCCTGTGCTGTGCACATGTGCAGTAAGCAGTCAATGCTTTTCTATGAGACACTCTTTCTTGTGCCCTATGCCTGCCATAAAGAAACTGTGTAGGTGTTGTGAAGTAACACACCACAAAGAGGCTACAGTAATGGCAGCCCCCCAGTACACACTTTATTAATAAAAAAACATTAAAGCTACATTGTCCTAAAACTAAATACATAAATGAAATGTTTTATCTTGATAGAAACATTGTATTTATTAAAAAAATAAAATGGTGACACATTCCCTTTAAGGTATCAATCTATTAGCCAAACAACTTCTGATGTCAAAGTTTGTATTATTTGCATTATTAGAACAGGGTTTGATTTAATTTTTTAGCCTTTCAGTTTTATCTGAACAGAAATAATAAAACCAATGGCCAGGAACTTCAACCCTCCTCCTCTATATTTGCCTTTTACCATTTCAAACTATGTAAAAATAAATTATACTAACATTACATATTATGAGTTTTACCAATATTAGACTCTTAGAGACAATGGAGTCATTGTCCATCTCCCCTCCTGACCTGTGGTTCCACAACTGTTACGCTAAATGGGCACCATAAAAATACTATACAGAACTAAACGTCCTGATGACTTGGGAGCTGGGTAAAAACTTCAGTGCATGCGCTCTGAAAACAGAGCGCAGGGCTCAGGGGGCATATGACTCCATGTCACTAGGACGGGATTAGCACAAAATCAATATGCAACAAGGGGGCGGGCTTTGTCGCCTTCCTCCGGAATCCAAAGTAAGACTGCTAGCCGGGGACCCACCTGGAGAGCGCAACACAGGAGGTTATGTTGGACACTTTAGAGGACACTTCCCACACAATACAGCAAAGCATCAAACTACCCTGCAATCTCCAAATTATATTACCATACAATGCCTAAGTAGTAAAAGGGTATATGATAATGTCTCTGGTGGTCTAGGGCAATGAAGGGCTTAAATGGGGTGGGGCCCACTTACAGCATTTATAACTTATTTACAGAATAGGTGGTAAATGTAAGATCACTGGTGGTATGATCTCATGAATGGAGGTCTACAAGTGTCCCTTGAGAATGGAGTGATGCAAGCCACTTATCCATGGCCCTCATTGTGGTACTGTCTATGGGACTGACTGTGGTGGCTAAGTGTCATTAGCCCTCAGTGGTCATACATAGATCACCTGTTCTACACATAGATTATAATATGCTGTTAGTGGGCCAACCCCTTGGTAGACCCTGGTGGTCCATGACAGTGAATATTCACATGTCCCACTCTCAGACTCTCAGCTGATACATTCCTTGGAGGCCACCTGGGAAGCAGATGCACTTTTACAACTGCTAAATTTGCTATCCCATGTAAGATATCATATTTCTAGTGTCAAGGTTGATCCTTGAAAACATAAGAATCCTAATAATGACCCAATAAATTGTATAATGCTTCTCTTACTATCATGTCGCAATCTGAAATCATCAGAATGACTTTACCTCTACTTGTAATAGCTGTGATTATTTGAGAATTACACTATTGTTGAAAATCCTACATTACTCTCAATCTCAAAACGTGTTTTGGGATTAGTGGATTTTTAGGAAGGATCCAGGAAGCAGAGAGATTAACATTTTAAAAATGATTACCATGGGGATTTCATGGGATTAGCAATATCAGACAGGTTGCTTCCATTTGCATATGCTCTCTGCTAGATATGAGGTAAATGTTCCATAGACTTTATCATGCAGTTACTTGCTTTAGCTTTTGTGGATCACCAGCCACATATTTTGTAAAAAAAACACATCTGAACATGTAATACACATCTTAACAAGTTATGAAAATAATAGGATATACTGTGCTTGCTTGGATTATTTGGACCTGTTTGCACCACATGGGCCACTTTATGGCATATGTTGGTCCAGTGGGGCTCGCTTACTGGAAAAGTTACATTTTAGCCACTTATATCCCATCAGCATTCTGCTATAAAATGTAAGGCACAAGGATAAAGTACTATCATTAGATCTGGTTCAATTTAAAATGCAGCACATGCAGCAGATTGTGTGCAACACTAGATAAATTAATGATAAAAAATATATGTTATACAAGATATACTACAAAAAAAGTGCAAAAAAAAAAAGAAAAATAATACCCAAAAATTAATGATAGATTTGGGCCTTTGTTTTTTGTTAGAAATCAAGCATTACTATGTGTGATCTTTTTTGTACAAATGTGAAACCACTATCCGTCTCTGTGGTTAAAGGGCTATGTGTCATCTCGGGAGAGAGGGAGGAGCTGTTAAGATAACACCACACTGAAAATGAGAGGATTATACAGCTTTCTGTAATTCAAGCAAAAACATAGAGTACAATAAAGTATGCTATATATCTTAAAGTAATAGTTTTGTTTATATACAATTTTTTTTATACTGGAATACATCTGTAAAGGAGAAGTGTCATGCAAGAAAACTTTTCCCTTATCCAAAGGATAGGGGATGAGTTTTCGATCATGGGGGTCTGACCACTCAGACCCCCCGCGATCTCCTGCATGGGACTCCGACTTTCCCCATAAAGAGTGTGTGTCGACCCCTGCAAGAAGTGGTGGCTGACATGCCCTCCATGTATCTGTACGGGAGAGCCAGAGATAGCCGAGAAGGCTCTCCCATAGAGATAAATGGAGGGGACATGCCCTTTGGATACTGGATAAGTTTTCTTCCATTATATATTTTTTTTAAATGGGCACTGTCAGAAACAAAAACTTTTGATATGTTGTAAAGCATGCAAAGCCAATTGGTTTTGCAATTGCTTTCACTGGAAATTTTTCAGTATTTCTTACTGAAAAAGCCACTCAAATAACTGCCCCCCCTGCCTGCTTGGACACATACTATCCTGCTGTGTCCATGAGTCATCACCTATGTCATGGACACACTTCCTTGATTGACAGCTGTGAGCCCAGAGAAATCCTCCCACTGTCAGCTTGTGTCCCGCTACTGTCAGTGAGGACAAGCTGGGAGTTGTAGTTTTGCTAATGCTAGGGGAGATGTGAGCAGACAGCATACTGAGGGAGGGGGCGGAAACCTACACAGTGAGGCCACGCCCCCTTCCTTTGAGAGGAATTCAGACTAGTGAGCTATAGACACATAAAAATTAGATGTACATGGTTAGGATAAGGTACTGAGTGATATATAAAAAAAAAAAAAAGTTTTGGTTGGATCTGACGGGTACGCTTTAAAGAGTACCTATCATGAACTAAACTGTCCCTAATCCCCCCCCATCCGTCCCTGACTCTTATTTACACTATCGCTGCGTTTATTTTCTTTCAAAACACCCTCTTTCTACCTCTTTTGATGTCTTCATTGCTGCTCATTTTGAGGAAGGAAGGGGTGTGGCCCAGCAGGCACGACATAATCTGAAGCCTGCCTGGGCTCACTTCCACCCTTCTTCCTCTATGCTGCGAGCCAGCAGATCTGATTCTCCTCCTCTCTGTTTACTACTGCATGTGCCATACAGAGAGGAGGAAGATAGGACCACAGAGCTGCCGTGCCACTACTGCAATAAAGGAACATCAAACATAATGGTGGGCCAAGTCAGGAGCATGCCCTGCTGTGCTACAAGCACAACGCTCGCTCCCGCCTGTCTGATTGACAGGCAGGGAACTGCGCTGAACTCATCAGTGTCCCAGCCTGGCATGAGTCCGAACTCTATAAGAGACTTGCAGCTGGGAAAGGTAGGGGACCCCTAGTGGTCATCTTTTCTATGTAAAAAAAGAAATAGAAAGAAAGATATTTTTTAAACACATGCAATTTAAAAGTTATTTAACATACTTTAATCTATGAAATATCAAAAGTTTTTTTTTGACAAAAGGTACTCTTTAAGGGCAAATGCCTGACTTTGCCATGGGGCTCTATGATTTTAGGTTAGAGATGTATAAACAATCTCTGCTGTGGCACAAGTTGATTAGTTATCTTAATGGTTGCCTACGTTTTCTACAGCCTTCATAATTGGTTAGTGTGGTGGAGGGACATATATTAGTTTGCCTGGGTACTATTTTTACTTTTTATTTTCGTGTGATCCTATATTTGTAGTATTATTTATTCATCTAGTCCTAACCTCGGCCTTGGTATAGTGACATTTGCTGTTATAGTTCTATGATTAACGCTGAGAAAACTGGCATTGGTAGCATTCTTCCATTTGCTTATCAATTTGACATCACTAGAGAATGCATAAACTGATTAATTTTATCTACACTGTATATATTTGTTGGTTGGAACCTACTGCTTGTCTATTCTTCTATAAATTTTGTGTACTATTTTTAGTATTTTCTATCCATCATACTCATCCCTTTCTTAGCTTATTATTTTGATCTCTCACTTCATACAGGGAAGTAGATATTACTGCACCTACAAATTAAATATGTACAGGAGAAAATCCTGGGATATAGGCTGACACATGGAGCACAACTGCAGTGGTCCTAGAGAAGGAGTTAAAGGGGTATTCCACCCCTAGACATCTTATCCCCTGTCCATAGGATAGGGGATAAGATGTCTGATCGCAGGGGGTCTGGATGCTGGGACCCCCGTGATCTCTGTCCCGGCATCCCAGCATTCTAAACATTTTAGTTCAATGCTTGTTTCATGGTCACTCATGCATGCTTGAGAAAGGCAGTGAGATACACACCCGCTTGGAAAGAGTTAAAAGAAGGGCTAAAACTGGGACCTTTGACTGTATAGACATCTTACAGGCTGCATAAAGCAAAGCCACTTTATGGCCAGTTAAGCACCTCCATAGAAATATGGCCTAAGATAGCAGAAACTGAGATCTCCCTGTACTTGTAACAACCCTTTGAAAAGGATCAAAACAACAACAGTTCAGAAGAATCAAAGTTGTTTCAATTTTCTTCAATAATATAAATAACCAGCATGTTTGTTGCAGTAAATCCTTTTTATTTTTTATTTTTTTAGAAGTTTATAATACAAAGGCTAAATTGCAATTTACCTTATATATAGTCCAGTGTGACCATACACATAACAGAAAAAACACCTATCAAGTCACACCCAGACCCAAATAATGTTAGTGAAATTTATATTAAAAAAACAATTAAAAGGAGCAACAGACAGACTACACCTGGCTGTACATGGGATAAACTTATATAGCAATTGTTCACAACAATGCATACAGTGTATGCAAATGTTAGTTTTGCCTCACACACAAAAGTATGAAAAATAAATACTGTAAACAGATACTAGCAGAGTTAAAGGGGTACTCCGGTGAAAACCTTTTTTCTTTTAATTCAACTGGTGCCAGAAAGTTAAACATATTTGTAAATGACTTCTATTAAAAAATCTTAATCCTTCCAGTACTTTTTAGCTGCTGAATGCTACAGAGGAAATTCCTTTCTTTTTGGAACACTGATGACATCACGAGCACAGTGCTCTCTGCTGACATCTCTGTCCATTTTAGCAACCGTGCATAGCAGATGTATGCTAAGGGCAGCATGGTGGCTCAGTGGTTAGCACTGCTGCCTTGCAGTGCTGGGTACTTGGGTTCAAATCCCACTAAGGACAAAAATAAATAAAGACTTATTATTATTATTATTATAATAACGTCAGCAGAGAGAACTGTGCTCGTGATGTCATCAGAGAGCATTCCAAAAAGAAAAGAATTTCCTAATAAGTACAGGAAGGATTAAGATTTTTTAATAGAAGTAATGTAAAAATCTGTTTAACTTTCCGGAGCCAGTTGATTTAAAAGAAAAAAGGTTTTCACCGGAGTACCCCTTTAAATTATAATACTGTGTGAATGCAGTGGCAATTACAATATATTAATTAATATATATATATATATATATATATATATATATATATATATATATAGCAAAGCACTCTGCTACCTTTGTATGCTGTTACAGATGTTATGCTCTGAGCATAACTCTTCAAGGTAAGGGTCCATCCTATAGACCCGTGTCCTCTTATTGTGATATCCATCATCCTGAGTTTACCTGCACGAGGTGCGCACCTCTTTCTCTCTGTATATATATATATATATATATATATATATATATATATATATATATATACACAGTGGGGATCAAAAGTTTGGGCACCCCAGGTAAAAATTTGTATTAATGTGCATAAAGAAGCCAAGGAAAGATGGAAAAATCTCCAAAAGGCATCAAATTACAGATTAGACATTCTTATAATATGTCAACAAAAGTTAGTTTTTATTTCCATCATTTACACTTTCAAAATAACAGAAAACAAAAAAATGGTGTCTGCAAAAATGTGGGCACCATGCAGAGTTAATATCTTGTACTGCCCCCTTTGGCAAGTATCACAACTTGTAAACGCTTTTTGTAGCCAGCCAAGAGTCTTTCAATTCTTGTTTGAGGTATCTTTGCCCATTCTTCCTTACAAAAGTCTTCCAGTTCTTTGAGATTTCTGGGCTGTCTGTCATGCACTGCTCTTTTAATAGACCATCCATAGATTTTCAATTATGCTGATGTCAGAAAATTGTGAAGGCCATGGCAAAAGCTTAAGTTTACGCCTCTTAATGTAATCCCCCATGGATTTCGAGGTGTGTTTCGGATTATTATCCATTTGTAGAAGCCGTCCTCTCTTTAACTTCAGCTTTTTCACAGATGGCATCAAGTTAGCATCCAAAATTTGCTAAAAATGTATTGAATCCATTTTTCTTCTACTCATGAGATGTTCCCTGTGCCACTGGCTGCAATAAAACACCAAAGCATGATTGATCCACCCCCATGCTTAACAGTTGGACAGAGGTTCTTTTAATGAAAATTTGTTTCCCTTCTTCTCCAAACGTACCTTTGCTCATTCCGGCCAAGAAGTTCAACTTTAACCTCATCGGTCCACAGAACTTGTTTCCAAAATGCATCAGGCTTGTCTATATGTTCATTTGCAAAGTTCAAATGCTGATTTTTGTGGTGAGGACATAGAAGATGTTTTCTTTTCATGACTCTTCCATGAAGACCATATTTGTACAAGTATCTCTTTATAGTGGAATAGTGTACCACAACTCCAGTGTCTGCCAGATCTTTCTGGAGGGATTGTGCAGTCAAACATGAGTTTTGAATAGTTTTTCTCACAATCCTGCGAGCTGTTCTGTCTGATATTTTTCTTGTTCTTCCAGATCTTGCTTTAACTTCCACTGTTCCTGATGACTGCCATTTCTTAATTACATTCCAAACAGAGGATATTGACATCTGAAAATGTTTTGTTATCTTCTTATAGCCTTCTCCAGCTTTGTGAGCGTTTACTATTTTTAGCTTCAGATTTCTAGACAACTGCTTAGAAGAACCAACGGTGCTGATTGTTAGGGCAAGGTCTGGGCATTTAAAACCTTTGACATTGACATCACCTGGTCTTCCCAGATGATGATTGAGAACAATCCATGACACTGGCAGGTCTCAGCTTTGCAAAGGGGGCAGTGCATGCTATACATTCTGCAAGGTGTCCAAACTTTTGCAGACACCATTTTTTTGTTTTCTGTTATTTTGAAAGTGTAAATGATGGAAATAAAATCTAACTTTTGTTGACATAATATAAGAATGTCTAATCAGTAATTTGATGCCTTTTGGATAATTTTCCATCTTTCCTTGGCTTCTTTATGCACAGTAATACAAATTTTTACCTGGGGTGCCCAAACTTTTGATCTCCACTATATATCTATATATATATATATATATCTATATATATATATATATATATATATATATATATATATACACAAATGATAAACCAAAACAACATAAATACCATGGGGGAACATGAAAGAAAATAAAGAAGAATTTGCCAGGTGTGCTGAAACTGGATGTATAATAAGACCCCGAAAGACGTGTAAATCACAGCCACAGTCACCATGTCTCCTAAAGAAACAAAGAAAGTCCATCCAAAAATCCAGCAGATCAGGCAACAACCCCTAAACATATACCTACATGACAGACCAGGACCCCTATGATGTTTCACTGTTAGGCTTTTTCAGGGCCTTGAGACCAATTTATCCCATGTACAGACAGGTGTTGTGAACTCAAATAGAGAAAAAAACAGACATGGTCACAAATCTGCAACATGCACAGTGATCCTAGGGTTCTCAGCAAAATGTATTAAACAAACTGTTATGAATCGGCTAGCTGGATGTGGATCCTCTGTGTCAGCGAGGGATTGGCGTGGACCGTGTCGGTGGACCGGTTCTAGGTTGCTACTGGTTTTCACCTGAGCCCGCCACAAAGCGGGATGGTCTTGCTGCGGCGGTAGCAACCAGGTCGTATCCACCGGCAACGGCTCAACCTCGCTGACTGCTGAGAAGGCGTGGGACAGAAGGACTAGGCAGAGGCAAGGTCAGACGTGGCAGAAGGTCGGGGCAGGCGGCAAGGTTCGTAGTCAATGGCAATAGCAGAAGATCTGGAACACAGGCTTTGGACAACACTAAACGCTTTCTCTGGCACAAGGCAACAAGATCCGGCAAGGAAGTGCAGGGGAAGTGAGGTTAAATAGACAGGGAGCAGGTGAGGCTAATTAGACTGATTGGGCCAGGCACCAATCATTGGTGCACTGGCCCTTTAAATCTTAGAGAGCTGGCGCGCGCGCGCCCTAGAGAGCGGAGCCGCGCACGCCAGAACGTGACAGCCGGGGACTGGGACGGGTAAGTGGCTTGGGTTGCGATTCGCGAGCGGGCGCGTCCCGCTATGCGAATCGCATCCCCATCGTGAATGTCAGTGCAGCGCTCCCGGTCAGCGGGTCTGACCGGGGCGCTGCAGAGAGGAGAACGCCACGAGCGCTCCGGGGAGGAGCAGGGACCCGGAGCGCTCGGCGTAACACTAACAGGTCATTGGTATACTTAAAGGGCTACTCCGCTGCTCAGGGTTTGGAACAATCTCTTCCAAACGCTAGAGCCAGCACCAGGAGCTCGTACTGTTATAGCCCTGCCCCCTCATTACATCACGCCCCGCACCCTCAATGCAAGACTATGGGAGGGGGAGTGACAGCCGGAATAAAATAGATGGAAACGATATACTCTATTTCCAAGAAGTGTAAAGTGACTGATTTTAGGTTGACTTCATGGGTAGCACCTACACATAATGGAACCATTGTTATATAATGCCTTCACTCAGCATATAATACCCAATGGAAGCACCAGCTGAGACAGCTTTCCCCTAGGTTCACAAGGTCTGACCAGAGTATTGGTTCCAGCAGATGAAGTAATGCCAATTACGCTAAGTGTTCTTTGACTGGAATCCTCTGGAGTCAATAAAAGGATGGATGAGAAAGTCTCAATGCTACAACTAGGCCAGACTATGTGAAGCCTTTTGTTTATGGAGAAAACTGGTCATTGTGATATTTATAACATGAATTAGTATTGCAGAACCTTTTTGTGGTACACTGTAAATTTCCTAGCGAATAATCCATACTAATCATATCAACACACACTTTTACAGTACAGAGGCATAAACAGTATACAGTACACAGTATACAGTACAATACCAAACATTGCAGACATCTTGCATGACACTATGCACAAAATAATATACCTACATTTTACAAAAAAATTTACTCATCTAGAATTAGTCTTATGTTGCACAATGTGTAAAGGTAGTCTCAATGTGTAATGCAGCAATATCTTTGGCTGCTTATTCCGTTTCTTAATCTTCATAAATAATGACTATATCGGGAAGTCAGGAACAGTCAGAGAGGCAAGAGGAGGGCTCTGCAATGCCCTGGGGCCGCCACGCCTCTCTTTAACTCAGTCATCGCTTCATCCCTGTGTAATTGGCACACTGGGCCACCGCAACGAAGACAAATCTTGCGTGGGCTGTGATACTGAGAGACAGCGCATGTGGGCAGACCTGTGTGTTACTTACATATCATTGACAACCTTTAAGGGGTTGCCCCCTCTTGGGGAAAACCCTTTACTAGAAACCCCCCCTTAAAATTGTAACTTTATTGGTTATAGATTAAAAAATACCCCACAAAAAACATTTACAATTCCAGCAGCTCTGAGGTGGTGTTTATCTGGAGAGTTAATGCCACTCTCTCTATAATGGGACACTTATTTAGCCCAGGACTGTGCTTATAATCTGTGTGCTTATGCTACAACACACGATTGCACCTGGTGCCGGGTCCCTATTCTTGTTATTAAGCCACCTTTATACCCGCTGTATTAAAACATTTAACTACTAGCCTCCCCGATGTTTTGTTGACGAATCAGCTTTGTCAAGGGTAGCGAGGCTAATGCAAAAGCCTCGCTACCCTTGACAAAGAAAATTCGTCAGCGAAACGTCAGGGAGGCTAGTAGTTGAATGTTTAAATACAGTGGGCATAAAGGTGGCTTAATAACAAGAATAGGGACCCGGCACCAGGTGCAATTGTGTGTTGTAGCATAAGATGACTGATTTGCCCTGTAACCTCCAGGGACATTCTTTTGAACTTTGTTACTTACATATCGGCAAAGCAATGACTGAGACAGAGAGAGGCATGGCGGCCCTGGGGATTGCGGACCCCTAGCTAAACCTCTGTGACTGTTCCTGACTACCCAAATAGTGATTTTTATGAAGATAAAGAAATGGAATAAGCAGCTAAAGGTACTGCTGCATTACACAGTTAAGTAAAAGTAATATAGTGTATCCAGCACTGCTGCTATTCCGGGGTGCGTGTTCTTATAAAGCTATTTTGTTGCTAACTTACTTAAAGAGTACCTGTCACCAAATAAAACTTTTAATATAGTGTTCCTTGTGTAATTAGCAGACACTTTCCCATTAACTTGCTTTTAAAATGATCAAAATAAATATGTTTAAAATGTAATAGAAAAAAACGGCCACTTGGTGGCTCTGTTCTGTTCCCTGCCACAAACAGTGAGTTTGGTCTCCTCCCGGCCTGGCAGGAGACCAAACTCAGGAAGTGTTTCACTGCAGTGAGCTTGATTGAAAGCTGCACAGAGCCTCACTGAAACATGTAAAAAGCCTCATTGAAACATGCATAGAGCCTGAGGACTCTATTCATCACAGTGCTGCAACGATGTGAGGGCGGAAGTGGTCCCCCAGCAGGCTTCTGTGATGTCATGCCTGCTGGGAAATGCCCACTTTCTCCTGCTGGAAGATTGCACTATGTGAGCAAGAAGAAAGGTAAGGTACAGAGCTTTTTAAAGCTCTGAAATGTTTTTTAACGGTGGGAGGGGTGTTAGAAGTAGTTAGGGAACATAGCCTGAGTTAGTTTAGAAAAGTTTATTTGGTGACAGGTACTTTTTAAATAGAAGACAATCTGTGGTGCTCAGTCCATAGAGATTAACTTTAATCTTCCATAACAGACATGAAAAGACAGCACTCACCTGATCTTATTTTCTTCTTTATTGAAGATGCATACTCACATAATTTCAGGGGGGAAGAGACAAACAGGGGGTATATCAAGGTGAGGATACAGCTGCTGCTTCTTATGATCTCGTGCTTCGCCAGGCCTCACGGAGGCCTGTTTGTCTCCCCCCTGAAAAGATGTGAGTATACATCTTCAATAAAGAAGAAATTAAGATCTGTCGTCTTTTCATTTCTGTTATGGAGCATTACACATTAAGACTACTTTTACATAGTGTGTACAGTTATATAGGGTCATGTGATGTGACAGTTGTGCTTTAGTCTGAGCCTGTCACCTCCTATCTACCCCATAGACAATCTGCAATGCAATATATATACATGAAATACAAGTCAGTGCTCAATATTGCTGCCATATAAATATATTAAAGAGAATAGGGCCCAAGATTGACGCCTGTGCTACCCCACTAATAACAGTGAAATTGTTTCAAAAACAGCTCCACACCTGTCCTCGGGTGGAGTGTGGTATTACAACTGGTCTTCATTCACTTCAATAGAACTGAATTGCAATACCACTCAAAAACTGAGGACAAGAGTGGCGCTGTTTCTTTAAGATCACATTCTACTTATTTTCTACGCTTTTGTGTTTTGTGTGTTGTGACCAAACACCACTTTGAGCTAAACTATACATTCGGACAAATGCCATAAAATATATAATTCCTTATATCATTATAAAGCATTAACTTACTGGGGCAGAAGGATTTTTCACAGTGATGCTGGGAGTTGTAGCACGTAAGGCACCACTCACACCATGGTAGTACTTAAAACAGATCTTAGTTTCCGCTGAAATAAAGAATAGAGTGAGTCAGTCATTGGAAATGAACACAAATATCATAGGATGAAGGTCATAATACAGTCAAGATTGTGAGTGATTTCTTTATAATAAAGGATTTATACATATACTTAAAGTGTACCTGTGATCAACAAAAACGTTTAATATGATGCAGATAATACCATTATATGTATATTTGTAATATACATTGGTTAAAAAATTTGTATATTTTTGTTCCTTAAGCTCTTGCATGTGTATCTCTATGAGGAGTCCAAATACAGGAATGTGCACTGAGGCTCTATAACATGCTCCTGACCCATACATCAGGATGATTGATAAGCCAGGAGCCTGCACAGATCCCTGCTTGTCCTACCCTCACTTCCTGTTTTTGGACTCCTCATAGAGACACACATGCAATAGCTGCAGGGAAAGCATTTTTTCACCCAAAAATATACACTAATTTTAACCAATGTATATTACAAATATACATATAATGGTATTACCTACATTATATCAAAACTTTTTGTTGACAACAGGTACACTTTAATATGGTTCCTTAGTATAAACTGCATAAAAACACCTGTAAACTATTTTTTGCAATTAAAGAGGTATTCCAGGATTTCTTTCCCTTCAGCCTTTCAGCCCATAATACCATGTCATACACTTATTACCTCCATGTGATGCTTTTTCCTGTTTTCATGCACGGGACCCACACCTGGAAGTGCTGTACTGCAGCATGGCCATGGCCCCTGGAGACCATGTAACTTATGACATATTGTCCCTGATTTAAAAGTGGAGTGTAGTTATCTTTGTGTTTTTTTTTTTCCCCAACAGATATAAGTAATATATGTAATACTTATTACATTATTTTTTACTTATTATTTTATACTTATTACTTATATTTTCCCAAATTTGTCCCTACATTTTGCTTTTTCCACAACTGCTCTGAGCTGTTGGGCTTTCCAGAGCTTAAATTCACCATATTTTGTGTTGAGACATTAGTAAATATGTTTGGATTTTTCTAATCTGTCAGGGACATGGCCCCTTTTTGCAACCATGCCCCTTTTCCCTGGTGACCATGCCTCTTTTAAGGATTAAAATGGAGAGTTGGATGGGTTTTGTGGTCACAAATTCTGGCGCATGAAGCATGCAACATAATTTGAGCGGAAAACTTGAGAAAAAAACAGTCAAGATCACATTAGTAAATGACTCTCATTGTCTCTGGACATATGGAATGCTGGAAAAGGTCAGAGACAATAGTAAAATGAAAAGGCTTGCACTACAGCACTTCCTGGGGTGAGTCCCGTACATGAAAACAGAAAAAAAACTGCACACGGAGGTAATAGATTATTACACAGCATTATAACATGGCATCATGGGCTCAAAGGATGAAGAAAAAAAATCCTGGAATACCCCTTTATAGTGTACCTCCAATCAAAACTGCCTAAATAGTAACTGAGTGCAGTCTAAGGCTATGTTCGCCATGTGGATATAACATGCCTGTGCT
Organism: Hyla sarda; assembly: GCF_029499605.1. Lineage (NCBI taxonomy): Eukaryota > Metazoa > Chordata > Amphibia > Anura > Hylidae > Hyla > Hyla sarda. Next base: position 154,066,484 of record NC_079193.1, on the reverse strand, counting down.
AGGACCACCTCAGGAATACATCTCATAGATGGGAATGCATTCCGTACATTGTCCCCAGAAAGAATAGACAAGTCTAACAGACATTTATGCAGTCCCCGGAATCTGAATTTCCACATCTGTGTATAAGACATTATTGTGTGCACGAGTTTTAAAGGGGTACTCCAGTGGAGAATTTTTTTTTTTAAATCAACTGGTGTCAGATTTGTCAATTACTTCTATTAAAAAAAACTTAATCCTTCCAGTACTTATCATCTGCTGTATGCTGCAGAGGAAGTTCTTGTCTTTTTGAATTTCTTTTCAGTCTGACCACAGTGCTCTCTGCTGACACCTCTGTCCATGTCAGGAAGTGTCCAGAGCAGGAGCAAATCCCCATAGCAAACCTATCCTGCTCTGGACAGTTCCTAACATGAACAGAGGTGACAGCAGAGAGCACAGTGGTCAGACAAAAAAAAAATTCCTCTGTAGCATACAGCAGCCGATAAGTACTGGAAGGATTAAGATTTTTTGATAGAAATAATTTACAAATCTGTTTAACTTTCTGGCACCAGTTGATATTTAAAAAAAAATAGTTTTCCACCGGACTACCCCTTTTAAGTCAATCTGTTTAGTGTCCCCCTTCCAAGGATTATTTATAGTCCAGCATTCTTGGCCTAATTAAGCATGCATGTTTGTGTGCAGGTTGGGGGAGGTAAGATATGTATCTACGCTAGTATGCATGTTCAAGTGTATAGACTTTACAAGACCACATCATGTCCTTTTACCAGAAGCATCTACTCAAAGCTAAGAACCTAGCTTCCTAAATGATAAAATAATTAGAAGAGTATCTATTATGGTCAAAACAGCCATAGTAGTTCATATATAAAGAAACACTTTTTCAATATTAATTGATCAATAGCAACTAAAATGAAAAATTCAACTGTAAATATTCTTGATTAAAATGAATATTGTGTTTACAGCTCATGTGCAGGTTAGCAAACAGAAGAGGCAAAGGGAATGTATGCAAGATCAGACAACACACTGGTGTTATTTGTAGTTCGTAATTATGGTGACACAGATCTGTATAGAAGCCGCATACACAATATAGTAATACTGACTATATATATATATATATATATATATATATATATATATAGTAATCTTGGGTTTATTGCAATATTAAAGTTATTAAGAAATTTTTACTTGTATAAAAAAACTTAAATTTCCTTCACATCATATTCTTTGCGTCCCGAACCTTCAGTCACTCCCAAAATCCGGACCCAAACTCCAGTCTTACGTCACTGTGTCAAGAAGCCTCAGTAATTCATACTTCTTATCCAATATTTTACCAGCTGCTTGCTTATAATATCTTCTATCTGTCTATCTATCTATCTGCCTTTACACACAGTTCCTCCAAATTCATCTACATGCATTTGTTAACTTAAAGCTAAAAATGGTTCAATGTTCAGTGGGAAACCACTTACCTCCATTGTTTTAGAAAGACTGGAACCCGATATTACCCTATTTGCTCCTAAGCGGGCAAATAATGGGTTACAAAAATATATAGCTACAACTAACTTTCCTTAAATTAAGTTATAGTCAATGAAAGTCTGGCAAGTCTACAAACCGGGGTTGTCTATTGTACTATTGTCAGGCGAAGTTCAACACATAGTACAGGAACTTACTTAAAAAAAAAATTAGCCAGTAAATACCTTATTGACGTGGCTTTTTCCCCCAGCCAAAGCAACTTTTAAAACACAATATAAGAGTAAGTGCCATTACGTTTCTATGGTGCTGGATCTCGCGCTGTATATTCAGGCATATTTTATTGGAAAAACATGTGACATGTGACACTTAGGTTACTTATTTACGCAGATAGAAAAATACATTATTTTTTACTTATTGTGTGCACAGACAACCACTTTCCCAAAGACTTATAAAGAGAACATTTATGTGAAGAATTTTGAGCAGTTTTTCTGCAATTTTGTGGACATATTTTTTACAATGAAAAACGCCTGAAAATACACAGTGTGAACCTACAGTGTGAACCTAGCCTTATGGTTACCTAGCAGACCTAGCGGGAGGATCTGGCTCATATCTTATTTTAAAGGTTGCTGGGACTGTGGGAAATGACCACTTCGATAAGGTATTTACTGTCCAAATCTTTAAAGCAAAAATGTGCTTTAACAATAGGTCATTTTTAACAAAAGGTCATTTTTCATTTTGCTTTATTCTAGAGTCCCTGGAAGAATCTTAAAATGGTTTTGAAGATAAACATTACCTTGAAATTTTTCCTATTATAGGTTTTCATTCATTATGTACTCTTATTATTGCATAATGGCACTCAAGTCTAGTCACTTTCTGAGACAAAGAAAGTATTTCATAGTGAAAGGACTCCTTGCCGTGTGTACCCAATCATGGAGGAACCCCCACAATGACTTTGTAACCCAATAAGTGTTACAATGTGATAGAAGACAACTTGATTAATAGAAGTAATTTGTTCACATATAGTAATTAACTCTTCATTCTGGCACAAAGTAAAGACCCGGCTCATTTTGTTACCCTTCCCTCTAATCTCCCTCTGTGACCCACTAGTAATTGCATAAACACAGCATGAAATACTGGCTTTAAAATGAAGACCATTATCTTTTGTGACTATCATCTCATGGTCATAAGCTTGTCAAATTTCATTTGTAAAGATACAGAGGGTTTCTAGGCGAAGTAATGACATTCCTAATGCGTCTGAATACCCTTATGATTTTACCGTTAGGCACACATATTAAGTACCGCAAATTGGCTATTCAGATTGAAATGGGAATGGAATAAGACAAGACTTTCACATTGCTATAAACTATCATTGTGTGATTGGTAAGGTTTCAGCCAGCAGAATATTCTCTTCTACAATTGTGTTGATACATTGCTTACTGGAACACCTTTGTTTCTTCAATGGAGCACATAACAATGCACTCATTTATGGGACTGTGTTTGGTAGGTAGGTAGCCAGGCATGTAGGTAGGTGGCTAGCTAGGTAGTAAGGCAGCCATATATGAATGCCAGGTATGTACATAGTTAGGTAGTCAGGTATGTTGGTAAGTAGCAAGATTTGTAGGTAGTTAGGCAGCGATGTATGTAGGTAATTAGATAGCCAGGTATGTAGGTAAGTATTTAGGCATCCAGGTATAAAGTTAGGTAGCCAGATAGTTAATCAGGTAGGTAGCCAGAATCCCCCTCCACGCAGCAATCCCCTCATAAGTGCAGCAGGGGACCGTGTCTTCCATCCTCCCCAGTGCAGCCGCCTTTGAGTGACATCATCGTCTCCTACACTGAGCAGCGGGTGTGGAGGTCAAGTCTGTAGGCCGCAGATGTGGCTTACACAGAGAGGAGGCTTTCTGCTGTATGTGCGTGGGCCGCACATACAGCAAAAAGCCGTGCTGTCTGCCTGGGGATCCGGGATGAGTGTCCTGGATCCTTTGTAGTAGCGGCGGCAGGCCCTTTACCCAGCCCGGCCCTCTGACCACATCTGAACAGACCAGCCAGTCAGTCCGCCCCTGGTAAAAACATATAAAATCCAAGCAGGTGTTGTCTTGTTCAGATTTAAACCCAGAACCCAGCCATTGCTCCATTTTGTGAAGCAGTGCCAAGACAAAACAATGGGGGCTGCCATGAGCATCAGCAGGCAGCCAAGATGCAATCAGTGATGCTGAGTCAATGAGGGATCTGGCTTGGCGCTTAATCAAGTACCGGGGTGGTAAATTTAGGTCGGGCATTGACTCATTCTTTAATGCTTCTTGGCTCCATAGCTGTTTATTGTCAATTTCTGTTCTGTGTATGTTGGATTAGTTCGGTTAACAACCTTGCCTGTTGAATTGGTTTATCCATGCTTTTCTGGCTTTCTGACTCTTGGCTGTAATTTTCACTACTCTCTTTCTTGTCCTGGGTATTCTGAATTTGTTTGCAGGTCATTAGTCTTGCACCATCTGTATTTGTCACCAGACTGGGTCCATGCAGCAAAGTCCATCCTGCATTACAGTGGGCTCTGGTGAACATGTAGCTGTAGATCCTGTTAATCAGTGTGGTGTTGGATTCTTGGTGGTCTTTCTGACTCCTCTCTCATCCCAAGAACCTAGTGTTTATAATACATTCATATATGGGAGAGAGCTCAATAGGCACTAACAGATTTTCTTTTAGGGAACCAGATATTTAGAATGGCTATCCTTGATATGATAGAAGTGCACAATAAGTTAACTCAACAAATACAAATAAATGTAACTGAAATGTCTCTGGATGCATTTTTTATATTAATAGGTATTCATTTTTTCAGTGTAACTTGAATTATATATTTTGATTGGAAAAAAAATTGAGAATTTCTTTTTGGTTGTGTGGCACGTATTATTCTGTCATAGTATGTGCTATGAATATTTACCTAATATACACTGAAATAAAATATGCTTCCAATGCTTACTGTTCCAGTGTTTCTTGTCAGTAATGTGTTGTTATACTATGTATATAAGAGAGAAGTTTGTCTTGTGTGCTTTATAGTTTTAATTATCCATGTTGCATGATAATAAAGTAATTCACAGCTTCCAGATTATTAACAAGGAATAAGTGTAATAAATCCAACCCTCAGCTTTAAATGTTTGTTCATTTTTAACATCTTTTCTTACATCATTCGTGTTGTAACGCATTTATAATACTTCCCATGACAGCTGTTTAATTTAGTTCATATTGGATCTGACTAATATTCTTCACAGTCGGGGGCTGCAATGAAAAAAACTATTTCAGTGACTGAAATGCAGCTGTTATGACATTAGTTGTTAGTTATGTCATTTGGTCTGGTTAATGCTGTCTATAGCCCTGTTGAGAACGTTCACGGCTTAGCTTAACCCTTTCAGAGAATGCTACAGTACATGTGGTCACATCAGTTTTTACAGTACATTATCTACCAAGGTAACATTTCAAACATACAGTTCTAAGAAATCTGTCATATAAGCTCTGATAACACCTGCACATATCACAAAAAAAAAGGTAACTTATAGATGAAAATGTATAATGTAGGTAATGTAGTGTGTATTATGTCTGCTATTATGTGGCAATGTACACATACAGGCAACAATGGAGGGTTATGTAGCCAAAAAAATGCCACCAGCCTTTCCTGAACCTTCCTGACTTCACTAGGGTTTCAGAAGCCCTACAATGTTGTAGGTAGAATCAAGGGAAGATGCAAGGGGGGGGGGGGGAGAAAGCTAGCTACTCATCTAGTTAAGCTAAACAGCTAATTTTGAATATTTTTTGTAATGACACTAAGAAACAGATACAACAGATGTAACTCCAGGAAATGTCATTTATTGTATTAGTTTTTTAATCCAATAGCCTAATTTCAAATAAAAACAAAGTATACTAGGCTAAGGGCCTCCAGAGAAGTAATTTCAACTCGCACAGCAGAATTTTCATTGCAGTAGAATTAAATGTAGTTGGTAGATCATAATGTCAGAGCTCCAAGCCCTCTGTGTAGAGATACAATAAAAAAATAAAAAAAAAACAACAAACAATTTAGTGGTTGCAATTTATTTATGTATAGGAAGAGACCTGTCCTTCACGCTTAGCTGGGCAGAGACAAACCAAAGAGGCTCCAAGACACCTTACTGGGTGCCATGGATCATTTGTAAACTATATTTACTTCTGAAATGTCACAGGTGTCAAAGTAAAACTTAGCCGTTAATAACAAGGAAGCCTGTTAAAGGGGTACTCGGGTGGTCAACGTGTTTTTCCGTTTTTGACTTACCCTATTTGTTTTGTTTCATTTCTATTCTTGTTGTTTAACCTACTCTATTTCCGTTCTTTGTTGTCTTTTCATCCCCCACTTTGTTTTCCTATCTTTGCTTCTATTTCCCGCTTCTTGCTGTGCTGAAAACTACAAATCCCAGCATGCCACATGCCTTGCTGGTTTGGAGCGGCTCCTTTTTTTGTTTGTTTGTTTGTTCCACCCTTTACCCACCCTACTATTTTCCCGAGTCAGCCCCTTTATACACAGCACACTAATATAATCAACCCTGGTTGGGATACACTGGCATACACACACAAAAGGGACTACAACTCCCAGCATGTGTCATTCAGGAGTCTTCAGTCTGTGGTATAACACCAGCATGCTGCCTCTGTAGTCTCCTGGGGGTTGTAGTTCACCACACCTCTGTAGTGCATACCCCAGTGTTTCCCAACCAGGGTGCCTCCAGCTGTTGCAAAACTACAACTGCGAGCATGCCCTCACAGTCTTTGGGCATGCTAGGAGTTGTAGTTTTGCAACAGCTGGAGGCACCCTGGTTGGGAAACACTGGTGTAACATGATGTGTATGCTGAATAGGCTAGAACAGTGTTTCCCAACCAGTGTACCTCCAGCTGTTGCAAATCTACAACTCCCAGCATGCCCAAAGTCTGTCAGGGCATGCTGGGAGTTGTAGTTTTGCAACAGCTGGAGGCACACTGGTTTGTAAACACTAGCATACACACACACACACACACACAACAGGGACTACAACTCCCAGCATGTGTCATTCAGGAGTCCCCCCCCCTCCCCCTTCACATATAGGGGGAGATTTATCAAAACCTGTGCAGAGGAAAACTTGCCCAGTTGCCCATAGAAACCAATCAGCTTGCTGCTTTCATTGTTATGAAGGCCTGTGAAAAATGAAAGAAGCGATCTGATTGGTTGCTATGGGCAACTGGGCAAGTTTTCCTCTGCACAGGTTTTGATAAATCTCCCCCATAGAGATCCTTTCCAGTGTGAGATTTATTCCCCTGCAGTCCATACATCCCCAGCCCGTGCACCTTCTCATCCTCCCCTTCAGATAACACACTTATCTTCTCTGTGAGGTCCTTCTCCTGTGCAGACCTGCGTCCTTAGAATACAGAGCAGGGGGAGGGGAGGTGAGGAGCTGTGTACTCAGCTGGATGAGATGAGGGGGCGTGGCTTATTCCTCTCATGCAGACAGAGAAAAAAAAAAAGCTGTGACATCTTGTCAACAACAGACTCAGAACTGTGGACTACAGTAAAAGAAAACCCTCTGAACTACAGAACTTCCTGCCCAACAAACAGGTAAGAATAACACACACATGCTGCCAAAACATATAACACATGTATATTGCAAAAAAACTAAACTTACAAAGAAGATGCCATATAGTCAAAAAAATTTACCACCGGAGTACCCCTTTAAGATTTACGTGGGCCGTACCAGGGAGCAGAGTCTAAGGTGCTGCTGGTTTTCACCAGAGCCTGCCATAAAGCGGGATGGACTTGCTGTGGCAGGCGGCACTCAGGTCGCTACCCCTGATAGGACTCATCTACACAGGCCTCCGAGGTGAAGTGTGGCACAGGAAGGATAAGGCAAACTCATAGTTGGGACAGGCAGGAAGGTCAGGACAGGCGGCACTGGAGCGTGGACAGGAAACGTAGCAAGGAGGTCTGGTACAAAGTAAGGCAGAACACAAGAATGCTATGCTTTCTCTAAGGCCGTGGGTCAAAAAGATCCGGCAAGGGGAAACAGGACGTGCTGACACTTATAGTGTCAGCGAGCAGCAGTAACCGATTAAGGGTGTACTGGCACTTTAAATCGCAGAGAGCCGGCGGGTACACACACGCCGGCGACCTGGGACAGCGGAGGAAGCAGGAGCGCTAGCTGTAACAGTAACATCTACACAGCTAATACACAACCATAGCTATAGCTGCAGGACACTTTTTAGATCAGATCCTACATCCAAAAATAAATATTATTACTTGTACTCATTAACCTATTCTTATTCCATTATAAAGCAAATTGGTACAATCTTGCCATTATTATTGTAGAATAATTCAGAAATGCATTGTATTTGTACTTATATTCCCAAGTACAGCATTTTTCATTCAAGCAATTCAGCAGTATTTTTGATTTCATGTATAGGATTTTCAGACATGGAAAATTCAGGGAATGCCTTCAGGATAAGACATGTTTAAAGCACATCAAATCTTCTGTACTCCTTTGATGTTTAAGATTAAAAACTGAAACATGTAACCAATTTCCTTTGAAGTTGGGGAAATACTTTATATAGATCAATAATATTTTTGGAAAACACAATATATTTTAAATATATCAAAGAAACACACACAATTAGTAATTAAAGATAATACACGTACATTAAGATTATGTCAACATTGCTATTTTTATAGAATTTTTTTGAAAAGGTAAGACAACATTTCAAGAAAACGTTTTCTTAGAATGTTATGAGTTTAAATGTACAGTTAGAAGCTGGATGGCATCTGAAATCTTTTTGGAAAATATTATCCCATTCTTTTATTTTTGTTAATATAAAACATTATTTGTAAGTAAAAACATTTGAAAAGGTCAATTATACTGATCCAGTTAACACCTTTTTTTTGGAGAGGGGATGTGGCTTTGCATGAAAGGGCCGTGGCCGCCCCCAATCGCCATATTTAACATAGTTAAATATGTTAGATTTCAGGGAGAGCGTACAGGCAGCCCGATGCACAGGGGTTTAGGTAGAGGCGCATGCCTCCACATAAATCCTGTGAACCTGTGTGTAGTAGGGCATTCGTTTAGATAAATATCCCACATAGTTTTAGCCAATGATAACTGACAACAAAATAATATTTTACAAAAGGTAACAATTATGTATTCATGGCACAGTATATAGATCTCTAAAATTAGAACATTAAAAACGAATACACTGGCATGTATAGATAGCTGAGAGGGGGCAGATCACATACCTTTTAATAGAATGGTGATTGGCTTCCCCAATTCCAGCGATAAAGGGCTCAATATGCCCTCTGACAGTCTTGATACTCCATCAGATGGGCAGGATAGCATTATACAGTGAGTGCCATAGAAAGTAAAAGATTACAAAGTGGCACTGCTGTGAGCTGATGTCCAATAAGGATAAGCCGAGCTTGCAGGAAAGCACTGAAAATAGATGCAATACCTGAGGGTGCAGATAATGTGCGGAGATGCAGAAAAATACAGTGCCATACTTCTTATGACAATGGGGTGTTCTTGACTGAGGCTTGTATTCAGCTCCGATGAGCTCTCAAACAGCACCATCTTGTGAGAAGCAAGATCCTGTTTTACTGTCAATGAGCACAGGCCGGAGCTAAATACAGGAAGTATGGCACACACTGTACAATGCTGTACCGGAGTAGCAAAAAGGTCAGACGGGTTATAAAAATGGGACCATTGGTCCTCTTAAAGGTAGCAAAAGTGTGAGCCATTGTCACTGGCAGTGATGTTAAATTTTAGATGTTGCACATGTAAACTACTCAAATTAAGCACAGAGTGACTAAATCCATATATTGAGTTTAATAAAGTCAACTAAAGTAAACTCTATAAGGGGTTTGTGTGTGGGTGAAAATCACACTTTGACTGGTGTGCCGTCTATCTTTTATATGCATCTTATTCTATATATTGACAAGGCACATCTGTCCCCTGAGGACAGCATAAACCTGTGAGAGACACAGCTTTGTATTACCTACATCTTTTTATGCAGCAGATCACAGCAGATCACATTCTTGGATATTCATGAGCAGCCATCCCTGCTACCTATTTTTTAACAACCCTTTGCCTCTTTGCCTATACTGTGTATCAGCAGAAAACAGACATATTTGAAGTTGCGGGTCCCCAGTAGCAGAATTTAAAGGTAATAACTTTATTGACATGCCAATCAAAAATATATGAGAATTGCCTTTTAAAAACCAGAGTTTGTGGACCCACAACTTCAAATTTGCAGCTGATCCAGTGAGGGTACATTTACATGTACAGGATCTGTGTGGATTAAATTCTGCAGATGTTCAAGGGGTTATCCAGGATTAGAAAAACAGCTGATTTCTTCCAAAAACAGTGCCTCATCTGTCCCCAGGTTGTGCAGCCTGTCCCGCAGCTCTGCTCCATTGAAGTGAATAGATTAAGGTTGTAATACCACACACAACCTGGGGACAAAGGTGGAGCTGTTTTTTTTTTTTTTGGAAGAAATTAGCTCTGTGTTTTCCTGGATAACCCCTTAATGATGTAGGACGTACCTGTACACCCTGCGCCCGCTCTCCTTCTATGATGTGCGTTCAGTGGTTGAGCACATGTCATAGCGGGATGGCCTCCGGGACTGATAGCCGTGGCTAATGCCGGACAATACAGAATGTGGTGATGCCTGGCATTATCTTTAGACGCTGCGATCAAAGTTGAAAATGTAAAAAAAAAACTAACTCCGTCTGCTTAGCAGTGCTGATCGAGACCAAGGCACTGAAACAGCAGTTTCCCAATCAGAAGGACGGTGGGAGAGCCCTTACCAGCCTTCTTGCCCTCTGATCAGAGTTCCTATGCTTCATTCAGCCATGGCAGGCCGGAGCAATGGAGCACCGATAACACTGATCAATGCTGCTCTATAGAGTAGCATTCAACAGTATATGAAATCAGAAGATTGCATATAATAGTCCCCAATGGGTACTAAAAAAAAGTGTAAAAAAAAAAATGTTAATAAATGTGAATTAACCTCTTCCCTAACAAAAGACAAAAGGTTGAAACAAACATAAACATATGTGGTTTTGTCACATGCGTAAATGTCCGAACTATAAAAATATAAAGTTAAGTAAACCACACAGTCAATGGCATATACATAAAAAAAATACCAAAGTCCAGAATTGTGTATGTTTGTTCACTCCATATATCATAATAACATTCATAAAAGGCGATCAAAAGGCCCCATCAAAACAAAAATGGTACCGATAAATAGTACAGATTACGGCGCAAAAAAATGAACCATCACACATCCCAGTATGCAGAAAAAAAAAGTTATAGGGGTCAGAAGAGGCCAATTTTAAACATACAAATTTTGGTACAAAAAGCTATGATTTTTTTTAAAGAGGTATAATAAAATAAAACCTATATAATTTGGGTATTGTTGTAATCGTATGGACCTACAGAATAAAGTGTCACTTTACCAAAAAGTGCACTACGTAGAAACAGAAGCACCCAAAAGTTACAAAATGGCAGGAAATTGTTTTTTCCCCACAACATTTTTTTTTCTGTTTCTCTGTAGATTTTGTGAATGATGTAGATTTTGTGCATGATGTCATGAAATTATTGATGTAATTACAAAGTAAAATTGGTGGCGCACAAAACAAGTCCTCATATGGGTCTGTGGGTGAAAAATGTTAAGTGTTATGATTAGAAGGTGAGGAGGGAAAAACAAAAGTGTGAAAATGAAAAATCCTTAAGGGGTTAATGATGGAACACAGCATCACATCTGCAGCTTAAAATCTGCAGCAGATCCTGTATACTGTGCACTGAACAGCATTAGCAATTGAATGGTTGCTATAAATAGTCCCCTATGGGGACTATAAGAGTGTAAAAATAAAAATAAAAAGAGTAAAAAAATTAAGTAAAAAAATTTGAAAAACACCCTCCCCCAATAAAAATGTAAATTGTCCCATTTTGCCTATTTTACCCCCCAAAAAAGTGTAATAAAATTTACAAATCTGTTTAAACTTTCTGGCACCAGTTCATTTAAAAAAAAAAGTTTTCCACCCGAGTACCCCTTTAACATGCACCCATTTTCTATTTTCCGAGAAATTCCAAATTATTTAACCCCATACAGTTATCTCAGTTTTATAAAGACAGAATTACAAGTGAGAAAAAGGAGAATGAAAATAGAGCAGCGCAAAAACCTACAATTCACTGAAGATATTTGACGAGTGGATTTTCTGTGAAATGATGCCATGTTGCCGAAGGGTTTGAGTACTTCTTCAAATACAAGAGTTGTTCCAGCATTGCCTGGAGAGGCAGCTATTATTACCTGCTTCACAATAATAGAAACATATGCTATAGTCGAAGCAAAAAAATGCTTTTTATAAAAGTGGCATTGCGAACACTTTTCACTGAAAAGGGGACCTTCCACCATTTCCTACACAAAACAAAAATAAGGAAGGACACGTATCATCTGAAGGGTTTTGGTGCTCCAGCAGCTTCGTCGCAAGTGGAACGCAAGTAAACATCACCTATTGAGGTGATGTACATTTCTGCAATTTTAGGTGTCAAAAGTTGGCCCTGAAATCGAGTGAGGAGGTTGCCCCCCTACAAGACACCTTAGTTTAGTAATTTTTAACTTATATTTTGGGAGTTGAATTTTGACAACAGCTAAGATAACTACAAGTTAAACACCACTGGTCTTGAGTATTGAAAGGGTAATTCTTAATTATTTATTACCGATGGTGGACTAGGATAGTTATAGTAAACACTGTGTAAAAAATATAGTAAAAAATAAACTGCATTCTTCAGCCTGCAGGAGCGCAGTTCCAGCTCTGAGGCAGACAGGCAGGTCAGGTCCGTCCAGCATCCTGACATCACACGCGCCTCCATACATCCGCCCCAACCCCCTCGCCTCTCCTGAACAATCATGTCTGTCCGCCCTGGAGGAGTACTGCTTTCAGCAGCAACATGCTCCTCAGAGGCAGACAGGCATGATCGTTGATGTCCTCTGCCTCATGACATCATAACTCCGTCTCTGCCCCTTCACCACTGCTTGGGCTAAAGAGGAAACATAGAAAGATAGAATGTGTCTGCAGATAAGAACCATTTGGCCCATCTAGTCTGCCCAGTAATCTGAATCCTATCAATAGTCCCTGGCCATATTTTATATGAAGGATAGCCTTATGCTTATCCCATGCATGTTTAAACTCCTTCACTGTATTTGCAGCGACCACTTCTGCAGGAAGGCTATTCCATGCATCCACTACTCTCTCAGTAAAGTAATACTTCCTGATATTACTTTTAAACCTTTGCGCCTCTAATTTAAAACGATGTCCTCTTGTGGTAGTTTTTCTTCTTTTAAATATGCTCTCCTCCTTTATCGTGTTGATTCCCTTTATGTATTTAAAAGTCTCTATCATATCCACCCTGTCTCTTCTTTCTTCCAAGCTATACATGTTAAGGTCCTTTAACCTTTCCTGATAAGTTTTATCCTGCAATCCATGTACTAGTTTAGTAACTCTCCTCTCAACTCTCTCTAGAGTATCTATATCCTTTTGGAGATACGGCCTCCAGTACTGCGCACAATACTCCAAGTGAGGTCTCACCAGTGTTCTGTACAGCGGCATGAGCACTTCTCTCTTTCTACTGCTTATACCTCTCCCTATACATCCAAGCATTTTGCTAGCATTTCCTGCCGCTCTATTACATTGTCTTCCTACCTTTAAGTCTTCTGAAATAATTACTCCTTAATCCCTCTCCTCAGATACTGAGGTCAGGACTGTGTCAAATATTCTATATTCTGCCTGAGGGTTTTTAAGCCCCATGTGCATTATCTTGCACTTGTCCACATTAAATTTCAGTTGCTAGAGTTCTGACCATTCTTCTAGTTTTCCTAAACTCTTTTCCATTTGGCATGTCCCTCCAGGAACATCAACCCTGTTACATATCTTTGTGTTATCAGCAAAAAGACACACATTACCATCGAGACCTTTTGCTATATTACCAATGAAGATATTAAACAATATTGGTCCCAGTACAGATCCCTGAGGTACCCCACTGGTGACAACTGGTGACAATTGCATGTTGGGAATAAACTGATTGCTCTATCCATCGCCTGGTCCCTCAGCACCTTATTTTCAACTGGTTTGGAGGTCGTTGGTTTTATTGCATTTTATTGTGGAGTGGCAGCAGAGGGATCCACATATATGCTCTTCTCCAAGTTGTGCTGGCCTTTGCACAACTTATATTGGTAAGCACATTTTTTACCATCAACATTTCTTTTATCATCATTTATTTGCACCATGGAGCGCTCCTCTTTGTCGTTTTTGTAGTTCCACTGGTGACAAGACCTTGCTCTGAATATACTCCATAGACTACAACCCTCTGTTGTCTGTCATTCAGCCACTGTCTAATCCACTCAACAATATGGGAGTCCAAGCTCAATGACTGTAGTTTATTGATAAGTCTTCTATGTGGGAGAGTGTCAAAAGCCTTATTAAAATCTAGATATGCGATGTCTATTGCCCCTCTGCCATCTATTATTTTAGTCACCCAGTCAAAAAAATCAATAAGATATGTTTGACATGATCTCCCTGAAGTAAACCCATGTTGTTTTTCATCTTGCAATCCATGGGATTTTAGATGTTCCACAATCCTATCCTTTAGTAGGGTTTCCATTAATTTCCCCACTATTGATGTCAGACTTACTGGCCTATAGTTGCTTGATTCCTCCCTACTACCTTTCTTGTGAATGGGCACGACATTTGCTAATTTCCAATCTTCCGAACAGCTCCTGTTACCAGTGATTGGTTAAATAAATCTGTTAACGGTTTTGCTAGCTCACCACTAAGCTCTTTTAATAATTGTGGGTGTATCCCATCAGGCCCCTCTGACTTATTTGTCTTCACTTTAGATAGCAAACGTAAAACCTCTTCCTCTGTAAAGACACATGCATAAAACAATTCATTAGTCTTCCTCCCTTATGGAGGTCTTTTTCCTTCTTTTTCTTCTGTAAAAACTGAACAGAAGTATTCATTAAAGGGGTACTCTGCCCCTAGACATCTTATCCCCTATCCAAAGGGTAGGGGATAAGATGTCAGATCGCCACAGTCCCACTGCTGGGGAACCCCGGGATCGCTTCTGTGGCACTGCACTATCATTACTGCACAGAGCGAGTTCGCTCTGCGCGTAATGACGGGCAATACAGGGGCCGGAGCATCGTTACGCCACGGCTCCACCCCTCGTGACGTCACGGTCCACCCCCTCCCATAGACTCGTATTGAGGGGGTGGGCCGTGACGTCACAAGGGGAGGAACCATGAGGTCACGCTGCACCATCCCCTGTATTGCCCGTCATTACGCACAGAGTAAACTCGCTCTGTGCAGTAATGATAGCGTGGTGCCGCAGCGGCGACCCTGGGGCTCCCCAACAGCGGGACAGCGGCGATCTGACATCTTATCCCCTATCCTTTGGATAGGGGATAAGATGTCTAGGGGCGGAGTACCCCTTTAAGGCAGTCGTCTAGCCCTTTATTCTCTTCTACATACCTTCCTTCCTTTGTTTTTAATTTAGTTATACCTTGTTTTAATTTCCTTTTTTCATTTATATATCTGAAGAATGTCTTATCCCCTTTTTTCACAGACTGAGCTAGTTTTTCTTCTGCCTGCGGTTTAGAAGTTCTTATAACTTACTTGGACTCTTTCTGCCTAGTCTTGTAGATTTCTCTATCTTCATTGCTCTGGGTTGTTTTAACTTGGCCAGGTGGTCTATATATCACACCTACACGAGTTACTGTCTGATTACCAAACTGCAACGTAACCCAAACTGACTCTATGTTTGCCTCACTAACTTGTATTAAGTTAGATTTTATGCTATCTTTCACCTATAGGGCCACTCCTCCTCCTCCTTTCTTGCATTCTCTGTCTCTTCTGTATAAAGAGTACCTTGGTACGGATATGTCCCAGTCATTACTTTCATTAAACCATGTCTCAGTAACAGCCACTAAATCTACATTCTCAGATGCCATTATTGACCCAAGTTCATTGATTTTATTACCTAAACTGCAGGCATTTGTAGACAGGACTCTGAGCTTGTCATTTCTTAACCTCTGTGCTACTGAAATATTCTGGCATTGTTTCAGAGGGCAATTGGACTCTTTTGACCCCCCTTCCTAGTTTAAATACTCCTTAGCAAAGTCTTGGAATTGTTCACCGAGTACATTCAATCCTTTGAGAGAAAGCTGCAAACCATCTTCTTTGTACAGTTCCTTTCTATTCCAAGTAAAGCTATCATGAAACATAAGCCAAATCCTTGCTCTTGACACCATTTACTAAGCCATAAGTTGAACTCCTTAATGCGCCTCTGCCTATCATTCTGAACGTTATGCACAGGCAGAGTTCACTGCTGACAGTCTATTGGGGCTTGTGTGCAGATTCTTACAGCATGTATAAGTGCACAATTATGTATGTTTGTTGTGACACAGTGTGTCACCCCAGTAGTAAGTAGATTACATGAGGAGGAGGTTTGTTACAGTGTGTCACCCCATAGGTATGAATATTACCTAAGGAGGGGGCTTTTACAGTGTGTCACCCCAATAGTAAGGAGATTACATGAGGAGGGTTGTAACAGTGTGTCACACCAGTAGTAAGGAGATCACATAAGGAGGAGGGTTGTTACAGTGTGTCACCCCAGTAGTAAGGTGATTACATAAGAAGAAGAAGGTTTGTTACAGTGTGTCACCCCAGTAGTAAGGTGGGGCATGTCAAAGGGTGGGCCAATGGACAGGGTCAAGGCACCAGCATACACCAGCCCTGGCAGCAGGTAATCATCAATAGTAGGTAACAGGTTACCCCACAATAGGTGAGGATCCAAGAGGTGGGATCTGCACTTATCAGGCAATTAAGGCAAATCTTGCAAAAATTGTAAAAACAAATACTTGACCCAACAATAAAAAAGATGCTGCTGATATGTAAATATGTGGCAGAAATTCAAAGCAAATCTGGGCGATGGTGATGTGAAAGAAGGTGAATGTGGGTAAGAAACAAACGCTTACTGCTGGTTATATAACTGAAAAAAGTCAAGAGTAAAGAATAAAGTATTTTAAATGCAAAGAAAGTTTTTGGTCTTCCCTGAATGTTAGCCTTGCTATTTTACTCATCCCTGTTCCTGTTTTGTCAGGGACATAGTTTAGATTTATGCTCTGGGCATCAAAAACCTTTAGGCATTTTTGCCAGGAAATATTGAGTGGCAAGATAAGTACTTTGCTGACCTGAATCTTCAGAGAATAACCTATCACCCTGGGCATTTCAGCAAAGAAAATGAACTTTCTTAAATTGCATATTTTAATAACCAGAGTTTCTGACAAAAGTCCCTTTAAGATATCCACCAACATTACAATAATTATCTGAGACTTAGGTCTATATGCAGATAGGGACACTTTATTGCTAAACAGAGACTGCTTAAAGACCTGGAGAACATTAAATGAGACAGGTCTGCTCTGCGTCCCAAGGCAACAAAGAGCCTTAATACGGTTCTCATCATAAGTCTGACAAAACTGTCAGACCCCTTAATTTTACATGGTCAACTTTAAAATATTAGCCAATGGAAATCTAGGTCACTGATAATCTAATTGGAATTCCATAACGCGGGACTTGAGCTTGGAGAATCTGTAATATAAACCTTTAAATTGTGTCTCTGGCTGTGCTTAACTCCGACCACAGGATAAACTGATTTCATGCTGTGCAGCTCTCATACTTCTAGCGCTTTTATTCTGGTTACATTGTTGTCCAAAACACAAAACTTTAAAATCTTATAATTGATTAAACTGAGTATCACGAAATAATAGACAGGATAGACGAGAACAGAGGCAAACAATTCAATCACATTGGAGCTAAAACATCGAAAATTAGCTGTGCTGCAAACTTCTCTTGTTCTATCTCTAAGTGATATTTCTTTGTGCCAGTAAGTAAAGCCCCTTACCTTTTCTTCCTCTTCTGCCTGGATCCCTGAATACATCGGCAGGCATTTTTAGCAGCTAAAGGGATTTTTGTGAGTTAGGCCGGGTTCACACTTCGGAATCTCCGGCCGGACAAAATCAGGCCGGAGAATATGAGTGCAGCCATCGCTGACAAGTGTTGACTAAATCAGTCAGCATTAGGACCATGCAGACATCACTGTCCCCATAGACACCAATGTCTGGCAGAATTTTTCAAGCAGATTTTCCGGGTGGAAAGTCCGCCTCGAAAACTGCTCAGTGTGAACTGTGCAACGAAATGAAACTCTGATGCACCGGAATTTCAAAATGGAACCCGGCCTTAAAGAAGACCTGTCAGCAGGTATAAAGTAAGGGCATGGCTGTATAGGACGTTTTTGATCTCTGAATCTGTGCATACCTCTATTAGTTCATTAACCTCTCCAGAAATCAAAGTTTACAAATATGCAAATTAGACTTTGGGGCCCACTATGTGTTGCCCTTGGCTGCTAGATTACAGGAAAAGGCGGGGATTACAATACAGCCTAGTAGCTGTCAATCGGGAGGTAGAGTAGGTGACCAGTGCACAGAGGGGAGTGACTAGCTGGTGAAGGGGCTGGACTATGCTGGAAATGAAATTTCCGTTAAATGCATATTTACACTTCTAATTATGCAACACAGACAACTGTGGGTCTGACACGTGAATACTACTATATACCCCTGGTTACCACCCTCGGGTTTGGATATTTTATTGTATTTACCACATGTGTGTTTATTCTTGAAAGAATATCAGTGTGTTATTTATATTGTATATTGGATCTCATGTGCTAAAGGCCATGTTCGACTGATCCTTGGCGACACAGTATTACTGTCTGGTTGTCCCCTCTTTAGCCTAGGGCCACTAGGAGGTTCCAGTGTAGGCCCAGGTCATAAGGACAGGGGACCTACAGTCTCACCAGGCAGGGCCACTAGATAGGGATAAACCAGTCATCCCCTGTTCATCTATGATCCAACTTATACTGTCTTTTTCTGTATATGTAAATATTGCTGGCCCGAACCAGTCTCTACACGATTATAGTGTTGTACTTTAATAAATATATTGCATATGAAATATGTTGTTCTTGATTTTTGCTATGCTGGGCTCTAGCAGGGAAGGAAACGCCCAGTGGGCCTCAAAGCTTATTTTGCATATCTTTTTAATCTCTTAAAATCTTGGCACTGGAAAGGTCAATTAACTAGAGATAGGTATGCATGGATTCAGAGTCAAAAGTCCTATACAGCCATGCCTTTACTTTATACCAAAAAAAGCTACTAGTTAATGGGGAGGGCTAATATGAGGTTTCCTACTTAACACACTTATATATAATTTAAAGAATATGATTATTATATTGGAGTATAGAATTTCCCATCATTTGGCTATTATGGCATCATGACTACATAATGCTAGGACATTTACTTAAAAGTAGCTACTCTTCAGAAACCCACACAACCAATATCTGCTAACAGCAATGTGCAGAGAAAAACTATGAAGAGCCACAAAAGAAAACAAAATAATGGTGGTCCTCATTAGTATAATGGCAGATGTAGGTGGAGATTTTCTTGCCATGCAAACTTTCACTAGCTTCAAATGATACAAACAACTGGTAAGTTACAAAAAGCTATTTGGGTATTCCATAGGTTTTCTACTATCAAGAGTCTTTAATTTTTTTTTCCAACTCAATGCAAAGGAATAATGAAGCTTATACTGAAGCCTTACACAATAAAATCTGACACATCTTTGATGTGGGACATATAATGAAATAAAAGTCAAAGAAGCTAAATAAAGTACCATAACAACTCTAGTGTACTTACGTTCCACAAAGTATGAGCTGGCATCGATCTTCCAGATGATCTGTCCTCTGTGAGACCCATTTACTCCACGGTTTTTATAATCCAAAAAGTTTTCTGATAACACTTCATCTGCAGACGGTCAGAAAGTGAAGTTAGGTTCAGAAAAAAAAAGTCCATGGTGAAAGTGAAAACAGTTGTTCTATGTTTAAAGATAGCTGTCCCCATTAATAACCTGAAATTTTGTGAGGCAGATAAGGTACTATGTACTCTCATACTTACAGAAGGTTTAGACACTCACTAACTAGGAGCCTTATTATTTTATAATGGTCAAAAAAGCAAATTAAAGGGGTACTCCGGTGGAAAACATTTTTTTACAACCCAACTGGTGCCAGAAAGTTAAACAGATTTGTAAATTACTTCTATTAATCTTAATCCTTCCAGTACTTATCAGCTCCTGTATACTACAGAGGAAGTTGAATAGTTCTTTTCAGTCTGATAAGTATTAGAAGGATTAGGTTTTTTAATAGAAGTCATTTACAAATCTGTTTAACTTTCTGGCACCAGTTGATACGAAAAAAATTTTCCCCACCGGAGTACCTCTTCAAGTATCCATTCCAGCTATACATTTTAGTATATCAGTGAATATCTGTTCGTGCAGATTCAAACTAAGCATAATTGTCATACTTTTGGCACATACATAACTTAATGAGGCAAACTGGTCTTCTGGCCAAATGTAACCATTCTGCACCATAATAATTAACAAAAAAAAATCTCCCTGATAGACAGGAAGGGTGTTTAGAGCCTTTATAGTATACTTTGTTATTGTTCTTAGTGCCTAGTACTGCCTCAGTATGTGCAATGCCAATCACGGGCCACCTTCCGTAAGAATCTGTTGTCCTATGAGTTAAAGGGGTACTCCAGCGCTAAGACATCTTATCCTCTATCCAAAGGATAAGATGCCTGACCGTGGGGATCTTCCACGCTTGCTCGCTCCGGGTCTGATTACTAGCGACCCCCGTGATCTTCCACGCCGCACCCCGTTAGAATCAGGCCCCGGAGCGTGCTCGCTCCGGGTCTGATCACTAGTAATCAGACCCGGAGCGAGCACGCTCCGGGGCCTGATTCTAACGGGGTGCGGCGTGGAAGATCACGGGGGTCCCCAGCGGCGGGATCCCCGCGGTCAGGCATCTTATCCCTTATCCTTTGGATAGGGGATAAGATGTCTTAGCGCCGGAGTACCCCTTTAAGTGTGAACTTGATGCTAACACAAAATAATAATCTTGAGCAATAATGTCAGTGCACCAAAATTGTCTAAATGATCCTAAAAATATTCCCTATCTCAGTATAAAACTGAACAATTTCATGGTGGGCTGAAGTTGCATGAAGACTCATGCTTTGTGTCCTTGGCTGAACTCACAGCCATGAAAATTGTTTCAGCTCTATCAATAGAATGCTAGAAATGCAACCATTGCTGCAAATCCTGTTAGTTGCTCACAATTATATGTTCCGAGTGGCCCAGCTGAATACACAACCTAATTTCCCGGAGCAAATGTTATTCCTTATCACTGTGATTAATGCAAATGATAGTATTTTAACTTCGGTACATAGGGTCCATAGAATGAAACACAATTAATGAACCAACATTCTACTTATTAAAGTTCTGGCATAGTACTATACATAAAAAGGATGTACAGTCACTATGACCACTTTCCCATGGCAATATTGTAAAGCAACTAAACATTGATTTACAGTTAACACAATGCAAACAGCACTGATCATGTCAAACTGTACTATGTGCATTTAATATTGTACAGTCAAAGTCACATTTCCTTTACAAAGAATACATCAGAATACTACTGAGTTAGGTTAGAATTATATGAGAAAAAGCTTTAGAACATGTTCACACAAGGGCATATAATCAGGCATTATTGAAGAAATGTCCCGTCTAGAAATAGATTCTTTTATTCTTACAATTTCAGTATATTCCACTTGATTTTCTTTCAAATTCACATATTCAAGACACATATTCAAACTGCAAACAACCTCGGTCATGATGTAAAACTAACCCGAGCTTCAGCCTGCCACGCAATAGTTCAGGGGCAGACTCCCTGTCATGTAAATTTGAAAGAAAATTAAGTGGAATATTCTGAATTCGTATGAATAAAGAATGAATCTATTTCAAGATGGACTGTGAGTAGTCCCTTTTTGACATTTCTTCAATTAATGCCTGATTATATGCCTTAATATGAATATGTACTTAAAATTGTGCAAAGCCTTTAGGGGGCTTATCACAACTGTCGTATGTAAAAAAAACTGTGTCCATATAGGTGTGCATAGGCAACTGTTATTGAACCAGTTATATGATAAAAAGGTCAGAACTTAAGATAGTCAGAATTATTAATTCTTATCAAAGAATTGTTACTTTTTATCTAAGAATTTTGATATTAGAATTCTGACTTAGTTAAAGCCCGTCTCCTGCAATGAGTCAGATTGGGTAGTGAGCCAGGGAGTGAAGCACACAGCTGCGCCCTTCTCCCAGCTATATCTACAGATCGTAGAATCTATCTAACTTTTCTAATCATTTCAACAAATTCAAGAGTACGTTTACAAATTAGACACTTACCAATTAAATACATGCCAATCCAATCTCCAGCATCCACCTCTTCCTTTATATCCCAATATATAACAAGATCCTGGGAGTGTCCTATTGCGTAGTAGGAGCTGCTGACCATTAGAGTTGACCGGCTGTCTGAAGTGACCAAATCAGTGTCACTTGTAGACCGGGGTAGAGTTACTCCTTCATGTGGACTGTTCCTGATATCCATATTATGAAACTGGTCCGGATTGTAACTGTACCTTAGTGGTTCTTTACACCGCCGCCTGTTTTGAGAGTTCCTCGATGGAGAAGCCATAGCAGCCAGGCCGAGGAACCTGTTTTGGTACAAATTCTGTAAAACAAAACATACATAAAGTCATACATTTATATAATAGCAATATACTTCTTTAGCATCTGGATGAATTTTGTATTACTTTAGAATTGTATTACAGTAAAAGTAGGCATATTAAGTGAGATTTATCAAGCTGTTTCATAGTAAAATTCTCTTTGCTGCGCATAGCAACCAGAGCTCAGCTTTCATTTTACCACAGCGATCTGAGAAATGAAAGCAACAAAGACAGTTTGATAAATCTCCCCATTGTTTTTGGAAGTCTGTTGCAGTGTAAAACTTCATAGATTAAATAAGTAAATGCATAAATAAATAAACAAAAACATTTACAATGTACTGCACTGTAAAAACATTTTTGGAATTGAAGTAATACCATTTGACAATTTCTGTACTGTTCAGTCTATGTAACCAGTTGATGAATCCATTTTTAATCCCAGAAGTATCTACATAAATAATATTTTTAAAGAGTAGGGTCACACGGAACGCATCCGCAGCGTATTTCACGCTGCAGATGCGCCATAGGCAGTCAAATGAGCAAGATCCCTGCTGCGGATGGGGAGCTCTGTGTCTGCTCTTAGAGGCGGATTTCCAGCTGTAGACACAGGGGGAGACTTATCGACCAATCAGATTGCTTCTTTAATTTTTGAAACGGCCTCTCAAAAAATAAAGAAGCAATCTGATTGGTTGCTATGGGCAACTCAGCAAATTTTCCTCTGGGCAGGTTTTGATAAATCTCACCCACAGTGCCTGCTCATAGCAGATGATATGAGCAGACACACAGAGCTACCCAGCCACAGTAGGGTGTTCCATAGCAATTTTTCTAAGCCACAACTCTAACCACACCCAGTCCTTGTCTAAGCATACCCAGGGGGTCACACTGCAAGCTTTCAAAAAAGAAAATGCATATTAAAAATGCAACAAAAACACAGTGTGAATACAACCTTTAGTCATACTAAGAAAAAAAACCTCCAAATGTTTTACAGTCCTACACAAAGATTTTTAGAATATGCAATGCATTTTAAACTTTAAAATATGCCCTTAATTTACATACACTGAGGCTGGAATTCCACTTTTTTTTTTTTTTTTGGGGGGGGGGTTTGGGGGGACTCCAAGAAAAACGCCAATTCTGCTGCATGGCATTTTTTTGGCCAAAAAACGCTGCAGCCAAGTGTTAGCTGTAAATCAATGAGAAATCGCTAAATTCTTTTTCCACTTGGCATTTTTCAGTTTGGCTTTTTTTTAAATCCTTTTGGCGTTTTATCACTCTTTTTTTGGCGTTTTTCAGCTCTTTGGCGGTTTTGCAAAATCGCAGCATGTTGAGCCTATGGCGTTTTTTCCCCTGAAATCGTGGCATTTTTCTCCCATGGTAGTCTATGGGAGTGAAAAAACACCAAGAAAAACGCCATGTAGGTTTTAACTTTGCCGTTTTTTTTCAGGCGGTTTTTATTCTCTTTTGGACTTTAGCAATCCAAAAAAAAGTGATGGAGATACCTTTTTTTCATAAAATTTCATAGGGTACCATTAAAAAAAATAATAATAAAAAAGATACAGTAGTGATGGAAAAAATAGTATTTAACGAAATTTATCTTTTTTATAACAATATTTTTATAAATTTTTAAACAGGGATCAAGTTATGTGGGTGGGCAGGGCACTAAAAATATAGCCGATAGAAATAATAAATGTAGTGTGTGTGTGTTTTTCACTTTTTTTTCTTTTTGGTTCCATGATGGGAGTAGTATTACCTGTACTAATTCACAGATCACCCGGGTCTGTTGCGATCCTTCTGTATAATGTACAGATGCGGCCGGCCGCACTTCTATGGTCCCCTGCACTGCCGTATACAGTATATACACCTATTCATATTTCCCGCAGAGAGCTCATAACTCTCTGGGAAATATGAATAGGTGTATGTATATGTCAGTACAGGGGACCATAGAAGAGTGGCCGGCCGCATCTATACATTATACAGGACGATCACAGCGGGTGCCAGGAGTGACATTTTCTGTGATCTTTCTATGCTGCAGGTACTACAGCTCCCAACATGGAGCAGAGTGTGCTCCATGATGGGAGTAGTAGTACCTGCAGTTAAGGACAGATCACAGCGAGTGTCACTCCTGACACCCGATGCGATCGTCCTATTTATTGCAGAGATGTGGAGGGGCTCTATACAGCGCTCACATCTCTGCACTATACTCCGGCCAGTGATATGAATAGAACATCACTCATTCATATTTCCCTCAGAGTGGTGATTGGCTGCAACCATCTGGCCAAAAACCACTCTGGGCAGAAAATATGAATGAGTGATGTTCATTCACATCACTGGCTGGAGTACAGAGCAGAGATGTGAGCGCTGTATAGAGCGGCTCCGCATCTCTGCAATAGATAGGACGATTGCATCGGGTGTCAGGACTGACAACTGGGGAGATATGTCTATAAGTACAGGTAACACTACTCCCATCATGGAACAGTCTGTTCCATGCTGGGAGTAGTAGTACTACCTAAAAATTTGTTTAAAAAAAATAGAGAAAAAAAGTGAAACACACATACACACTTTATAAAAATTTTTTATAAATGATTAAAAGGTTAAATAGAAGCAAAAGTAGTATCAATAAAAAAACAGTTTGAGATTTTGCTGACCCCTATTTTTACCTTAACCCCTTAAGGACTCAGGGTTTTTCCGTTTTTGCACTTTCGTTTTTTCCTCCTTACCTTTTAAAAATCATAACCCTTTCAATTTTCCGCCTAAAAATCCATATTATGGCTTATGTTTTGCATCACCAATTCTACTTTGCAGTGACATCAGTCATCTTACCCCAAAATTCACGACGAAACGGAAAAAAAAATCATTGTGCGACAAAATCGAAGAAAAAACGCCATTTTGTAACTTTTGGGGGCTTCCGTTTCTACGCAGTGCATATTTCGCTAAAAATGACACCTTATATAGGTTTGAGTTTGTCGTACTTCTGGAAAAAATCATAACTACATGCAGGAAAATTTATACGTTTAAAAATGTCCTCTTCTGACCCCTATAACTTTTTTATTTTTCCACGTACAGGGCGGTATGAGGGCTAATTTTTTGCGCCGTGATCTGAAGTTTTTAGCGGTACGTATGTTGTTTTGATCGGACTTTTTGATCACTTTTTATTAATTTTTTAAATGTATAAAAAGTGACCAAAATACGCTTTTTTGGACTTTGGAATTTTTTGACGCGTACGCCATTGACGGTGCGGTTTAATTAACAATATATTTTTATAGTTCGGACATTTACGCACACGGCGATACAACATATGTTTATTTTTATTTACACTGTTTTATTTTTTTTATGGGAAAAGGGGGGTGATTCAAACTTTGATTAGGGAAAGGGTTAAAGGACCTTCATTAACACTTTTTTTTTACTTTTTTTTTTGCAGTGTTATAGGTCCCATAGGGACCTATAACACTGCACACACTGATCTCCTATGCTGATCACTGGCGTGTATTAACACGCCTGTGATCAGCGTTATCAGCGCTTGACTGCTCCTGCCTGGATCTCAGGCACGGAGCAGTCATTCGTCGATCGGACACCGAGGAGGCAGGTAAGGGCCCTCCCGGTGTCCTGCAAACTTTTCGGGACGCCGCGATTTCACCGCGGCGCTCCTGAACAGCCCGACTGACTAGCCGGGATACTTTCACTTTCGCTTTAGAAGCGGCGGTCAGCTTTGACCGCCGCTTCTAAAGGGTTAATACCGCGATGTGTGGTATTAGCCGCGGGTCCCGGCCGTTGATGAGCGCTGGGACCGACGCGATGTGATGCGGGGTCGCAGCGCGACCCCGCTTCATATCGCGGGAGCCGGCGCAGGATGTAAATATACGTCCTGCGTCGTTAAAGGGGTGCTCCCGTGGAAAACCTTTTTTTAAAATCAACTGGTGCCAATCAGCTTACCGGACGACGGGAGGGTCCTCACCTGCCACTTCGTTGTCCGATCAGCGATCTACTGCTCCATGTAGCAGGCTAGAGCAGCAGATCGCCGGTTACACTGATCAGTACTTTGCAATGGCATAACGCTAATAAGCGTATGTAATCAGAAGATTGCATGTTTTAGTCTCCTATGGGGGCTAAGTGTAATTTTTTTTTATAAAAGTTCATTAACCCCTTCCCTATTAAAAGTTTAAACCCCCCCTTTTCCCTTTTTTTAAATAAATAATGTAATAAAGAATAAAAATAGTCATATGGGGTACCACCATGTGCATAAATGTCCGAACTATTGAAATATTAGGTTAGCTGAGCCACACGGTCGATGGCGTACACGTAAAAAAATACCACAGTCCAAAATTGTGCATTTTTTGTCAATTCATATACTATAAAAATATTAATAAAAAGCAATCAAAAAGTCCCATCAAAACAAAAATGGTACCGATAAAAGCTACAGATGACGGCGCAAAAAATTAGCCCTCATACCGTGCAGTACATGGAAAAATTAAAAAGTTATAGGGGTCAGAAGATGCCAATTTTAAACATACAAATTTTGGTGCATGTAGTTTAGAATTTTTTAAGTATTAAAAATAAAATAAAACCTATATGAATTGGGTATCCTTGTAACCGTATGGACCTACAGAATATAGATAATGTGTCATTTTTACCAATTCTACTTTGTAATGATGTCAGTCATTGTGCCCAAAAATCTAAGGTGAAACGGAAAAAAAAATCATTGTGAGACAAAATTGAAAAAAAAATTGGGGGCTTCCGTTTCTACGTAGTACATTTTTCGACAAAAATGACACCTGATATTTATTCTGTAGGTCCATACGGTTAAAATTATACCTTACTTATATAGGTTTGATTTTTTCGTACTTCTGTAAAAAAATCATAACTTCATGCAGGAAAATTAATAAGTTTAAAATTGTAATTTCTGACCCCTATAACTTTTTTATTTTTCCGTGTATGGGGTGGTATGAGGGCTCATTTTTTGCGCCGTGATCTGAAGTTTTTAGCGGTACCATTTTTGCATTCATAGGACTTATTGATCGCTTTTTATTCATTTTTTCATGATATAAAAAGTGACCAAAAATGCACTATTTTGGACTTTGGAATTTTTTTGCGCGCACGCCATTGACCGTGCGGTTTAATTAACAATATATTTTTATAATTCGGACATTTCCACACGCGGCGATACCATATATGTTTATTTTTATTTTTATTTACACTGTGTTTTTTTTTTATGGGAAAAGGGGGGTGATTCAAACTTTTAATAGGGAAGGGGTTAAATGATATTTATTCACTTTTTTTTCACTTTTTTTTTGCAGTGTTATAGGACCTATACACTGCACACACTGATCTTTATCATTGATCACTGGTTTCTCATAAGAAACCAGTGATCGATGATTCTGCCGCTTGACTGCTCATGCCTGGATCTCAGGCACTGAGCAGTCATTCGGCGATCGGACAGCGAGGAGGCAGGTAGGGATCCTCCAGCTGTCCTGTAAGCTGTTCGGGATGCCGCGATTTCGCCGTTATAGATCGGGAGTGGACACATGACGTTCCAGTACGTCAGGTGTCCTTAAGGGGTTAAGGACCAAGCCCATTTTCACCTGAAAGGGGTACTCCCGTGGAAAACTTTTTTAATCAACTTTACTGGTGCCAGAAAGTTAAACAGTAAATTACTTCTATTAAAAAAATCTTAATCCTTCCAGTACTTTTTAGGGGCTATATACTACAGAAGAAATGCTTTTCTTTTTGGATTTCTCTGATGTCACAGCCACAGTGCTCTCTGCTGACACCTCTGTCCATTTTTGGAGCTTTCCAGAGCAGGAGAAAATCCCCATAGCAAACATATGCTGCTCTGGACAGTTCCTAAAATGGACAGCAGCCCATAAAATGTATTGGAAGGATTAAGATTTTTTATAGAAGTAATTAACAAATCTGTTTAACTTTCTGCCACCAGTTGATTTAACTTTATATTTACGTCCTGCGCCGGCTCCCGCGATATGAAGCGGGATTGCGCCGCGATCCCGCATCATATCGCGTCGGTCCCGGCGCTCATCAACGGCCGGGACCCGCGGCTAATACCACACATCGCCGATCGTGGCGATGTGCGGTATTAACCCTTTAGAAGCGGCGGTCAAAGCTGACCGCCGCTTCTAAAGCGAAAGTGACCCGGCTACTCAGTCGGGCTGTTCGGGACCGCCGCGGTGAAATCGCGGCGTCCCGAACAGCTGACCGGACACCGGGAGGGCCCTTACCTGCCTCCTCGGTGTCCGATCGGCGAATGACTGCTCCGTGCCTGAGATCCAGGCAGGAGCAGTCAAGCGCTGATAACACTGATCACAGGCGTGTTAATACACGCCTGTGATCTGTGTAAAAGATCAGTGTGTGCAGTGTTATAGGTCCCTATGGGACCTATAACACTGCAAAAAAAATGTAAAAAAAAAAGTGTTAATAAAGGTCATTTAACCCCTTCCCTAATAAAAGTTTGAATCACCCCCCTTTTCCCATAAAAAAAATAAAACAGTGTAAAAAAAATAAAAAATAATAAACATATGTGGTATCGCCGCGTGCGTAAATGTCCGAACTATAAAAATATATCATTAATTAAACCGCACGGTCAATGGCGTACGCGCAAAAAAATTCCAAAGTCCAAAAAAGCGTATTTTGGTCACTTTTTATACCATTAAAAAAATGAATAAAAAGTGATCAAAAAGACCGATATAAACTTCAGATCACGGCGCAAAAAATTAGTCCTCATACCGCCCTGTACGTGGAAAAATAAAAAAGTTATAGGGGTCAGAAGATGACATTTTTAAACGTACACATTTTCCTGCATGTAGTTATGATTTTTTCCAGAAGTGCAACAAAATCAAACCTATATAAGTAGGGTATCATTTTAACTGTATGGACCTACAGAATAATGATAAGGTGTAATTTTTACTGAAATATGCACTGCGTAGAAACGGAAGCCCCCAAAAGTTACAAAATGGCGTTTTTTCTTCGACAATTATTTTTTTTTCCGTTTCGCCGTGCATTTTTAGGTAAAATGACTAATGTCACTGCAAAGTAGAATTGGTGACGCAAAAAATAAGCCATAATATGGATTTTTAGGTGGAAAATTGAAAGGGTTATGATTTTTAAAAGGTAAGGAGGAAAAAACGAAAGTGCAAAAACGGAAAAACCCTGAGTCCTTAAGGGGTTAAAGACCAGAGCTTTTTTTTGCACATCTGACCACTGTCACTTTAAGCATTGTGACATATTCTATTTTAACATGGTGGTAAATTTTTCTCAATACTAAAACAATCCTAAATTTCCTGAAAGAATTGAAAATTTAGCATTTTTTTTGCAAGAAAATAGACATACAAAATAAAGTATATATTGATTCACATATACAATATGTCTACTTTATGTTTGCATCATAAATTTGACATGTTTTTACTTTTTTAAGACATTAGAGAGCTTCAAAGTTCAGCAGCAATTTTCCAATTCTTCACAAAATTTTCAAAATTGGAATTTTTCAGGGACCAGTTCAGTTTTGAAGTGGATTTGAGGGGCCTTCATATTAGAAATACCCCATAAATGACCCCATTATAAAAACGACATTGAGAAAGTTTGTTTCACAGGAGTAGCAGCAAAGTGAAGGAGAATTAACATGTTCTTGTAGACCCAGTTTTTTAATTTTTATAAGGGGTAAAGGGAGAAAATGCCCACCCAAAATGTGTACCCCAATTTCTCTTGAGTAAGGAAATACCTCATATGTGAACGTAAAGTTGGTGCACAAGAGGGCTCAGAAGGGAAAGAGCGCCAATGGAATTTTGGAGAGTGAATTTTGCTGAAATGTTTTTTTGGGGGGCATGTCACATTTAGGAAGCACCTATGGTGCCTTAACAGCAAAAGACAAAACAAAAAAAAACACATGGCATACTATTTTGGAAACTACACCCCCCCCCCCATGGCACGTAACAAGGGGTACAGTGAGCCTTAACACCTCACAGGTGTTTAACAACTTTTCGTTAAAGTCAGATGTGTAAATGAAAATAGTTTTCCCCAAATTTACCACTTTTACAAGAGGTTATAGGAGAAAATGCCCCCCAAAATTTGTAACCCCATTTCTTCTGAGTATGGAAATATCCCATATGTGGATACAAAGTGCTCTACGGGTGAACTACAATGCTCAGAAGAGAAGAAGTGCCACTGAGCTTTTGGAGAGAGAATTTGTTTGGAATGGAAGTCGGGGGCCATGTGCGTTTACAAAGCCCCCATGGTGCCAGAGCAGTGGACCCCCCCCCCCCACACACACACACATTTGACCCTATTCCGGAAACTACACCCCTCATGGAATGTAATAAGGGGTGCAGTGAGCATTTACACCCCACTGGCTTTTGATAGACTTTTGGAACAGTGGGCTGTCAGACACCTGTGGGGTGTAAATGCTCACTGCACCCCTTATTACATTCCTTGAGGGGTGTAGTTTCCAAAATGGGGTCACATGTGTGGGGGGAGGGTTCACCGTTCTGGCACCATTGGGGCTTTCTAAACGCACATGGCCTTCAATTCCAGCCAAATTCTCTCTCCAAAAGCTCAATAGTGCTCCTTCTCTTCTGAGCCCTGTAGTGCGCCAGCAGAGTACTTTACGTCCACACATGGGATATTTATATACTCAGAAGAAATAGTGTTACAAATTTTGGGGGGCATTTTTCCTACTACCCCTTGTGGAAAACATTTTTGGACATAAAACCAGCATTTTAATGAAAAAAATAATTTTTTTTAATTTTCACGTCCAACTTTAACACAAATTCTTCAAACACCTGTGGGGTGTTAAGGCTCACTATACCCCTTGTTAAGTTCCATGAGGGGTGTAGTTTACAAAATGGGGTCACATGTGAGTGTTTTTTTTTTTTTTGCATTTATGTCAGAACCGCTATAACGATCAGCCACCCCTGTGCAAATCACCAAAAATGTACATGGTTCTCTCACTCCTGAGCCTTGTTGTGCATCCGCAGAGCATTTTACGTCCACATATGTGGTGTTTCCGTACTCAGGAGAAATTGCGTTACAAATTGTTAGTGTAAAAAATAAAACATTTTTACAATAACATGCTGGAGTAGAGCCCAACTTTAAGGGTAAAAGGAGAAAAAGCCCCCAAAAATTTGTTGGGCAATTTCTCCCAAGTACGGAAATACCATGTATGTGGCCCTAAACTGTTGCCTTGAAATATGACAGGGCTCCGAAGTGAGAGAGTGCCATGCGCATTTGAGGCCTAAATTAGGGATTTGCATGGGACGGACCCGAAATTACACTACGGCAGTGTTTCCCAAACAGGGTGCCTCTAGCTGTTGCAAAACTACCAGAATGCCTGGACAGTCAATGGCTGTCCGGCAATACTGGGAGTTGTTGTTTTGCAACAGCTGGAGGCTCCGTTTTGGAAACAGTGGCGTACCAGACGTTTTTCATTTTTATTGGAAGTATCGCTGTAAACCCCCGAATGTACCCTGCTGTTGCAAAACTACAACTCCCAGCATCCCCTTTGGCTGTCCGTGCATGCTGGGAGGTCGTAGTTATGCAACAGCTGGAGGCACACTGGTTGCAAAACACTGAGAGTTTGTTACTTAACTCAGTGTTTCGCAACCAGTGCATAACTACAACTACCAGCATGTGCGGTCTATCAGTGCATGCTGGGAGTTGTAGTTTGCAACAGCTGGAGGCACACTGGTTGCGAAACACTGAGTTAGGTAACAAACTGTCAGTGTTTCACAACCAGTGTGCTTTCAGCTGTTGCAAAAACTACAACTCTCAGCATGCCGTGACAGCTGAAGGGCATGCTGGGACTTGTAGTTATGCAACAACTGGAGGCATACTACTACAACTTCCAGCATGCCCTTTGGCTGTCCGTGCATGGTGGGATTTGTAGTTATGCAAAAGCTGGATGCACACTTTTTCATAACTACATAACTACAACTCCCAGCATGCCCAGACAGCCAAAGGGCATGCTGGGAGTTGCAGCTGTGCCTCCAGCTGTTGCAAAACTACAACTCCCAGCATGCACTTTGGCTGTGCATGCTGGGAGTATTTGCTAAGCAACAGTAGGAGGCAAACAGCTCTTACCTCCTGCTGTTGGATCCCTCTCCCACAGACCGGCGGGACTGTCGCCTCAGGAGACCACCACCACCGCTAAGGACCGCCGCTTTCAATTTTGCGCCTACAGACCCATATGATGGCTTGGTTTTTGCGCCACCAATCGTACTTTGTAATGACATCAGTCATTTTACCAAAAAATCTATGACAAAAAAAAAATATTTGTGGAACCAAATTGAAAAAAAAACACACCATTTTTTTACTTTTAGGGGTTCCTGTATCTACGCAGTGCACTTTTTTGGTAAAAATGATACCTTATATTTATTCTGTAGGTCCATATAATTAAAATGATACCCAAATTATATAGGTTTGATTTTGTTTTACTTCAGGTGAAATATATAACTGCACGAAAATTAGTACGTTTAAGAATGGCCTCTTTACCTTTTTTATTTTTCCACATACAGTGTGGTATGAGGACTCATGTTTTGCACCGTGATCTAAAGTTTTTATTGCTACCGTTTTTGTTTTGATGGGACTTTTTGACCGCTTTTTATACTTTTTTTTATGGTATACAAAGTGACCAAAAATATGCAATTTTGGAATTTTTTTTTAAGTGTACCCCATTGACTGTGCAGTTAAATTAACATTATATTTTTATAGTTTGGACATTTACGCACGCGGTGATACCACATATGTTTATGTTTATTTTTGTTTACAGATTTTTTCCACACGTGTCCGGTTTTACTGCGGTGATCCCAATCAGCCGGACTTTGATCCCCGCATCTAAAGGGTTAATACCAGACATCACCATGATCGATAATGTCTGGTAGGAGCCACAGGTCCCGACCGTTGCTAGGTGCCAGGTGCGACCCATTATATCATGTAAGCAGGCGCAGGGCGTCCTTAAGAGGTTAAGATTAATTGTCCATTGTTTCAGTTGGTACCTGTTTTAATTCTGCCCTTAAAGGGGTACTCCGGTGCTTACACATCTTATCCCCTATCCAAAGGATAGGTATAAGATGCCTGATCGCGGGAGTCCCGCCACTGGGGACCCCCGTGATCTTGCACGCGGCACCCCTTCTATAATCAGACCCCGGAGCGTGTTTGCTC
Source organism: Hyla sarda (assembly GCF_029499605.1). NCBI lineage: Eukaryota > Metazoa > Chordata > Amphibia > Anura > Hylidae > Hyla > Hyla sarda. Next base: position 154,033,115 of record NC_079193.1, on the reverse strand, counting down.
CGGGTCTGATTACGGGGGACTACAGGGCCGGCGGCGTGTGATGTCACGCCTCCGCCCCCGTGTGACGTCACGCTCCGCCCCTCAATGCAAGCCGACGGGAGGGGGCGTGATAGCTATCACGCCCCCTCCCGTCGGCTTGCATTGAGGGGCTCTGGGGACTGATTACAAACGGGGTGCCGCGTGCATGATCGCGGGTGTCCCCAGCTGCGGGACTCCCGCGATCAGGCATCTTATCCCCTATCCTTTGGATAGGGGATAAGATGTGTAAGCACCGGTGAACCCCTTTAAGCCATGTTCACATGACGGAATTTCCAAGCAGAATTCAGCCATGTAGGGAACTTTTTGTTTATAATATTATTATTTTTATTTTTTTCAGTGCTTCCATGTTTATTGTTTGTTTTTCAATGCTTTTATGTTGATGGCATTTTTTTCTCCCTTGAGTGACATTTACTAGGTCAGTGGCGGGTTTTCAAAATGTACATTTGATGGAAGCATAAGGTTAAATTTCCCCTATTTTCAAGTAATTGTGGTGTACTTTCAAAAACATTGGATCTTATTATTGGTGATTTCTCCCTTGCATTTTCTCAAATCATGTGATTCTATCATCATGTGGCTCAGGGATTTCTTGTAATGGGTCACGGCAGGTGGTGGATCCTCTGGGCCTGTGTGGATGATGACATGAGCCGTGCCAGGGAGCGGAGTCTAAGGTGCCGCTGGTTTTCACCAATGCCCGCCGCAAAGCGGGATGGTCTTGTGTGGCAGGCGGCACCCAGGTCGCTACCCCCGGCCCGACTCGTCCACACAGGTAGCTGGGAGGTGGCGTGGCACAGAAGGAGACTGCCAGGACTTGGCAAGATGGCAGTAGGTCAGGGCAGGAACACAGGTGCAGGGTAGGAAGATAGCAAGGAACAGGTACACAGTAACTGAGACACAGGACTTTCACAATTATGGAAATAGACAACCAAAGATCCGGCAGAGAACCAAGGGAGGAGCTGATATTTAAGGACCAGGGTGCAGGTGTAGACACTTAATTAAATGAGCACTGGCCCTTTAAGAGTGAGAGCTCCGGCGCGCGCGCCCTAGGAGGTGGAGGGCACGCACGCCGGGGCTTCGAGTACACGGAGAGGCGGGAGGTGAGTGACGGGCTGGGATTCGAATGTGGGCACGTCCCGCGTTGCAAATCCCAGCCCCACCAGCAGTGGGGACATGAGCAAAGAGCACTCACAGCCAGCGTGTCCAGGCGGAGTGCAGGCGTTACTTTTCGATTGAAGAATCGGGGGGGAGGGGGCACCAGACCCACATTACTAAACCCACATGGCATTTTTGAAGGATTATTTTATTTTTTTGCCTTACATCGACTTGGGGAAAAAAAAATTAAAGCAAATTCTTGGAAAAAAACAAAACATTAAAAAACATAAAAAACACAATTCTGACATACATTACAGACAGGAGCTGGTGTCTATTTCAAGGGTCTACATCTATGTTCCCATCAAATGAAATTAGCCCAATAAACAGGCTATTTGGAAGAGGCTGAAGCCCTCTATTTCTTCATCTATAAAGACAAGGCACATTTGCTTTCTTACTAGAAGACGATACAGCGCTTGCCTCGCCAGTAGAATCTCTAATTAAATCAGATGACTGCGTGCCGCACTAATTAAGTACCAGAGTTTATTGTGATCTCTATTCAGCAGACCTCGAAGCACTTCTTACGCTACATAGCTAGACAGAAGGGAAGGCTAAAAAGGAAAATGTGCCCATACAATTATACACAGCGAACTGAAAGGGAGAACACAATACTAATTATAAGCTTCAGTGGGGAATGCAGTGACAGGTGTACGGAGATCCCATCCTATGGAACAATCCATGTCCCTTACGGCCATTTCAGACATTGAGCTAATTTCCATTCCATATCCACCGTCCTCACAGCATCTTTTAATCAAATACATTACTCTTTTTTTTTTGTAGTGATAAAAGTCTATGACTTCAGTAATGTTTGCTAACCCTGACCTTCACATAATTCAAGGTCATAATTAGCTCATTTATTGTACTCCTCCCAGCATTCCTTCTATATTCATTCTTAAAAAACTTAATATCATTATTCTCATAAATTACGAAGCACGATTCATGATGAGCTACATTGTTGTCCATCAAAATAAACGAAAATAGAATTGGATCATCAAAAGACTAATCATGAACGGATGGATTATAAAGAGCTTTCCGTGAAACAATAGTACAAGTGCAGATAAAAAAAAAAACTGGTACTATATCTACATAATGAAAAATGCCTTTTTTAACACCTTTAAGGGGTACTCCGTTGGAAAACTATTTTTTTTAAATCAACTAGTGGCAGAAAGTTAAGCAGATTTTTTAATTACTTCTATTTAAAAATCTTAATCTATCCAGTACTTATCAGCTGCTGTATACTACAGAGGAATTTCTTTTCAGTCTGACCACAGTGCTCCCTGCTGACTCCTCTGTCCATGTCAGGAACTGTCCAGAGCAGAAAAGGTTTGCTATGGGGATTTGCTCCTGCTCTGGACAGTTGCTGACATGGACAGAGGTGTCAGCAGAGAGCACTGTGGTCAGACTGAAAAGACATTCCTCTGTAGTATACAGCAGCTGATAAGTACTGGAAAGATTAAGATTTTTAAATAGAAGTAATGTACAAATCTGTTTAACTTTTTGACACTAGTTGATTTAAAAAAAAATTGTTTTCCACCGGAGAACCCATTTAAACCTCTGCTCTTTAGGGGTTGGGAGAGCAGTGGGTAGTCCAACTCAGTGACTGACAGCCTTCCATGTATGAATGGGTCCACCCACTGGACTTTAAATTAGTAAATTACTAGTTCAATCAGAATTTAGCAGTCTTCTTGGGTATGATGCCCCAAGGTTTGCACACCACACCTGGATTTGGGGATTTTCTACCATTTTCCTCTACAGATCCTCTCAAGCTCTATCAGGTTAGATGGTGACAGATGGTGGAAGCAATTTTTAGGTTTTCCAGAGAAGCTGCAGCTGCTCATCTCTCCAGGCCAAGAGACAGCAGCATCATATGTCACTGTGGCAACGGCTCTGGATCACTTAATAGGTGTAAAAAAAAAGCCAACCAGTTGGGGGTCCATTGCCTTGGACAGAGCATCATGTAGGCAGGGAGAATGGTTGTTGGCAAGCTCTATTCCATTCCTGATGTGACCTTATTTTGGGGAGGGCATTCTCAGGGAACTGATGGGTGACAATGGAAGAGGAAGCCCCCTCCTCTGTAAAAGCCACTGCTATCCTGTGTGCATGAGCATGGTGGGTATTTTAGGTGGAAAACTGTGCTGCTGAGCTCAGCCAAGAAGAGGAACACATGCCAAGAATAGTTGAGATGCTACCTCCCTTCCTGTGGGACATCATCTTTTAATCACATATGTGCAGCCTTTTTCAGAGCCATGTCAGGGAGTTAGTGACAGATAAAGGGCACAGGTAACAGGCTGTTTTACGTGTTAATAGGTACTGTGTACAACACTCTCTAAGGGAGTAGTGCCTGTTCCAGACTGTTCCTAACAGTGCCTCAGGAAATATATTGACAGGCCCCACTCACTGTAAAACTCCTAGGCTTTAGTCTAATTAAGCTTATTGATTATAGGACCAAGAGTAGGAGGAGTAGAGGGGTCTAATATGTGAGAAAAAGGAATTATTTTCCTATCTTAGCATGCAGTATTGTCTAATGGCAAACTGTTTATAAATGCTGGTACCTTTTGTAGATGCGTGACCATGTCTGTGTTTTTTTCTTATTTGAATTCACATTGTGTTTTCTATCCCCTTCTCTTTTTTTTTTTTTTTTTTTTTTACTTGGCCAACTCTTTGCCCCTCCCCCTCAGCCCAAAACCTATATAAATTGGCAGGAAACTGAATTGCTGAGTGTTGATTGATAATCACAGTTAGCAATGATTATACAACCAACCCACACTTGGCCTTCAGCAACGCAATACTAATGTTTTTATGTTACTTTAATTTCAAAAGTGATATTGCTGCCAACAATTTAAGTGCTATGTAAAAGTGAATCTGCAGATTACAGATAACAATGCAGTTACAGAGAGGTATTAAAAGGTTAAAGTCAAGCAGCTGCCCCCTCAAGTTTATTGAGATGGTCATGTAAATACAGCACCACTCCTATAAGGCTCCATTCATATCAGAATTCTGAAACTCCATTACAGATGCTGATATCGGAGCTGGACAGAGTGTATCACAAGTTGTTCAATGTGCCAATTTTTATTAATGTCAATAGTCATGCACCATTTTTTTTTTTTTATGGGATGTGATCCCAATGGTTGGAAGTGTCTGCAGTCCATGCTCTGCCTGGATCCTATTACAGACTAAACTTGTAAACACAAATCTTGCCTCCACCAATATGTTTCACCACTATGCATGGTTTTATCACGGGGGAGCTAGGTAAAATTGTGAAGTGTCAGACATATTGGGCTAAGTCCAACATGTAAGACTCCATTTTGCCTCCGACAAGCCATCTTTGTGTGAAGTGTAAACTGCTTAATTCAAAGATCAGCTTTAAAACACATTAAATGGAGTTGCTTGAAATATGCTGATGCCAATTCCCGGATGTTCCCAATTCTACAATAACAAAAGGCCGATAATGAGAAAGTTTCAAAACAATCTAAAGGTTACAGCCAAATCTCACTTTAAATGAGACCAGGTGGCCGCTATCGTCTAACAAAGCCAAAATATATGACTGTTGTCTACATGGTGGAGATCACACGTCTCATTATATCTGTGTGGTAACTGGTAATTTTCCTGTAGATAGGTACTGCAAAGCGCCATCTGCAGGGGAATTTGCACAGTGCTGTCACCGGGGGGGTCTTCTTTTGTCCCATTTGGGTAGGCCATTTATACCAATTGGTTAAGTCCGTTCCACGGGGTCTACTTGATTGACAGCAAGAGATCATAAAAGCACCTGGGGACAGGAAGTAAAGAGGTTAATGGGAACAGAGGACACCAGAAGATGTCATGAGGTAGTATGCCGTCTCCACCCGCCCCAAGGGGGAGGGGGCACATGCCAAGATGAGGGCCCCGAGAGACCATCCCTGGTGCTGCAGTGTGTCATGGAAAGATATCCAGTAACATTATAGTTACGAATTATGTATTTTCCTCTTTTCTTTGTTCCTATATACAATAACTACTTTGTTACATGCAACTGGTAACAACAAGTTAACTTATTAGATGGTAAGAATCAGAGTTAAGACGTGGATGTCATTATGGCAATTGAAATTGCGAATAGATATATTAAATCTCCATTTAGAGATTGTAGTATGTTTAGTATATAGATCATCCAAATTTCATCTGCATAGAAAGGGGGCATAGCCTACGGGCATCAACATTAGTGCACATTTAGCATAGTTGCTGATCCTTCGCTACCATATTTGTCACAAATAAAAATATATCCACAGAGTTCCTTATAGGAGCTCCTGTCAAACTTAGTACCGCTAGATCATATATATATATATATATATATATATATATGTATATATATATATATATATATATATATATATATGTAGTTCCTCAAAGACAATGCAGCACTACTTCACCACTTGGTCTCAGGTGCCAGTGTCCCGAATCTTGGCATGCGCCCCCCCCCCCCCTTCCGCCTTAGGGCAGGTGGGCATGGCTTACTACCTCATGACATCTTCTGGTGTCCTCTGTTCCCATCAACCACCTTATATGATCTCTTGCTGTCAATCAAGCAGACTCCGTGGTACCGACTTCTTAACCAATCGGTATAAATGGCCTCCCCAAGGACAGAGGAAGACCCTCCCCCCCCCCCTCGGTGACAGCACTGTGGTAATTCCCCTGCAGATGGCGCTTTGCAGTACCTATCTATAGGAAAATTACCAGTGACCACACAGATATAATGAGACGTATGACTTCCACCAGTATGTCAACAACAGTCATATATTTTGGCTTTGTTAGATGATAGCGGCCACCTGGTCTCTAAGATTTGGCTGTAACCTTTAGATTGTTTTGGAACTTTCTCATTATCGTCCTTTTGTTATTGTAGAATTGGGAACATGCGGTAATTGGCATCAGCATATTTCAAGCAACTCCATTTAATGTATTTTACAGCTGATCTTTGAATTAAGCAGTTTACACTTCACACAAAGATGGCTTGTAGAAGGCAAAATGGAGTCTTACATGTTGGACTTAGCCCAATATGTCTGACAGAAGGAAGCTGCACTTTTATCAGCTCTGTTGTACCCTAGAGCCAATCTACTAATTCCACATTCCACCAATGACATAATTGTTTTGTAATAACCAATAAACCAATAACCAATAAACACAAATGCGATTAGCACCAATAAACACTCACAAAACATTCACATTTTCAGTGTTAGACATTTGGCAGTGTTGGATATTTGTGTAGTCTCATTAATTGATGTATGCAATTGTGCAACTTTATTGACAAATATCCCTCATTACAACCAAAGCAGCCTCTACTAGCCCTTTGCAGCATATCTGGGATGAGTTTTTTTGTGATATTAGGTGATGTCAATTAAAATATGTGTCCAAGTACTATCTACACGCTTGCTATTACCCATAAATTTTGAGTGCGGACATTCCACCATGTCAACATAACTTTAAAGAACGTAGTGGGTTTAGTTCTGTGTGGTATTTGAGGTTCTAAATTAAAAAAAAAGGCATCAAACATCCGTGAGTTTGAAAAACTGTTTTTAAAGCATCTCTATGTTGAATTTAATACTACTGATTAATATAATGTTTGATTGATCATCTGCCATGTTATATGTATATCCCTGTATCAAAGATGTTCTTAATGTAGAATCATTAATATAACCAATTATTGTGAAATGACATTACAACTATGTACTGTACAGTTAGTTCAAGGATCTCTATTCCCACTAGCAATGTCCATTATATCAGATATAATTACATGGGCACTGTCACTTTAAAAAACTTTCTTTTTATTCATTTTTTCTAATCTATGTGTCTAACATAGTGGAGAAAAAAAAGAAAAGAAAAAAGAAAATTGCGGCTTGATAAAAGGAAATTGTCCACTATAAAGCCCTGGAAGATTGCATCCCAAAACACAAGGCCAAGATATAAAAATAAATAAATAAATAATAAAAAAAAAGATAAAAGCAAACTGATAGTGTTACACCATTCCCAACATGCCCCCCCAATCAAATGGGGGTGGGGTTTATCAAGGGAGTAAACAAAAAATAAGATGAAGCTCTTGTAACATAAGTTAGATAAGTTATCAGTCCCATCAGAGTCAGTGCAGATGTGAGACCAATGGTGCACAGTGGCAGTGTTTAGGGATCTTTCAGGGCTTTCTAGGGGACAGTTTCTTTCAGGCATGGCAGTGCAGTTTGCATCTAGGGGTATGTAAATCTCGAGTATCAAGTGCCGTTTCTTCTTTCTTGGACACTAAAGGGGTACTCCCCTTTAGAGAAATAAGTGTCTGATAACGAGGGGTCCGATTTCTGCGACCTCCCTTGCTCTGCCTCTCACCTCTGGATGCTGCTTCTATCTGCTGAGTGTGCTCCACAACAGTGGCCTCTACCCTCCAAGACAACCTCCCCGTGCTGAACAGTGAAGGCCCACTCAGCGGAATCGCTGGTTGAGATAGGGTCCGTTCTGGTGATCGCAGGGGGCTGGGTCAAAGAGGTTGGACCACCGCGATCATACACTTATCCTCTAAAAAACGATTTAAGAATAGTTGGTACCTAAAACATTAAAGCTATTACGATGTAACCGTGAAAAAAGTGTACCAAAGACATCAGTCATGAGTATAAAACCTTTTCTAGTATTTATCTTAACCCATTTGGCTGTTGTACTGGTTTGTTGCACTGTACATATCTATATGCTGAGCACCACCACAAGACTCACCTAGGACAGTGTTCACTCTTCAAAGCGTCCGGTGTTAAAGGGAAAGTACACCTAAGTTGAAGTGCCAGACACCACTACTTCTATATTTGTTACTGTATTGGTTGATACTAGCCCCATGCCTTTGGGTCCCAAGGGGCCAATAATTGACTGGATGAATTCTGTTGCAGATTCACCATGGCTCTCACTCCTACACACAGAAAGTGATGAAAAGTGGTGAAATCAACCCTGCCTGCACTGGAGGTCACAGAAGAGGAGAGGACCAGCTTGGAGAGCTGACTAGGGCATCAGGAGGCTAAAGAGGAGCTTTTCAAATGTTGCCACATGTGGGGGCCCTAACTACTGTATGGGTGCAATGTGGGGCTTAACTACTATATGAGGAATATACAAAAGCAGTGTAGGATCCTAACTATTCTATGGGTGCTTAACTACTATGTCGGGTTACAGAGTAGCTTTACTATATGGGGGAAATGTGAGGGCCTAACTACTATGTTGGGCTAGTGTGGGTACCTAACTACTATATGGAGCAGTGTAATACACATAGAGAGTTTGTATAGAAAAGAGGAGGTGCTGAAACAAAGAGACAAAAAATTTTGTCTGCCAGATTATGCAGAGTCGTGGCTGGGGGAGGTCTTCATGCTGGTTGGGTCAGATGAAAAAGAAAACGAAAAGTGAACAACTCTGATCGGAAAAGATGTCCCCTGTGAACTAATACATGTAACTGTATGTGATCACCTATATTGTCTACAGAGCCAGTAAAGTAGGGGAATATTGGTCTGTATATAGTGGATTCTATTCAATAACTGTATAGTGTTATTATCCAGTCTCTGTGTGGTGGTAATGACAGTAGTGGTCATGATGTGGCAGTATTTACAGCTCATGCTGCCCTAGGCACTCGAACTAATTCCTTACCATTAAGGTCCATATCAGGTAGAATTTTTTTTTATGAAGATTTGTTACAAATTTGCAGCAAAAACCGTATGGTAGACACAGATTTTCTTGCAGATTCCCCATGAATCTAATTCATATACACAGAAAGTGGTAAAATCAACAACAGTGTAATGAGCATGGTATGGCTGCAATATATAGGTATATGTCAGCAGCACCTGCATCAAAAGCATTTATGTATTTTTTTACTTAAAGGGACACAAAGTTTTCAGAAAACTCAGATTCCAATTGAGTGGTCAGACCCTAACTGATCACTATAATGGGCTTGGAAAGTCCACGGTATGCTCTCCTGTTATTCTCTCCCAGACTACCAATGCAATTCTATGGGGCTGTCTCGCTCACATATACACAGTGAGGGGAGGGAAGTGTGCGGTATTGCACTTCTATTTCTGATTGTTCTAGTGATCAGCTGGGGTCTGAATACTCCTGTACCTTTTAAGTGCTTTCCCCTTCAACACTGCTGCCCAAGTCACTAGCCATTGGGTGCCTAGCAACAAATACGGCCCTTGTTTGCACTGCTTTATCAAGGTACAAGAGGTAAGGCTCCTTTCACACTATATGTTGCTCTGTTTTAAAGACCCATTACAATGTCCCATTAAGAAAACCCTTAAAAACGTCCGTTACAAAATCCCATTCAAGTCTATGTGATTTTTTGATTATCCGTTATCACCCCTTATAGCTTGTTATGAATAACGGACTTTATATAACTTTTTTGTGACAGGAGAAAAAAGTTACATGCACTAATTTTTCTCCAGTCACAAATAACATCCGTTATTCATAACGGGCTATAACGGGGGATAACGCATAATCAAAAAATCCCATAGACTCGAATGGGATTTTGTAACTGACGTTTAACGGCCATTTTTAAGGGTTTTCTTAACGGGACATTGTAATGGGTCTTTAAAATGGAGCAACATATAGTGTGAAAGGAGCCTTACCTCTTGTACCTTGATAAAGCAGTCCAAACTAGGGCTGTATTTGTTGCTAGGCACCCAATGACTAGTTATTTGGGCAGCAGTGTTGAGTATTCAGACCCCAACTGATCGCTAGAACGAGCAGAAATAGAAGTGCAATACTTTATTGAATTGTCAATGTTTATAGATAGATTCATATCAAACATACAAAGGCAAATATACCATGGTGGGATTTGTTATTGTACAAACTATTTTTGGTCACTGTAGAGAAAAATAAGATTTTTTTTTGTTGTTAGTATATTGTTAGTAAATGAGATGATAATTGTTTAATTATTTAGTATGCACATTGTATTAAATAGGATTAAAGTAACATTCCAAGCACAACTGATATACTTTATGTATATTCCTGCACTGGAGAATCCCTGTGTCATGGACCACCCCTAGGTTGGTACTAGATCAAGGTGGGTAGGAATTTTTAGATGTATGTGTTTTTATACTATAAAGATTATATAAAAAGATTCCTAAAAAGTATTATTATACTCTTGTACAATATACATTTGGGTTATGTGGCTGATATTTAACATGGTATTACATGGGACAATACAGCTACAGATTGCAGGCAAGTGGATGAGATTTCATAAATACAGTGGGCACAACATGCACAGAACATTAAAGGGGTACTCCGTCCCTAGACATCTTATCCCCTATCCAAAGGATAGGGGATAAGGTGTTTGATAGCGGGGGGTCCTGCCACTGGGGACTCCCCCCATCTTGGCTGCGGCACCTCAGACATCCAGTGCAGGGAGCGAACTTTGCTCTTGCCAGATGACTGGCGATGCAGGGCAGAGGCTGGTGACGTCAAGGCCATGCCCCCTCAATGCAAGTCTATGGGAGGGGGCGTGACGGTCGCCATGCCCCCTCCCATAGACTTGCATTTAGGGGGCGTGGCCGTGACGTCATGAGCCTCCAGCGCTGCACCCAACGCTCTAAACAAACACTGGGTGCAGCAGGGAGATCGCGGGGGTCCTCAGCGGCAGGACCCCCACGATCAGACATCTTATCCCCTTTCCTTTGGATAGGGGATAAGATGTCTAAGGGTGGAGTACCCCTTTAAGCATTCTGGGTATTTGAAAATCTGCATGTATGTTATGTTGCAGATTTATCGTGGATTTTTTTTTGTTGGATTTCAATGTAGCAGGGGTGAAATCTGCAGTATATTCCGCCTGTTAGATAAATGGGTTTTGCTGAAGACTTATGATGTTTACAGTTAAAGTCCAAAAACATGTTGCAAGATATCTGCTCCCTTTCTCCAAAAATTTTTCAGGCATAAGAGCCTAATGCTGCCTAGTTTGAAGGATATTAATAATGAACTCAGGCTAACCCTCAGGCAAAAACTGAATAGTAAGGGTCAAGCTACTATCTCAGTGCCTTGTTAGCTTGGGGTCCAGTCATCTATGAATCCCAAGGGTTTTCCTAACCTACTTCCACAATACAGAATGCTATCATTACTCTCACAATCTTTTGTATAAAAAATACTGTACTCATCTTACTGGATGCAATATAGAACAGCACGAAGAGCACAAAACCATTGTTCAGGCTTTCTCAATGTACTAAGTAGGTGGATGCTGAGGGGATGAACCCCTGAGATCACTACAAAGTGGTTTCTGACATCATTAGAAAGCTTAAAGGGTCCTGATCACATACCATTTTACAGTATAGCAACAGAAGAAATACATCAATGTACAACATGTGGATGTGCGTAATGTGTTTTTTTTCTTTTCCTAAACTTGTATTACAACAACAAATGCTATGTTCATATCTACACTGTGTCATCCTTTTTGAATGGATCTCATCATCTACATGTTCATATGAGTATAAGGAACATCCGTTCTCTTTGATCCGTTATTGTCATCAAATGGCACTAATTCTAAGGGGATATGAAATGGATGTCAATGGTCTATTATTCAAAATTAATTCATGGCAAGGTCTGTTAAAATAATAGACCATTAACATCAGTTGAAATCCATTTATACAACCGTTTCTATATGTTAATGTCCATTTAACCTTTATTTTTACTATTTACATTTAAGTTAACATATCTGGGCTTATTGCCTGTGTTTTTTTTTTTTTTTTTTCTGAGGATGCTCAGTTGCAATAAAAGATTGTAAAAGATTTCAAAATTAAAAGACACAGGGGGAGGTTGGTTCAGTCATTATAGACTTCAATGTTAAATTTATAATGGATGTGATGATGTCCGTTATGGGAGAAAAATTAGTGCATGCCGGTATTCCATCAAAATGATGGACATTAAATGGAACTAAAGCTAACTGATGCTAGCAGAGAATAAAAATTACCCATTGAACTCAAGGGGGTCCGTTCATTTCAGTTTCTCAGGCTCCTTAACAGATTTGAGGAATCTAATGAAAAACGCTAATGTGAACCCAGCCTTACTTCCATTTTACTGGTGCCAGAACGGATCAGACAAATGGTAAGCAGGCTGTGAAGACAAAGGCAGGTGTGAACTCAGCCTTAAAAAAATAAAGGTAAAAGGGTTGTCCGCTTTTGGCAATTTCTTATGTTTTTAGTTTCCCCTGAAAGAGTGTCCTGCAGCATTAATTGTCTTATTTAAGCATATGTGTCCATACCTACAGGCACATGTTTAGCTGAATAGGAAGAAAAGGCCATTTGTCATAGTTTGCAGCATAAAATAATATTCAAGGCTTTTTTTCTGGATAAATATTTATTTTCCATGTTATTTCACTATACTCTGTTATTCTGTTACATTTGCTCATGCAATAAAAATGGATGCCTTGTTTAGAAATGAGATGGTACTGTTGATACGATCAGTCCATAAGGCCAGTAGTGGGCTATGGGGCATTCCATTATGAATGGTTAGTGGATTTATAATGGAATGGCATGGATGGGATTTATAATCATAAAAACACACTGACCTTAACACTACACAGGTGCAGCAGCATAATGACCCGCCAACTGCAAGCACATCAATTCCTAGAGAAAAGTCCAATGAGATTAACTCAGCAATAGTCCCAATACATGAAACATAATACATGATACTTTAACAGAAAATAGCCATGTACTGAAGCCATTAGAAGAAAAAAATCCATGTACATCAACAGTCACAGTGTATACATAAGTATAGTTGTTTTATTGTGATTAATCTGAATTAGTGGGTGCACCAGTCATAACCATCTATAGAGCTTGCTTGGTTTAGATAAAAAATGGTTAAAAGCAAAGCTTTGCACATATAACTGACCAAAGAATGATGTTACCATCACATCTGCTGTGTCCTGGAGTAGAATGTTTCTTTCCCAGAACCAGCACCTTTACTAGTATCAGGCTTTCTCTCATATTGAAGCTTAGTGGTTTAATACCAGACAGCATTATTACTAAACCCGGAATACGAGGCACAGCCAAAGGACAAGAAAACAAAGAATATTACTTACACAGTATGCTTATATTATTTATAAGATTTTGGCAGAAATGTATGTGAAATCTTTCAATAATTAACCAATGGGAGCTGAATAAATCGGCAGGGTATGTGTGATGGAAAAACTTATAAGGAAATATTTTTTTTAAAGGTTTTCCTTTAAAGGGGTAAAAAAGGAAAAAAAAATCGTGTCAACTGGTCCAGAAAGTTAAACAGATTTGGAAATTAGTTCTATTAAAAAATCTTAATCCTTCCAGTACTTATCAGCTGCTGTATGCTGCAGAGGAAGTTGTGTAGTTCTTTCCAGTCTGAACACAGTGCTCTCTGCTGACACCTCTGTCCTTGTCAGGAACTGACCAGAGCAGGAGCAAATCCCCATAGCAAACCTCTCCTGCTCCGGACAGTTCCTGACATGGACAGAGGTGTCAGCAGATAGCACTGTGGTAGGACAGAAAAGACATTCCTCTGTAGTATACAGCAGCTGATAAGTACTGGAAAGATTAAGATTTTTAATAGAAGTTATTTACAAATCTGTTTAACTTTCTGGCACCAGTTGATTTGAAAAAAAAAATGTTTCCACTAGTGTACCCCTTTAAATATGTTTTTTGCTCCAATTGTTTCTTTTACATTACTGTCACAAGTTATCAATACGCAAATTTAATGCTGAAACTAAAAATATTACCCAGTGAATACTATGATGGCAATATTAGAAGATATTAAATGGTATAAACAATGATAACTTAATTGTGGACTCTCCTTCCTAGAATGGCGACGGAATCCTAACCACACATTCATTGTTACTATTGACCTTTACAGATCCTGAATTTTGCCTCAAGATTTGAAATTATGGTCCCTGGGTTGTTTCTGTTTAGCAAATAAAAAACACACAAGGTAAATAAGCTAAAAAAAAATTGCCTAATTGACCTGTATATATCATACATTTATGGCTGTGTTTGGGTATTTGATTATTATTTATTTATACATTTTTTGGTTGCATTCTGCATATGGACATAAGTAAAAAGTTTCTGACAAATAAAATAAATGTATAATAGCCCTTATGCAACTGTATGCTATATATATGATTAAAAAAGTATACCACTTAGTTTATTATTTATTTATGGATCATATTCCCGTTGTATTGTCCTTGTAGCTGACTACTGTTTTCTCCATACACAGAACTCTGTATAATGATGTATATTATGAACATGTCCTCAGATAAGGGTGCAGTCACACCACGGTTTGTTAATACGGTCACCAGATCCGGCCACCGGAGTATATCATGGTTTTAAGTCTGGCCTGGTGACCGTATTAACAAACCATGGTGTGACTGCACCCTTATCTGAGGACATGTTTATAGTATACACTGTGAGATGCTGGATCCCTACTGGTCTGTAACCAGTTTCTATATGTTCAGCCTTTGGACATGGATTTTTAACCCCTTAACGACTTTGGATGTAAATGTGCGTCCTAGTGCGGTGGTACTTAACGCACAAGGATGTACATTTACATCCTTTACATGACACGAGAATCAGACCGATGCTCACATCATGCACGGCAGGTCGTGGCCAGGTACCCGCCGGTAATGGTAGACATCAGCGATAGCGCTGATGTCCACCATTAACCCCTCAGATGATGTGATCAATACTGATCACGCCATCTGCGGCAGTCTCCTCACCTGCTTCCCACTGTCATCCTGGTGTCTTCTGCTCTGGTCTGCAATCGAGTAGACCAGAGCAGTAGATAGCAGATAATGCTGTTCAGTGCTATGCATAGCACTTAACAGTATTAGCAACCAAGTGATTGCTATAAATAGTCCCCTATGTAGACTATATAAGTGTAATAAAAGTAGAAAAAAAAATTTAAAAAAATGTGCCTTTCCACCAACAAAAAAAAGTAGAAAAAAACCTTTCTGGTATCGCCGCATGCATAAATGTCCAAACTATTGAAATATAATGTTAATGATCCTGTATGGTGAATAGTGTTGCTCGCGAATATTCGCAATTCGAATATTACTCGCGAATATCGCATATTCGCGAATCCGCGAATTTCGCGAATATAGCGCTATATATTCGTAATTACGGATATTCGTTTTTTTTTTTTTTTTCTCTTCACAGTACACATCACAGTGATCACCCCTCCCTGCTTCCAGCTTGCGTGGTGTAAAGAAGTCTGTAATACTACTGTGTGAGACTGGCGTGCGAAAATTCGCATATGCGACTTTTCGCATATGCGAATTTTCGCATATGCTAATTTTGTATATGCTAATATTCACATATGTTAATTTTCGCATACGCGAATATTCGCATATGCGAAAATAAAACGATAATATAACGAATATGCGAATATTGGCGAATATATGGCGAATATTCGTCCATATATTCGCGAATATTCGCGAATTCGAATATGGCCTATGCCGCTCAACACTAATGGTGAACGGCATAAACGTAAACAAATAAAAATGGTCAGAAATTGCTGCATTTTGGTTACATCACATCCCAGAAAACTTTTATAAAGAGTGATCAAAAAGTCATGTATACGCGAAAGTGGTACCAAAAAAAACTACATATAATGGCACAAAAAATGAGCCCTCATACAGCCCTGTATACAAAATAATGAGAAATAGGGTGACTTAAAACATAACAATTTTGTTTAAAAAAGTTTGAGATTTTTTTAAATTGGTACAATAATAACAATCACTTTAATCGTATTGACCCACAAAATATATATATATAACATGTCATTTTTATTGTTAAGTGCACTGGCCAAAAACGAAAACCTGCAAAATTTTTTGGTTGCGTCGTACATTTTATGGTAAAATAAAAGGTGTCATTACAAACTACAGTCACGCAAGTATTGGTCATGCAAAAAACAAGCCCTCATATTGGTCTGTGGATGGTAAAATAAGGTGAGGAGGAAAGAACAAAAATGCAAAAATGAAGCTGGCTTAGTTCTTAAGGTCCAAATGGGCTTAGTCCTTAAAGGGGTACTCCGCCCCAGGACATCTTATCCCCTATCCAAAGGATAGGGGATAAGATGTCGGATCGCGGGTGTCGCGCCGCTGGGGACCCCCCGGATCTCAGCTGCAGCACCCCGCTGTCATTACTGCACAGAGCAAACTCGCTCTGTGCGTAATGACAGGCGATACAGGGCCCGGAGCATCGTGACATCACGGCTCTGCCCCCTCGTGATATCATGGCCCGCCCCTCAATACAAGTCTATGGAAGGGGGCGTGGCGGCTGCCGCGCCCCCTCCCATAGACTTGTATTGAGGGGACGGGCCGTGACATCACGAGGGGCGCAGCCGTGATGTCACCATGCTCCGGCCCCTGTATTGCCTGTCAGTACGCACTGTGCAGTAATGACAACGGGGTGCTGCAACTGAGAGCTGGATAGGGGAGAAGATGTCCTGGGGCGGAGTACCCCTTTAAGGGGTTAAAGACTGGCAAAAGGGTTTACTTTACAGCATACATTGCAAGGAGATGTCCTGACTCCCCCAACCTGAGCAGATGATGGGGAAAAGAAGGAATGGCATTCTGCCAAATTCAGACGGGAGATAAGCTGCAGCCAGAAGAGACTGCTTATTCCCCTCTTGCATTTATAATGAGAAGCAGGAAGGAATGGCGGCCTAACAGAGAGATGTCAGCTGTTTGTTGACCGTCTCTAAATAGCAACATTTCTAAATGGACTCATAGGACACACAAATAAAATCACACCTATTAAAAAAAATTGAAATTGTAATTTATGTATAAATACTTGGGTGGTTTAATACTTGATATTATTAAGAAAGGCTAAAGCTATTGTTCTAATAATGCAAACTATGTTTAAATCACACATAGTATAGACTTTGTGTTGCTGTCATGGAAACAAGCAATCTATACTTTTATGTATTTCTCATCATATGTGTTCACTAGTGTATGTTTTGTTCTACAAATTAATATATATATGTATAATTAATAAGTATAGTCTTAGAATCTAAATATCCAAAACAGGATATGATTCTAAATAATTCAGAAATATGTCTAGTGGCATACTTCAATTACAGTAACATATTTCTCCTACAGCTTCTGTAGTATTATTCCAGCCTTTCGCCACCAATCGTTGAAGCTACAAAGCTTTGATATCTTACCTTTTATGTATAAAGAATACCTTGAGGTTCCCTATCTGTGCTCTGAGAGATAATGTTCCAGTGTACACCATGGGACACATCTGAAGTACCAGCAACCCATTGCTTACAAGAGACAAACTGGGAGTAGATAACGCCTTTTATTTTAGAGCAAGCCAAGTGACAGCAAGATACCAAGGGGATGCTAACCCTTTCATAAAAAATCCTTCAGGACTTGCAGAACAAGGAAATATGTAGTGGCACTACAGTACGGTATTACTATATAATAAGGTAATAAACCTAAGAGAAATATATTAATATAACTACAAAACTAGACTAAAGTGTCAAAAAAAAAAACTTTGCAGTCATATGTTTATATACAGTGCATTTTAAAAGTCTTCAGTCCTTTTAACTTTTTCTCAACTTTGTTATTTTCCGGCTAAATGAAAAAGAATGAAATGAAAAAAATCCCCATAATGACAAAGTGAATTTTTTTTTTTATAAATCTTTGTTAATTTATTAAAAAGGAAGAACTTACTCACATGAGTCAGAAGATCCACTGGAGTCCTCAGGAAGATCGGACATCAGCCGTTGGCGCCCTGGCTAAACATTATATATAAAAGGACAAAGATATGAAGTAGTAGAGCCCTGATGTAGATGGCTGGACCCTCAAAACACATTGTTCATACTTTAGCCTTTAAAGGGGTTATCCAGGAATAAAAAAAACTGAGATAATTTCGCTCAAAGACCGCTTCCTGTCTGTCTCCAGGTTGGGTGCGGTCCTGCAGCTCAGTTCCATTGAAGTAAATGGGGCCAAGTTGTAATACCACACCCAAAGTGGAGACAGACAGGGAGTGGTCTTTGAAATAAATTAGGCCTGTTTTTTTTTATTCCTGGATAACCCCTTTAATAAAACTTTTTTATATCTTATACATTGTCTGTATATTCAGTCCTTTATATAATAACTTCTATCCAGAAGAGCAGCCCGCTGACATCCAATCTTCCTGTGGACTCCTATGGAACTAATGACTCATCCAAGGTTTTCCCAAGGGTCTTCTTCTTCCTCTGTGCTTACTACCTCATTGTCTTGAGTTGCAGATGAACGAGGGCTGCTCCAGGCTCTTTATGTGTATATATATATATATATATATATATATATATATACATACTCTATATACACCACTGGATGCAAAGCACAAGGTGGTGTTGTGTACATAGCGCAACCACAAAAGGTAAGTGTACATATAACTCACCTTTACATTTGCTGCCTAAATTAATGATAACAGCATTAAGAGTACCTTTCTGTTGTTCCTTTTTTTTTATAGATCTCGTGGATTTAAAATATTACATTGAGATACATATTCTACCCTTTTCCCAGTACATAGTTGAAGCACCTTTGATCACGATTACAGCTTTCAGCCTGTTAGAGTTTGATGCCACAAGGTTTGCACCTGGATTTGGGGATTCAGGTTGGATGGGGACCATCGATGGAGAGTAATTTTTAGGTCTCCCCAGAAATGTGTAATTGAGATAAAGTCAGAGCTCTGGCTAGGCCACTCAGGGGTATTCAGAGTTGTCCCTATGCCATTCTTGTGTTGTTTTGGATGTGTGCTTAGGGTCCATGCTTAGTCAAACTGCAAACAATTGGCCAAGTCTAAGGTGCAGAGTACTCTGGTTCAGATTTTCATTAATAATATCACTGTACTTTGCTCCATTCAGCTTTCCCTCAACTCTGACCAGTCTTCATGCCCTAGCCTCTGAAAAACACCTTCACAGCATAATGCTGCCACTACCATGCTTAAAGGAGTGTTGTAACGCCCCAAATAATAGCACCATAAGACAGGTTGTGTTCCTACCGGTCAATCGAGGTGCTTCTTGTTCAATTTGGTCTGGCCGTTCTCCCACTGCAGCCCGCCGTCCATCCCGGTACTTCTGGGTTCTGTACGTGTGCCTGTGGTGTCAGGAATGACATTACCCATCAGGCCTTGCTGCAGTCTGACAGCTCACAAGCCCTCCCTCTTCTCACTTCCTACCCCATACCTAATAATGTAGTTGGTGGTTTTCTATATAAAACTTTTAAAACCAAGCTCAATGCGGGAAAGAAAGTTTTGGTTGCACTACTCCTTTAACTGCAGGGATGGTATTGGGCAGGTATTGGGCAGGCATGACACCAAAAATTTAGGCCAGAAAGGTGAATCTTGGTTTCACCAGACCAGAGAATCTTGTTTCTCACAGTATGAAAGTCCATAAGATGCTTTTTTGCAATCTGGGGGCAGACTTTAATGTGATTTTTTTTTAACCGAGGGGAAACTTCTTTATGGTCACTCTGCCATAAAGGCCACATTGGTAGAGAGCTGCATTAATGAGTGGCCTTGTAAAAATGTCTCCTATCTGCACCTATCTGAATTTACCACAAGTGACTCCAATCAAGATGTAGAAACATCTTAAAGATGATCAAGAGAAATGGGAGGGTTCCGAGCTACATTTCAGGTGCCATAGCATAGAGTACTTATGCCCATGCAAAAGTTTTTTTTTTTTTCTTTTTTAATAAATTAGCAAAAGTTTCAAACATTCTGTTTCTGCTGTTATGGGGTATTAAGAAGTCCAGTGGCTTTGCGGACATGCATTCAAGGAATTCTCCATCAGACCATGTACTGTATGTATGCTGGTATTCTGTAGAAGAATTGCTTCTAAGGTAGAATATATGTAGTCCAACAGAGCCTGTACAGCTGGGCACGGAGGTCGTTTAATGTCTATGCTATGCCATAAGGCTCCATGTAACGCCATGTGCATAAATACAAACAATTCCTTATGTCTTAGGACTTTTGCAGGACTATTTTGTTGATTGCCTATCCTAAGAAGAGATTGGTGGGAGCTAGTGTACAACTCCTGGCACCCCTGCCGTATAGCATGGCACTGTAGGTACAGCAACATACGTTTGGTAGTGGCTGTGCCATGTATTGCACAAAGTCCCATTCAGAAAATTTTTTGTATACATACAAGGTTCAGTCATTCTCAGTATGGAGGGGACCTCTCAATCAACAGGACAGCAGAGGTGCTTGGAGTATGACTCCTACCAATGTGATATTGATGGCATATCTTATGAAAAGGCCATTAATATTGTAATCCTTTAATGTATATGTGCTGTGCACACCCCCTACTCATGATCTGTATATAATGAATAGCAATGAAGCAAAAAATGTAAACTATATTAGCTTCATATAAACCTCATGGAACAGCTTTCTAGTGCAATCTGCCCCTAACACAATAGCGACTTTGGCAATATGGAGTTACTGTTTACAGTTGTTTTTATAAAGTGAGACAAGAAGCAGTTTTATCTGATAATAAGCATGCTTTGGAAATACATGGCTGACTGAAATGAAATGCGGGGTCTCTGCCAGCTTTCTTGCAGAGAACATTATCCTATTTTGCTAGGCCTGATCCAAGGAAAGTATTGGCTAATATGAAATGAAGCTTCACAAACCGACATTAAAGATCACAGACTCCAAATCTGTAATGGAATGACCATAATGAAAAAGATTCTTTATCTGGTGAATTGTCAAAATAATTACAGCTATTGTGTTTCCTTTAATTCAGTTGTAGGTGTAGCCTAACATACATAGAGAAACAACACCAGTCTAAAACAATGTGCCTGGGTATATGCAAGACTTGTTACAAGCAAGTCTTAGCAATGTTAAAGGGGTACTCCACTGAAAACATCTTATCCCCTATCTTAAGGATAGGGGATAAGATGTTAGATCGCTGGGGTCCTGCTGCTGGGGCCTCCCCCAATCTCTGCTGTGGCACCCCTGTCATTCGGTGCATGGAGCGTACACCTCTCCATGCACGATGACTGGTGATGCCAGCTGCCACGCCCCCCCCCATTCATGTCTATGGGAGGAGGCATGACGGCTATGTACTAGAAGTCACGGCCCCTCCCATAGACATGAATGGAGGGGGTGTGGCGTGACGTTACTGTAGTTGCCCAGTACGGGATGATGTTTCCTCGTACCAGTGTTCCCAGGGCCCCCTGCAATTGTTTCCCCCATGTAAATATGATTTATATTATATTATGTGTTGTATCTTTAATAAATGTACCATGTGATTATTACCCAGGAGGTACTAGTGACCAGCTGACCCCAAAGGTGACCTATGGGCTCCCTGCTAGTCTCTCTCATACAAACCCTTGGTGGAGCTAGCTTTGCTCTCTTGTTATGGAGGTCCAGTGCAGTCAAGTTGCCTTAGTGTGTCCGGAACATTGGAGGCCTTAAAGGGGTACTCCACTCCTAGACATCTAATCCCCTATCCAAAGGATAGGGGATAAGATGTCTGATCACGGGGGTCCCGTCACTGGGGATCCCCGCATTCTACCATGCGGCACCCACCTGTAATGGCTTCCGCTGGAGGCCCTAAAACTAAAACCATCCCGTCCATGGGGACGTAAGATTGTGACATCACGACTTCGCCCCTGTGTGACATCACACCCGCCCCCTCAATGCAAGTCTATGGGAGGGATCCTGTCTGCTTCAATGGGTAGAGTGATCGCTTGGTGGGAGAGATATCAATCTGCAACTAATGCAACAGCTGTGGGCACCCTGATTGAAAACCATAGGTCTTTTGAATGGATGCAGCTCATTTATGTTTCAATGGGTGGGGTGGCTGATGTGTGGGAGGGAGGAAAATGGAATTATGAGATTTGTAGGCAGAAAAGAAAACTCAAAAAGGAAATACCAGTTCACAAAAAGCTAGCCACAGTGTTATGGTAATCTCATAGGGGACTGTAACATGCAATACCTTGATTGCAGACACTGATCAATGCAAAGCCATAGCAGTGTTATCTGTGCTCTGCCGCTCCAGCCTGGATCTCAGGCATGGAGCAGCAGATTGACGATCAGACAGGGGGAGACAAGGTAAGAAGCCTCCCGCTATCCTCTCAGCTTTTCGGGATGCCGCAATTTCACTGCGGCGGTCCCGAACAGTCCTCTGGGCTAACCGGCAACGATTTTCTCCCGTTTTTGATGCTGCGGTCAACTTTGATCGCGGTTTCTAAAAGGTTAATACAGGACATCAGTCATGTGCTTCACATAACGGGAGCTGGCCACAAGCATAATTTTATGTTCGTGGTTGTTAAGGGGTTAAAGGGGTACTTTTTACATTTTTTTTAATCAATTGGTGGCAGAAAGTTAAACAGAATTGTAAATTACTTCTATTAAAAAATCTTAATCCTTCCAGTACTTTTCAGCTGCTGTATGATCTTTTCTTTTTTAATTAATTTTCTGTCTGACCGCAGTGCTCTCTGCTAACACCTCTGTCCATTTAAGGAACTGTCCAAAGAAGGAGCAAATCCCATAAAAAACCTATCCTGCTCTGGACAGTTCCTAAAATGGACAGGGGTGTCAGCAGAGAGCACTGCGGTCAGGCAGAAAGGAAATTCAAAAAGGAAAGAACTTCCTGTGGATCATAACAGCAGCTGATAAATACTGGAAGGATTGCGATTTTTTTAATAGAAGTAATTTACAAATCTGTTTAACTTTCTGGCGCCAGTTGATTAAAAAAAAAAAATTCCAGTGGGGTACCCCTTTAATTGTGATTACAGGTCAAATCACTATTGATTCATGGAAAAATTTCTCTAAAAAACACACTGTCAGTAAGAAAACACATGAAAGCACAGTGAGAACTAACACTAGCCCACTTATGAGTCCAGTTCACCAGGGAGACCTCCAGCACTAGCAACCTGATGGGATGACAAAAGGCAATAATCAAACACCCCAGCTAAATTCAGAGGATTCATGGGAAATGTAGGCTGCACTACAGAACCCACATCACTGTTTATTTGTAAACCAAAATGGAGCAAAAAGAGGTAAGCAAAGGAATCTACAAAAACATCTATATGATACTCTAATAATATCCTATGCTGCACTTTATAAGAAAAAAAGTATAGTAATTCCCAGGTTTTTCGGAACAGCACATCCTCCTCTGCTATTTCAGGAGGCATGGCTGGATCTTGACTGTGAGGTCTATCCCCACCCCCTTAGTGAGCGCCCAGGCCTGTTACATGAAACAACGCTCAGCCAATCACTGGCCGAGGTGAGACATCGCTGCGGCTGGAAATAAGCTGAACACAAATCTCCCCTTGGTAAACTGTAGTATTTTATACTGCATGTAATGGGGTCTGCAGTCCCCCAGTATTTTATACTGGAAATATGCTGATTACAGTTTGACGATCCGTGCCTGGAGGACTGAAGAGCTACAGCGGCTCCACAGGGGAGCAGCGGAAGGTGAGTTAAAGTTTTTTTTTTTGCAGCCTGGGCACAATGGTATAATAAAAACCACCGCTACACCACTCCTTTAAAGAAGTAGTCCGGCGTGCACTTTTCTCATTTTATCCCGTCCGTGCTGCAAAATAAAAGAAAACAAACTTTCTCTTACCTGCCAACGAGCCCCCGGAGCTCCGGTACAGGTGTTCGGTCCCCGGGCTGTATTCTTCTCACTTCCTGTTAGCCCGACACGTCACACGGAGCTTCAGCCTATCACCGGCCGCAGCGATGTCCCGCCTCGGCTGGTGATAGGCTGAAGCTCCGTGTGACGTGCCGGGCTAACAGGAAGTAAGAAGAATACAGCCTGGGGACCAAACACCTGTACCGGAGTGTACCAGAGCAGGTAAGAGAAAGTTTGTTTTCTTTTATTTTGCAGCCCGGACGGGATAAAATGAAAATAGTGCACGCCGAACTATTCCTTTAAGGGAGATTGAGGTGTGTTTACAGAATGCTGCCATGTGTCAAACAATGCCTCAGGTGAATCACTGCAGCAACAGCAGACAGGGAATGAGTGCAGCAGGTTCTGCAACCTCACTCATACGTTAGTATGTTGTAAAATAAGATGTTCTGCAACAGCTCTGGGCGGGGAACTGGCAGGAGTGCTGTGGGAGGGAAGTAGGCAGGATGGAAGAACTGTGATGAAGAGCTGGGGGTAAGCAATGCATTCTGGGAATTGTAGTGCCCAACAACTATTAAACTTGGAAGTACAAGACCCCTTAAACAAATGGATTTTTGTTAGTTTCAGAACAGGGAACATGTGTTTGATTTTGCATTTAAGCCATAGCCTTCCTACAGCAGATTGTGTAGTTATTCCAGGATTTTTTTTTATTTGACTATGCTACAGGGGCTGTAAAGTTAGTGTAGTTCATAATATAGTGTCTGTACCTGTGTGTGATGGTTTTCTCACAATTCTTCTGTGATTTTCACCCCACTATTTATTTTTAACAGCATACAAAATGACTGTTGTCTCAGATTTTTCACAGCTTGCAATGCGGCCGAGACCTGACTCACTAGTCAGCTGATGACAGGGAGCCTGTCTGCTTCAATGGGTGGAGGGATCGCTTGGTGGGAGAGAGATCAATCTGCAATTAATGCAACAGCTGTAGGCACCCTGATTGAAAACCACAGGTTACATAGTTACATAGTTAGTACGGTCAAAAAAAGACATATGTCCATCAAGTTCAACCAGGGAATTAAGGGGTAGGGGTGTGGCGCGATATTGGGGAAGGGATGGGATTTTATATTTCTTCATAAGCATTAATGTTATTTTGTTCCAGGAATGTATCTAATCCTGTTTTAAAGCTGTTAATTGTGTCTGCTGTGACCAGTTCCTGAGGTAGACCGTTCCATAAATTCACAGTCCTCACGGTAAAGAAGGCGTGTCGCCCCTTGAGACTAAACTTTTTCTTCTCCAGACGGAGGGAGTGCCCCCTCGTCCTTTGGGGGGGGGGGGGGTTTAACCTGGAACAGTTTTTCTCCACATTTTTTGTATGGGCCATTAATATACTTATGTACATTTATCATATCCCCCCTTAAACGTCTCTTCTCAAGACTAAACAATTGTAACTCCTTTAATCGCTCCTCATAGCTAAGATGTTCCATGCCCCATATTAGTTTAGTCGCGCGTCTCTGCACCCTTTCCAACTCCGCAGTGTCCCTTTTATGGACAGGTGACCAAAACTGAACAGCATATTCCAGGTGAGGCCGTACCAATGCTTTATAAAGGGGGAGTATTATGTCCCTGTCCCTTGAGTCCATGCCTCTTTTGATACATGACAATATCCTGCCGGCTTTGGAAGCAGCAGCCTGACATTGCATGCTATTCTGTAGTCTGTGATCTACAAGTACACCCAGATCCTTCTCTACCAGTGACTCTGACAGTTTAATCCCCCCTAAGACATACGATGCATGCAGGTTATTAGTACCCAGATGCATAACTTTACATTTATCCACATTGAACCTCATTTGCCAAGTGGATGCCCAGACACTTAGTCTATCCAAGTCAACCTGTAACTTATACACATCCTCTATAGACTGTACCGTGCTACAAAGCTTGGTGTCATCTGCAAAGATAGAAACAGAGCTGTTAATACCATCCTATATATCATTGATAAATAAATTAAACAACAGCGGGCCCAGTACTGAACCTTGGGGAACACCACTAATAACCGGGGACCAATCAGAGTACGAATCATTGACCACCACTCTCTGGGTACGATCCATGAGCCAGTGTTCAATCCAGTTACAAACTAAAATTTACATACCCAAAGACCTTAACTTACCCGTCAGACGTCTATGAGGGACAGTATCAAATGCTTTAGCAAAATCCAGAAACACTATATCCACAGCCATTCCTCTGTCAAGGCTTCTACTCACCTCTTCATAAAAGCAAATTAGATTGGTTTGACAACTTCTATCCTTAGTAAACCCATGCTGGCTATCACTTATAATACAATTATCCCCTATGTATTCCTGTATGTAATCCCTTATAAGTCCTTCAAACAATTTACCCACAATGCACGTTAAACTTACCGTTCTATAGTTTCCTGGGGAAGACCTAGAGCCCTTTTTGAAGATTGGCACCACATTCGCCTTGCGCCAGTCCCTTGGCACAATACCAGACACCAGAGAATCTCTAAATATCATGAACAGGGGTACAGATATTACTGAACTTACCTCTCTAAGAACTCTTGGGTGCAATCCATCTGGCCCTGGAGATTTGCTCACATTTATATCACTTAACTTACCTTGTACCATCTCTAGATTAAGCCAGTTCAGTACATTACATGATGTGTTACCAGCACTGACCTGGCCAATGTCAGCTCCTTTTTCCATAGTGTATATAGAACTAAAGAACCCATTCAGTAGCTCCGCTTTCTCTTGATCGCCTGTGACAACCTCCCCATTATCATTATTAAGGGGTCCTACATGCTCTGTCCTTGGTTTTTTTGCATTTATATATCTAAAAAAATATTTAGGATTAGTTTTGCTTTCTTTGGCCACCTGTCTCTCGTTTTGAATTTTTGCTGTTATTATTACATTTTTATAGATTTTATTAAGCTCTTTGTACTGTTTAAATGTTATAGCTGACCCCTCAGATTTGTATTTTTTGAAGGCTATTTTTTTGTTGTTTATTGCTCTTTTAACATCATTTGTCAGCCATGTAGGATTGAGTTTTAATCGTTTATATTTGTTCCCCTTTGGTATATATTTAGCTGTATAGTTATTTAGAGTTGATTTAAAGATGTCCCATTTACCTTCTGTATCAGTATTTGACAACACCTCCCCCCCAGTCTATGTCCTGTAGTGCAGCTCTCAGCCCAGGGAAATTTGCCTTTTTAAAGTTATATGTTTTTGCCTTCCCCGCCTGTCTTTGTTTTCTACATTTTAAGTCAAAAGTAACTATATTGTGGTCGCTATTACCAAGGTTTTCCCGCACAGTTACATTCTCAACCAGCTCTGCGTTGTTGGAAATGATCAGATCCAACAAGGCATCACTTCTTGTTGGGTCCTCCACAAACTGGCCCATAAAATTATCCTGCAATAAATTTAGGAATTGACGCCCCTTTGTAGTTTTAGCCAACCCCGGACCCCAATCTATATCTGGATAGTTAAAATCTCCCATTATTACCACTGTACCTGCCCGGGCGGCCCTCTCTATTTGTTTATGAAGCCGAACGTCTATCTCTTCAGTGATATTAGGGGGTCTGTAGATTACCCCAAATATAATTTTTTCAGTATTTCCCTCCTTTTGTAATTCTAACCACAGTGATTCCACCTCCTCAGAATCATCACACACTATGGCATCGTTCACCCTGACTTTCATACCACTTCTTACATACAGACAGACTCCACCACCTTTTCTGTTCATTCTATCCTTGCGAAACAATGTAAACCCCTGCAGATTGACAGCCCAGTCATGCGAGGAGTCCAGCCATGTTTCAGTGACCCCAACTATATCAATATGTTCCTCCAGTATCAAGGCCTCAAGCTCCCCCATTTTATTTGCTAGGCTTCTGGCATTTGTGAACATACACTTTACATTTCCATCCTTTATGTTATTGGGGTTAATGGAATTCAAGGGTGTAAGTTTTATTTTCCTATGAAGCCTATTCCTATTAACTAGTCTAACCCCTCCCTCCGCTCCACCCCCAGGTACATTTATAATTCCCACCTCTCTATCTACACTATCTTCCCCCTCTTTGCTCTTTGCTCCCCCCAAGTCCCTAGTTTAAACACTCCTCCACCCTTCTAGCCATCTTCTCCCCAAGCAAAGCTGCACCCTCCCCATTGAGGTGCAGCCCGTCCCTACAGTAGAGCCGGTAACCGACAGCGAAGTCAGCCCAGTTCTCCATGAACCCAAACCCTGCCTTCCTACACCAGCTTCTGAGCCACTTGTTTACCTCCCTGATCTCCCGCTGCCTCTCTGGTGTGGCTCGTGGTACTGGTAGTATTTCAGAAAATACTACCTTGGAGGTCCTTGCCTTAAGCTTGCGGCCTAAGTCCCTGAAATCATTTTTAAGGACACTCCACCTACCTCTTACTTTGTCATTGGTGCCAATATGTACCATGACTGCTGGGTCCTCTCCAGCCCCGCCCAGCAACCTGTCAACCCGATCCGCGATGTGCCGAACTCGTGCGCCAGGCAGACAACACACTGTTCGGCGATCCCGGTCTTTGTGACAGATTGCCTCCCTGGTGCCACAGTGATTTCCACTTATGTCAGTATCAAGCTCCTAGAGAGCCTGTACTGGTATCCACTTCTTCAGACATGGCTTGGTGGTGCCGCTGATTATCAAGGCCCATCAGCCAGCCAACATATTATGTCCCCTAACAGGATTAACATCTGGTGCCCATTGAGGATAGTGCACAAGTCCCTTTAGAATAGGTCCACAATGCTTGCTGAGTGTAGGACAGTTGCATTGTCTTGTCTAGAAGACGGTTGCATTGCTCCATGCCTAGTGTCAGAGGGAGATTATGCCTCTATAACATCAAAGTCATAAGATTTTTTTCTATATAAAAAGTAATACTCGCTATCATGTTGGACAGGGAAAAGTGCAGCCCTGTCCCTGCTTTTTGTGTTGCCCACCTCCTTAATAGGATAGCTCATACCATGTTGTCAGACCCTACTCTGTTCAAGGTGTAGTAAAGTAATATACAATAAACACTGTGCAGAGGTTGTGGAAGCAGGTCAGGACACAATGGGTTAACAGGCATAATACAAGAAACAAAACACAGGGGATAAACAAACAGTAAAGAGTAGTCAGACAGGCCAAATCCAAACCTAGAGAGCTCTAGGACAAATACGTAAAACAGAAGAATAGATCGGTCACTAAGCCAAGGGTCAAAATTTCAATATCAAGCAAGGAGCAATACAAGAATTAGTGTAGAAAGTACTTAAAAACAGGAAAAGAGGACACAGTCCCTCTCTACGCCATTGCCCTCTTATTAAACAGATTCAAAGTATCCGGACCTCACGAATAGACCACCGCAATGTACAACCTCTAGGAGTGCTACGCCACACAGGACTTCCTGGTATATCCCTCCCACCCCCCTCCACACTGATATACTTATCTAGCTTTCATCCTCCTAGAGATCATATTTTAACTGATGAACCTTTAGCTGTTCTAGCTAGCTCACCACTCTATTTCACTGAAGGGTAACAATTCTTGACCGGCTCGATTCACGTGACTTGTTTTGTTTGTTGATATTTGTGTTTTAATAATGGGATCTTTCCAGGATTACATATCTATGCATGTCTCTTTTCTGTGTAAAAGGCTATATATACAGTGCACATGTACCATTCCGATTGCTTATTGCTCTATCCAGCAAAGAGAATACATTGTGTAGATCCCATTCATTGTTATCATTGTATTTTGATTACTGTTATGTAAAAAATAAAAAAACAGACTTGTTAAAAAAAAAAAACAGGAAAAGAGTAACAGACTGGCTCAGCATTTATATCCCACCTGAAAAGGGCATGGATACTGAGACCAGATGTAATTGCCCATCCTCTAAGCCTTCTGATTGGCCATGGTGTTGCCACAGCAAGGTAAGATGCATCAGCCAACTTAGGCCCCTTTCACACTACAGGTATCGTCCTGTAAAAACCTCCGTTATTACTCACATCAAAAAGTCCTGAAAATGGCTTTCAAAAAATTCCATTCACGTCAATAGGATTTTTTGACCATCCTTTTGCATCAGGTATGTCAGTTTTTACTGTCTGTTTTTTTTTGCCAGCACAAAAGATGGTGCATGCACAAATTTTTGGTCCGGCAAAAATAATGGTGAAAAAACAGCCATTTAAATTTAACATTGAAGTTTATGAGAAACGGATGTAAAAAAAAAACATCCGTTTTCATCCGTTATTGTCCGTTTTTTTTACATCCGTTTTTTTGTACTGGGCATGCTCAGTACAGCTTTACAAAAAAAGGTTAAAAACCTGATAAAAAAAAAACATTAACAATAACGGATGATGGTCATCAGTTATCATCCGTTATTACCAGTTATTGCATCCAGTTTTTTTTTTCATCCGTTATTGTAAAATGACAGCAGTAAAAAAGCAGGATGATACCTGTAGTGTGAAAGGGGCCTTAGGTGGATTTGACCCCTCTGCTACAGCCAGATACACTTATCACCACTCGACAAAGGTTGGTCCCGAAACGCAGCGTTGGGGTAGTGTTGCACTGCTCCCCGGTACCCGCTGTTCGTGATCATATAAGTATGTATGTTTATACCCCCATGCTTACGTGTATTTTATGATATTAAGCATGTTAGCTATAGTTTTACAGCATGTCTTTTGCACATTTGGTTGGGTAACAACAGTAATATTATACTTGAGGTATTATACGAGGGTTTAGTGCAATACTATTTTTTCTTTCTCTCCCCCACTTTTGTGGAAATCGCTTTTTGTATTTTATATTGTGTTAATAAAAATTTTATACCTTGCTATACTTTGAGTAAATGACTAAATTTTTTGGGTTTTTTCATATTACGTAGGAGTTCATATTATCAACTATATACAATTTGATGGTTAATATACAAATGAGGTAGTGCACCCTGGGTATGAAATACAATAGATTTTTCTAAATCTTATATATCTTTTTACGTGTTTGGGATTTATCTACACTTATTACACTCGCCTCACCCAGCCCCTCTACAGTTACTAGTTTGACCTCATCAGGTGCATGTCCTCAGTTCTACCTGTTTCTGAACTGCCCACTTAGCCAATCACTGACTAAGGCAGGACACTGCTGAGGCTAGTGATTGGCTGGTGGAGCAGCTCCTACTGAGATCATTTGTTTTGGAAGCAGGAAGTAGTGATGAGAAGTTAGGACTGGTTGATGTCAGACCAGAGGCTGGGTGGACCAGGAGCAGGCAGTATGACAATTCTTTTTTAATTTACACCACCTCCAGAATAAAATGGAAATGATAATTCTGCCATTGACTTGATGATTGTACACACTAACGAACAAAGTCATTTCACCACCTGTAACTCTGTAGGAAGAGAAAAGTGGAGATAGCACAGCTGGAAACTCCAGCACTTTATGGTATTGTTCATATGTGACTAAAATAACACAGAGCTCTAGTTTGCTGCCAAGCAACATAAAACATTGTGGTAGTTTCCCCCCCCCCCCCCCTTTTCTTAAGTCTAGGAAAAATGACTGTATAGAATATTTTCTTTTCATTTCCTTTGCCTATATGTCAGTATGTCTGTCTATTTTAACAAATGTCATCCACACTGAATAGAAATCTCCCAGTGGAATGGATTTTAAATATGTAGCATGTCAATTCATGCTGTGGATACCTTGTGGAGCAGTCACAGATTTGTTCATTCCATATGTCAAATTTAGCACAAAAAAAAAAGGGAAACTGACAGCAGGGTCACCAGGTAGATAGGGTGGGTGATGCTGATTGAAACGCTTCTTATTGGGTGAAAAATAGGTACAGCACTTCAGGAGATATTCATCTTGCTAATAGGGCTGGGCGGTATACCGGTTCATACCGAATAGCGACATTTTTGTGCTGCACGATAAGAATTTTAACCCATACCACAATACCGGTTTGGCCCCTCCCCCTCGGGAATGAATGAGCCCAGCGCTGCGCTGTCCCCACATCGGTGAGCTAATCACAAGTCACCCGCGAGCGCTGTTCTGCCCCCCAATTAATTATCAGCCTAGCGCTGTCCCCATCGGGGTAAATACTGATATGTCACCCGCATGCGCTGCCCTCTTCATCCTCATGTTTGTTGCGGCCGCCGGCACTGACACTCTATACCAGTGGTCTTCAACCTGCCGACCTCCAGATGTTGCAAAACTAAAACTCTCAGCATGCCCGGACCTGGGAGTTGTAGTTTTGCAACATCTGGAGGTCAGCAGGTTGAAGACCACTGATCTATACTGTGTGGTATCCCTATGCCCGGGCTGCAAAAAATAAACAAAATAAACGTTAACTCACCTCCCGTTGGTCCGGTACCGGCCTCATCTGCTTCCTAGTGAATGGAACGTCGGACAGCCGTCAGCCTATCACCGGCTGCAGCGATGTTCCGCCTCGGCTGCTGTTAGACTGAGCCCACTGTCATGTAAGAAGCCGCCCAGAGCTTCTTACATGACAGTGGGCTCAGCGGCCGAGGCGGAACATCGCTGCGGCCGGTGATAGGCTGACGGCTGTACGACGTTCCCGTCCCTAGCGTAAGGCCGACGTCGGAACATGTGGGAGCTTATTTTGTTTACCTTGTGTCTGCGGCGGCAACAAACAGCACGAGGAGGGCAGCGGGTGACATGTGAGTATTTACCCTGATGGGGGCAGCGCTGGGCTGATAATTAATTTTTGTTGGGGGGGGGCAGAATAGCGCAGCGCTGGGCTGATAATTAATTTTTGTTGGGGGGGGCAGAATAGCACAGCGCTGGGCTGATAATTAAATTTTTTTTTTGGGGGGGGGGAGGAAATACCGTTATATACCAAGGAACCACTGAAAGTTACAAAAATACCGTGATACACAGATTTTGTCATACCACCCAGCCCTACTTGCTAATATGGTTTTTACTACTTAACTGCACCAGGAAGCAGTGGCTGCTGGTGTATGTGCAAAGCTTTCTCCTGTCTACTCCGGCAGATAATCTCACCCCCTTCGCCTGATAACTCTGCCTATCATAAAGGTCCTTTTAGGCAGGCCAACATGATAAAGAGTGCAGATGTCAGTGCCTGATGCTCATATACTGTGGATTCACAAGCCTTGATCAATTGGGCTGTTAAGGCCCTAAACATCATCACTGTCGGCTGCACACACGGCAATGTGCGGACGATAAGAAAAAATGTATTGGCTGCATGAAGGATCTAATCAGCCAATGAATGAACATTTTCCTAATTGTTGGCTGATCGCTGGCCTTTTTTACATGGGTCGCTTTAGGGTACGTTCACATGGGTGGATTTAGTCGTCAGTTAGAAGCAAGTTTCCCACTGCAAGTTTGAGCCGTGGCAGAATTTCCACAATGGATTATATTGACTTCGTAAATAATTCCATCCATGTTAACTTACAAATAGTGCTCATTCACACAAGCGTATTTTTTTTTTAAACTCCCACTTTCCCACTGGATCTCCCACTGCGAGCTTGAAAAGAGGCGGGGTCTCCGCACACTACCCGTAGCAGATTTTTGCCAGCGGAATCTCCACTGTTCAAAATCGGCCACAGACCCCATTGCAGTCAACAGGGTCTGCAGACGATTTCTAACAGCCCCTTTTCACACTCGCAGTAGGAGATCCGCTGTGAGTTTAAAAGCAAATACGCTTGTGTGAACGAGCCCTTAGACTCTATCAAAGGTTTAGCCCTCATCCAAACCATATAGGCACACAATGTACTGATTCCCAGCCCTGAGGTTACTTCATAATGTATATTTATATTTTATAGTACATACAGTATATATATAACATGTTATTTTTTCCTAATGTAGAGCCAACCTCATATGCAGAATTTTATACCATCATCCCCTAAATAAGTATTGGATTGAAAAAGTAGGTTTTGCACAGAGGACAGGGAATTTGGGGCTGGCAGCAGATATTTATGTAGGAATGCTTATTTTTTAATTTCCTTTGATCTTATGTGCAAGCTGTATAAATCTATGTGAAAACAAATAAAACCAGAACCAATAATATACACCATCTCATGTAGCACAAGTGATTATGTGTCAGCTTGATCAGTGACTTGAAATATTCTTAATATATTATACAATTGAGATTTTGTGATTGCGACAGAATATAATACATTACATATTTAATCTTTACAGACAGATGTGAATCTCTCTCTTGGCACGACTTAGTAACTGAATATGTTGAAATATCAATGGCACAATTATTCTTGTTGTAAGAAAAACATAAATGTACAACTCCGCATACATGAAGGGTGCAGGTAAGGCTACATCAATGAGTTTGCTTTAGCTTTGGTGTCATGGTTCAGCCTTCATTTTAAGTCTAGTGATGAACGCATCTAAAGCATACTCTTATGGGAGTTATGGTCTGAGCCAGTATTCAGGGCATATTCATTACAAACATTTGCTTTAATTCCAGTAGTGTCTTTTCCAAGCCTTATTTTAACTTCATAGATAAATCAAACCAAGTTTGGTTGCATGAAAAGAATTATTCAGATGACTGTTTTAGGGTACAAGAAGATTTGTTTTTAAAGGCAATCTGTCTTCATTATCACCCGTACCAACATACTGCCTGAGCGTTACATCTGCATTCAATAAAGGAAAGTGGACGAGACATGAGTGCTGACACTCCTGTTCATTTCTGCTAGTACTACTTTGGAATGTGTGTTTACTCTTAAGATGATATATGTGTCGAATATGTCCCATAGCTGAATATCATGAGTTGGGTGCATGTTGATCTATCCACACGTGGGGTAATCAGGCAGTGCCCACTGGGTTTATTTTTGCTGCTAGTGATTAATTTAGGTATAGACTTGAAGTATGGGTGACGCTGATGAAAACCCAGATCTGTCCCTCTGTCCCATTAATAATAATCTTTTTCTTAATATACTTATGAAGGAGCTTGATGCATAGGGGGCGTTCCAAGTACCAGGTGCACAATGACGTCTAACTTGAATCTTCATAGGAAACGTCTGTGCTGAGCCTCCTATGCTGCAGAATGGAGCTCCACTCTGCATCTAATCCCCTCTCCTTTGCATGTGCAGCTGGCCACAGGAGACATAATATTAAATCTCTCTGCTCACGGGAGGGGGGTCTAGATGCAGAGTGGGGTTCTATTCTGCACAATAGGAGGCTCAGCACAGGGGAGCAGGTGATTCCTATGAAGATTCATCCCTGTCATCACCAAACACCTGGGGCTTGGGAATGCCCCATGTGCATTAAGACCCTTTATTAGCATATTAAAATGAGGAATATCAGCATAATGGAGGCTCTAGGAATGGTAAGTACTGCAGGTTTGTGCCTTTAATGCTGATGACAGGTTCCCTTTAAGTCAACCTTTCTTTTGCTGGATCTCTGCAAGAAAAATATTATCTTCAATGAGGGCAAGCTTATCTTATAAAAAGTTCCCCTTGCTTAGCAATTATTCCCCCCATTTGCTATAGTAAAGAATCATGTCTACCTGAGACTCTGTCCCTAAGCTTTGACCTACCCATAATCGCTTCTATCATATCTGCTGGTTGCCTCCCTTACTGTGGTGCCTAAGAAGAGACACAATCTTGAGTAAGTTCTAATGGGAGTTGGGGGCCTACTCCATGGGGGCTGCCACCATGACAGATTCCTTTACAGTGTTTATTGTCTTGGAAACCAAACTGTGCTCACTAACATTGCAGTGATCTACTCCAGGTGAATTGTTAGGCTGTCTTCTTGATGCATTAAGGGAGTCTCCTCACTAATGTAAGGTTAGGCACAAATTGACTTACATGATTTCCCTATTATAAATCCATGTGTATGCTTTCAGGTGCTAAAATAATGATGCTCAAAGGAAAACGCATTACAGAAAGTGACGAGTAAGCATTTTGGTTTTATACAGCTCATTTCATATTCATAGATAAGAACAGAAACAACTTAAGTACTGTGTGCTGCTGCAGGCGTACAATGAGTCAATGGTCAGAAAATTTGCCAAAAATCGATTTCATAAACAGTTCTCAGTCTTTACATATGTTCAATTCTAGAAAACATAATATACACTGGGTAATAACTGTTTAGTTTTCCATAATGTTACTTAAATAAAATCTGGTAATTTATTTTCGTATAGCTTTAACAACCACTTTACATGAGATGATTATGATAGTATGGACACGATTTTCTCATATAACTATTTTGTATGTTTTAGTCATGACGTAGAATATCTGTTACGCCGAGCGCTCCGGGTCCCCGCTCCTCCCCGGAGCGCTCGCTACACTCCTCTCACTGCAGCGCTCCGGTCGGTTCCACGGACCCGGGGCGCTGCGATACCGCCTCTGGCCGGGATGCGATTCGCGATGCGGGTAGCGCCCGCTCGCGATGCGCACCCCGGCTCCCGTACCTGACTCGCTCTCCGTCAGTTCTGTCCCGGCGCGCGCGGCCCCGCTCCCTAGGGCGCGCGCGCGCCGGGTCTTTGCGATTTAAAGGGCCACTGCGCCGCTGATTGGCGCAGTGGTTCCAATTAGTGTTTACACCTGTGCACTTCCCTATATCACCTCACTTCCCCTTCACTCCCTCGCCGGATCTTGTTGCCTTAGTGCCAGTGAAAGCGTTTCCTTGTGTGTTCCTAGCCTGTGTTCCAGACCTCCTGCCGTTGCCCCTGACTACGATCCTTGCTGCCTGCCCCGACCTTCTGCTACGTCCGACCTTGCTTCTGTCTACTCCCTTGTACCGCGCCTATCTTCAGCAGCCAGAGAGGTTGAGCCGTTGCTAGGGGATACGACCTGGTCACTACCGCCGCAGCAAGACCATCCCGCTTTGCGGCGGGCTCTGGTGAAAACCAGTAGTGACTTAGAACCGATCCTCTAGCACGGTCCACGCCAATCCCTCTCTGGCACAGAGGATCCACTACCTGCCAGCCGGCATCGTGACAGTAGATCCGGCCATGGATCCCGCTGAAGTTCCTCTGCCAGTTGTCGCTGACCTCACCACGGTGGTCGCCCAGCAGTCACAACAGATTGCGCAACAAGGCCAACAGCTGTCTCAACTGACTGTTATGCTACAACAGTTACTACCACAGCTCCAGCAACCATCTCCTCCGCCAGCTCCTGTACCTCCTCCGCAGCGAGTGGCCGCTTCTGGACTACGACTATCCTTGCCGGATAAATTTGATGGGGACTCTAAGCTTTGCCGTGGCTTCCTTTCCCAATGTTCATTACACTTGGAGATGATGTCGGACCAGTTCCCCACTGAAAGGTCTAAGGTGGCTTTCGTAGTCAGCCTGCTGTCTGGAAAAGCCCTGGCTTGGGCCACACCGCTCTGGGACCGCAATGACCCCGTCACTGCCTCTGTACACTCCTTCTTCTCGGAAATTCGAAGTGTCTTTGAGGAACCTGCCCGAGCCTCTTCTGCTGAGACTGCCCTGTTGAACCTGGTCCAGGGTAATTCTTCCGTTGGCGAGTATGCCGTACAATTCCGTACTCTTGCTTCTGAATTATCCTGGAACAATGAGGCCCTCTGCGCGACCTTTAAAAAAGGCCTATCCAGCAACATTAAAGATGTTCTGGCCGCACGAGAAATGCCTGCTAATCTTCATGAACTTATTCACCTAGCCACTCGCATTGACATGCGTTTTTCCGAAAGGCGTCAGGAGCTCCGCCAAGATATGGACTCTGTTCGCACGAGGCGTTTCTTCTCCTCGGCTCCTCTCCCCTCTGGTTCCCTGCAATCTGTTCCTGTGCCTCCCGCCGTGGAGGCTATGCAGGTCGACCGGTCTCGCCTGACATCTCAAGAGAGGACACGACGCCGCATGGAGAACCTCTGCCTGTACTGTGCTAGTACCGAACACTTCCTGAGGGATTGTCCTATCCGCCCTCCCCGCCTGGAAAGACGTACCCTGACTCCGCACAAAGGTGAGACAATCCTTGATGTCCACTCTGCTTCTCCACGTCTTACTGTGCCTGTGCGGATGTCTGCCTCTGCCTTCTCCTTCTCTTCTGTGGCCTTCTTGGACTCTGGATCTGCAGGAAATTTTATTTTGGCCTCTCTCGTCAACAGGTTCAACATCCCAGTGACCAGTCTCACCAGACCCCTTTACATCAATTGTATAAACAATGAAAGATTGGACTGTTCCATACGTTTCCGCACGGAGCCCCTTCTAATGAGCATCGGATCTCATCACGAGAGGATTGAACTTTTGGTCCTCCCCAATTGCACCTCGGAAATTCTCCTTGGACTTCCCTGGCTTCAACTTCATTCCCCAACCCTGGATTGGTCCACTGGGGAGATCAAGAGTTGGGGGCCCTCTTGTTCCAAGGACTGTCTAAAACCGGTTCCCAGTAACCCTTGCCGTAACTCTGTGCTTCCTCCAGTAACCGGTCTCCCTAAGGCCTATATGGACTTCGCGGATGTTTTCTGCAAAAAACAAGCGGAGACTCTACCTCCTCACAGGCCTTATGATTGTCCTATCGACCTCCTCCCGGGCACTACTCCACCCCGGGGCAGAATTTATCCTCTCTCTGCCCCAGAGACTCTTGCCATGTCTGAATACGTCCAGGAGAATCTAAAAAAGGGCTTTATCCGTAAATCCTCCTCTCCTGCCGGAGCCGGATTTTTCTTTGTGTCCAAAAAAGATGGCTCTCTACGCCCTTGCATTGACTACCGCGGACTTAATAAAATCACGGTTAAGAACCGCTACCCCTTACCCCTCATCTCTGAACTCTTTGATCGCCTCCAAGGTGCCCACATCTTTACTAAATTGGACTTAAGAGGCGCCTATAACCTCATCCGCATCAGAGAGGGGGATGAGTGGAAAACAGCATTTAACACCAGAGATGGACACTTTGAGTATCTGGTCATGCCCTTTGGCCTGTGCAACGCCCCTGCTGTCTTCCAAGACTTTGTTAATGAAATTTTTCGTGATCTGTTATACTCCTGTGTTGTTGTATATCTTGATGATATCCTAATTTTTTCGGCCAATCTAGAAGAACACCGCCAGCATGTCCGTATGGTTCTTCAGAGACTTCGTGACAATCAACTCTATGCTAAAATTGAGAAATGTCTGTTTGAATGCCAATCTCTTCCTTTTCTAGGATACTTGGTCTCTGGCCAGGGACTACAAATGGATCCAGATAAACTCTCTGCCGTCTTAGATTGGCCACGCCCCTCCGGACTCCGTGCCATCCAACGTTTTTTGGGGTTCGCCAATTATTACAGGCAATTTATTCCACATTTTTCTACCATTGTGGCTCCTATTGTGGCTTTAACCAAAAAAAATGCCGATCCCAAGTCTTGGCCTCCTCAAGCGGAAGACGCCTTTAAACGACTCAAGTCTGCCTTCTCTTCGGCTCCCGTGCTCTCCAGACCTGACCCATCTAAACCCTTCCTATTGGAGGTTGATGCCTCCTCAGTGGGAGCTGGAGCTGTCCTTCTACAAAAAAACTCTTCCGGGCATGCTGTTACTTGTGGTTTTTTTTCTAGGACCTTCTCTCTCCGGCGGAGAGGAACTACTCCATCGGGGATCGAGAGCTTCTAGCCATTAAATTAGCACTTGAGGAATGGAGGCATCTGCTGGAGGGATCAAGATTTCCAGTTATTATTTACACCGATCACAAGAACCTCTCATACCTCGAGTCTGCCCAACGGCTGAATCCTCGTCAGGCCAGGTGGTCTCTGTTCTTTGCCCGATTTAATTTTGAAATTCACTTTCGGCCTGCTGATAAGAACATTAGGGCTGATGCTCTCTCTCGTTCCTCAGATGCTTCTGAAATTGAACTCTCTCCTCAACACATCATTCCTCCTGACTGCCTGATTTCTACTTCTCCAGCCTCCATCAGGCAAACTCCTCCAGGAAAGACCTTTGTTTCTCCACGCCAACGCCTCGGAATCCTCAAATGGGGTCACTCCTCCCATCTCGCAGGTCATGCGGGCATCAAGAAATCTGTGCAACTCATCTCTCGCTTCTATTGGTGGCCGACTCTAGAGACTGATGTGGTGGACTTTGTGCGAGCCTGCACTATCTGTGCCCGGGATAAGACTCCTCGCCAGAAGCCCGCTGGTTTTCTTCTTCCTCTGCCTGTTCCCGAACAACCTTGGTCTCTGATTGGTATGGATTTTATTACTGACTTACCCCCATCCCATGGCAACACTGTTATTTGGGTGGTCGTTGATCGATTCTCCAAAATGGCACATTTCATCCCTCTTCCTGGTCTTCCTTCAGCGCCTCAGTTGGCTAAACAATTTTTTGTACACATTTTTCGTCTTCACGGGTTGCCTACGCAGATCGTCTCGGATAGAGGCGTCCAATTTGTGTCTAAATTCTGGAGGGCTCTCTGTAAACAACTCAAGATTAAATTAAATTTTTCTTCTGCATACCATCCTCAATCCAATGGACAAGTAGAAAGAATTAACCAGATCTTGGGTGACTATTTACGACATTTTGTTTCCTCCCGCCAGGATGACTGGGCAGATCTTCTACCTTGGGCCGAATTCTCGTATAATTTCAGAATCTCTGAATCTTCCTCCAAATCCCCGTTTTTCGTGGTGTACGGCCGTCACCCTCTTCCCCCCCTCCCTACCCCCTTGCCCTCTGGTCTGCCCGCTGTGGATGAAATTTCTCGTGATCTCTCCATCATATGGAGAGAGACCCAAAATTCTCTCTTACAGGCTTCTTCACGCATGAAGAGATTCGCGGATAAGAAAAGAAGAGCTCCTCCCATTTTTTCCCCTGGAGACAAGGTATGGCTCTCCGCCAAATATGTCCGCTTCCGTGTCCCTAGCTATAAGTTGGGACCACGCTATCTTGGTCCTTTCAAGATTTTGCGCCAGATTAATCCTGTCTCTTACAAACTTCTTCTTCCTCCTTCTCTTCGTATTCCTAATGCCTTTCATGTTTCTCTTCTTAAACCACTTATCATTAACCGTTTCTCTCCCAAATCTGTTCCCCCCACTCCTGTCTCCGGCTCCTCGGACATCTTCTCCGTCAAAGAAATTTTAGCATCTAAAAAGGTCAGAGGGAAAACCTTCTTTTTAGTGGATTGGGAGGGTTGTGGTCCAGAAGAGAGGTCCTGGGAACCTGAGGACAATATCCTGGACAAAAGTCTGGTCCTCAGGTTCTCAGGCTCCAAGAAGAGGGGGAGACCCAAGGGGGGGGGTACTGTTACGCCGAGCGCTCCGGGTCCCCGCTCCTCCCCGGAGCGCTCGCTACACTCCTCTCACTGCAGCGCTCCGGTCGGTTCCACGGACCCGGGGCGCTGCGATACCGCCTCTGGCCGGGATGCGATTCGCGATGCGGGTAGCGCCCGCTCGCGATGCGCACCCCGGCTCCCGTACCTGACTCGCTCTCCGTCAGTTCTGTCCCGGCGCGCGCGGCCCCGCTCCCTAGGGCGCGCGCGCGCCGGGTCTTTGCGATTTAAAGGGCCACTGCGCCGCTGATTGGCGCAGTGGTTCCAATTAGTGTTTACACCTGTGCACTTCCCTATATCACCTCACTTCCCCTTCACTCCCTCGCCGGATCTTGTTGCCTTAGTGCCAGTGAAAGCGTTTCCTTGTGTGTTCCTAGCCTGTGTTCCAGACCTCCTGCCGTTGCCCCTGACTACGATCCTTGCTGCCTGCCCCGACCTTCTGCTACGTCCGACCTTGCTTCTGTCTACTCCCTTGTACCGCGCCTATCTTCAGCAGCCAGAGAGGTTGAGCCGTTGCTAGGGGATACGACCTGGTCACTACCGCCGCAGCAAGACCATCCCGCTTTGCGGCGGGCTCTGGTGAAAACCAGTAGTGACTTAGAACCGATCCTCTAGCACGGTCCACGCCAATCCCTCTCTGGCACAGAGGATCCACTACCTGCCAGCCGGCATCGTGACAATATCATGACGTAGAATATCAACATGATGTAGAATATTTAAGGCATTTGTACTATTTACCTCTCAGCATTTTATATTGAACATTCTCCATTTAATGTGAAGAATGGGTCAATTGAATGGTATGGCGCTGCCATGTGCGAGGACTATGCCCAGACCTTGGATTTACAAACTAGATGCACTTGCACATATCAGGTAATGCTAAGAGGTTCTTCCTGTGTCACAATTACATTTTATACTCATATTCCCCAGGACCATCGTATGTCCACAAGCCATATGTTTTCTAATAGAAAAAGAGCAATTAAAACATACTGAAAGAGTTAAATGTTTCATTTTTAAACATGGATATTAAAGGGATATCCTCATAATTAAAACTTATTCCCATAAACAAGATATAAGATAACTAGTGAAATGGTGGGGGCCAATGTTCTATTCATTCTAAGTGCTGAGCTTGGAAATGTTCAGAAGCCCTTTAGAGAATAAATAGAGGCCAGGCCACATGTTCTCTGGATCGGTGGGGGTCTGACTGTTGGGATGTATTGTGGATAGGGAATAACTTTTAATTATGAGAATACCCCCTTTAAGGGGAACACAACAAACCTTCTTTGTGTTAATACACTCTTAGGCTATGTTTACATGGCAGAATTTCTGTGCAGAAATTCAATAGGATTCTGCTGCGCTGTGCACACGGCAGAAATTCTGATTACGCTGTCCGCAGAAAGAATAAAAATGCTCATGCTTTCTGCCTTCTCCACACAGAATGCATTGCTGTCTATTTGATAGAGCCGGCATGTTATGCAGGTGCTTCGCAGTCTACAGAATGTCTGCAAAGAGATTTTCCATGCGGACATTCGCCCATGTGAACCTGGCCTTAGAGGAAATTGGACCATATCAGGGCTTTTTCACCCTCTAGGTCTGTCCGGCATGCAGGGAGTGGTAGTTTGCCAGCAGCGGGAGGCCCACTGGTTGGGAAACACTGTTCTAGCTCAAGCAACAACAATTGTTCCAACCACGCTCAGTATGTGATAGTCAGTAGGGTTCCTCTAAAATCTATTCGGTTTACATGCTGAAATGGCCTTTAAAGTTTCTTATTCCTTCATGTACTTCAGCAATCTTCTTTATTATATACAATTGTGTCCTGAAAATTCCAGAAATGTTGCTTACGAAGGTTCCATTTGCTTTTGTGTCTGGGGACCCTGCCCGTTCAATAAACTACTTAGCTACAGTG
This sequence comes from Hyla sarda, assembly GCF_029499605.1. NCBI lineage: Eukaryota > Metazoa > Chordata > Amphibia > Anura > Hylidae > Hyla > Hyla sarda. Next base: position 153,990,295 of record NC_079193.1, on the reverse strand, counting down.
TACAATCTTGTTTGTTAAAATAGTGCCACATGTATACTGTAGATCATATGGAGATCGGGGGCACCAGTATTAGATGGCATGATCAGGTTATGACTTTGTCTGTGCCCTGGAACTTGAAGCTGGAACTGTCTGATATAGAAGAGCTGACCTAAGTATTAGGGTAAGTTCACATGGCATATTTTTCCTTTAGGCCATGTTCACAGGTTGGAATTTCTGAGTGGAATCTGGCAGAGAAATGATGTTCGGAAATTCAGTTGTTTTTAATGGGATTCTGCTGCATTGTGTACACAGCGGAAACCTCAATTGCATCCTCAACAGAAGGAATACGCTTTATGGAGAAGGCACGGTTCCAAGCAGTTCAAGCACCAGAGATTTTTCGGGTGAACATTCCATAAATATTCCACCATGGCCTAATGATAAGATCATATTCCTGCTTTGCATTTTGACTTGCAGTCATTGAGGCCACGTAGCTCCATATAGGGACCGATATACATTCCCAAAAAATTTGCTTTGAATAACGGACATGTCACTTATTCCACCATACTGAAAATCTACAGTCAAAAAGGGACTATAAAATAACCACTGATGACCTCTAAAGATATTCCATTGCTGGTTGTTATGGTGCATCTGAGCATCTATACAATTAACCCCTAAATTGTATAATAATGCCTTATGTTTTCCAAGTGATACAGATACAGTATCTCATCACAGATACAACTGCCATTCTTTTCTATACATATCTTGTTTCTGCAAGACAGGGGCGCTGCACAACAGTGCACTGGATTATATCAGTTGTGTTCATAATGTTGTCTGCAAGCCATCTTATACTGATTGAAAATGAGATGTTACACTATTAATAATCCCCAATTAAAAATAGATAAATGGGGATACAAGTATAGAGAACACTCAAAGCAGTAATATACTAAAGCCCAGTGGATGAATCATCTTTACGGGCTCCCAGCAAGTCTTGAATGTCACTTGAAAGTTAGTAGGCAGGGGATGCGTCCTGGGTACTGGTGGTGATAAAACGCTGGTCCCTAATTAGCTCTGCCAAAAATTGTATGATCATATTTTATTCATGGAGCCTCGTTTTCTCATAGTGAATCATTTATTAACATTTCCATTTTCTTCATGGTGGTTCTGCATTACTTACTCAAGAATATGCACTGTTTGTCGCTTGTTAAAATTAAATTACATAAAAGTCTGTAGTTTATGCAAATATAGATACAAAAAAAAGACTAAAAACATTGTTAAAGTCATGCGTAAAAATATTGTTAGTATACATTTTTATACTCTGATCACACCTTCTAAACCACTCCTAGTCATGCTCTTAGATTTATATTGACAATACTCATTGTAGCACACATAGTACCAACCCTTTAGACATGCCTGCTATAAAAGAGCAGCATAGGACAGGGCAAGGTATTGGGAAAAGAATGTGGAATGTCTATGACAATTATGCATTAAAATCCACACAGACACGCACAGTCATAGAAGAAACTGCCTAAGGCTAGGATTCCACTTGTTTTTTTGTGCTGCGTTTTTTGGGTAGAAAAAAACGCATGAAAAAACTCCAGTGCAATTTCCTGCATCTGGTGTTTTTTCTTGCTTTTTTTCATTTGTGTGGAAATTGCACCTTGACATTTTTTGTTTGTTGGGTACTAAAAAAAAAAAAAAAAAAAGAATGCAGCAGTGATGGAAAAAAATGTATTAAACAAAATGTCTATATTTTATAACAACATTTTTATTATTTTTTAATAAAGTGTGTGTGTTTAACTTTTTTTTCCTCTATTTTCTAGATTTTTTAGGTAGTACTACTACTTCCAGCATGAAACACTGTTCCATGATGGGAGTAGCAGTACCTGTACTATAGACATATCGCCCGGGTGTCAGTCCTGACACCCGAGGTGAGCATCCATAATATAGTAGAGATGCGGCTCTATACAGCGCTCGCATCTCTGCTCTGTACTCCAGCCAGTGATGTGAATAGAACATCACTCACTCATATTTTCTGCCCACAGCTGTGATTGGCCGGATGGTTGCAGCCAATCACAGCTCTGAGGGAAATATGAATGAGTGGCCGGCCGGAGTACAGAGCAGAGATGCGAGCGCTGTATACAGCCGCTCTGCATCTCTGCTATAGACAGGAAGATCGCAGCGGATGTCAGTAGTGATACCCGCTGTGATCTGTTCTTACCTGCTGGTACTACTACTCCCAACATGGAGCACACTCCACTCCATGCTTGGAGTTGTAGTACTTGCATTAATAGACAGATCGCAGCGAGTGTAACTTCTGACACCCACTGCGATCTGTCTACTAATGCAGGTACTACAGCTCCCACAGCATGGAGCAGAGTGTATTCCATGTTGGGAGTAGTAGTACCTGCAGTTAAGGAAAGATCACAGCGGATGTCACTACTGACACCCGCTGTGATCCTCCTGTATTATGTATAGATGCGGCCGCTCTTCTATGGTCCCCTGCACGGCCGTATATATACCCATATTCCTATTTCCCACAGAGAGCTGTGATTGGCTGGAACCATCTGGCCAATCACAACTCTCTGTGGGAAATATTAATATGCATATATAAAGGTCAGTGTTTGGGACCATGGAAGAGCAGCTGCATCTATACATTATACAGGAGGATCGCAACGGCGATCTGTCAATTAGTGCAGGTACTACTACTCCCATCATGGAACAGTGTGTTCCATGATGGGAGTAGTAGTACTACCTAAAAAATGAAAAAAATAAAGCAAAAAAGTAAAAAAACACACACACACTACATTTTTTTATTATTGTCGGCTACATTTTTAGGTCCCCGCCCACCCACATAAATTGATCCCTGTTTAAAAGGAAATAAAAAATTTTTACTGTATCTTTTTTTTTTTTTTAATGGTACCCTACGAAATTTTATAAAAAAAAAAAAAGGTATCTCCATCACTTTTTTGGATCGCCAAAGTCCCCCCCCCCCCCAAAAAAAAAGAAAACCGCCTGCAAAAATGCCAAAGTTTAAACCCACATATCATTTTTCTTGGTGTTTTTCACTCCTATAGACTTCTATGGAAGAAAAACGCCACGAATTTGACAAAAAAATCGCCAGTGGCTCAACATGCTGTGATTACCAACGATCTGAAAAACGCCAAAAAAGATTGAATAAACGCCAAAAGGATTAAAAAAAACGCCAAAGTGAAAAACGCCAAGTGGAATAAGAATTTAGCGATTTCTCATTGATTTACAGCTAACATCTGGCCGCAGCGTTTTTTGGCCGAAAAAACGCCATGCGGAAGAATTGGCATTTTTCTTGGCATTTTTCCCCAAAAAAATCAAGTGGAATTCCAGCCTAAGGCTATACTATGGCCTCAGTATACTATGAATGGCTGATTTAATGTGCAATATTTTGAAAACAAGGACAACACGGTTTCCATAATACTTCTGATAACTTGCCTCCAATTACATTCTTATAGGACAGCGCTTCTCAATGTTTTTCTGCTGGGGCCCCATCAGCTACAATATGGTGATGACTGGGCTTCAACATTGGTCAATAGTCCATGTCAAAATAGTTCAAAGTTATCAAAATTTTTTGCTAAAGGGGTTATCCACCATAAGGTGATTCTAGTACGTACCTGCCAAACAGTAATGGACATGCTTAGAAAGGATATGTGCTTGTTTTGGGGCAAAATGGCTGTGAGATTACCATAATATTGTGGCTATCTTTTTGTGAACTGGGTATTTCCTGTTGGAGTTCGTTCAAACTACACATCCCATAGTTCCTTGTTTGTAAGTTCCACTCATCAGCCACCCCACCCACTGAGAAGACCATCTGTTTTCTAACAGTGTTCACTCTACCCATTGAAGCAGGACAGGCTCCCTTTTCACACCTGATTAGTGGTCATGTCTCGGTTGCACTGAAACCTGGGAAAACACGAGACCTGAGTAATTTTGTATGCTGTTTAAAATAACTATTGGGGTGAAAATCACAGAATAATTGCGAGACCACCGTCACACACATGTACAGACACTATATTATGAACTACACTAAGTTTTCAGCCCCTGTAGCATAGTCAAATAAAAAAGATCCTGGAATACCCCTTTAAATGTTCCTAAAACAACAGGTGTTAATTCGGCTGCTACATCAGTCATTGGAAAATATAATATCCTGCATATGATCACTTCTGCCAAAATCCCTCCTTACTAACTGAGGGCACCTTACTAACAGCTGGAGAAGTTCTGCGCATTATCTTTTCTGCCTTTGCTTTTATGATGGATGGCTGCATGCTGCACATCTCTACAAATCACAAAAGCTATAGAAAGCTGACAAAGAAAGTACAAAAACCAATGCTTTCGCATGTCAGTTCTGCAGTCAGATCAGTAGAATGGGAAAAGAAGTACGGATCTGTAGTTCGCTGATTTTAAGAGGTGACCATGACAGACGTCAGGTGTGTTGGCCCCTGGCTGATAGAATCACACATTACCCAAACCCTCATTTTCCTGAGTCTGCTGGAGGTGCCAGCCCCATATGATGCAGTGATGGATGCCTATTGTTGTTGTCTTTGAACCTGCTTTAACTACACCAGATAGGCAATTATCCATGTAATAGTCCATGTAATGTAATAGAACAGAATGCATATATAAAGATGTTCTCCACCTATGTATGTTTACAAAAAAAACAAATTATTACACCAGTATATCCTAGTACACATTAATCCCAGTTAGGTTCTTTTAAACAGATGAGAAGCATCCTCATGGCTCCGAGTTATAGATCCATTTGGTGCTTAGCCAGCATGTACAATGTGCTGCAGCAGCAGCTTGAGGCACTCATATAACCTGGCTGAAACACTTCATCGAAATGCTATACTTGCTGAATTAGAGAAAAATAACATCCTAGTGTTTGCATGCGATGATTCCGCTAACACAGAATTCTGTTTTAGATAATATAACAATACATTATTTTAATTCTAAACACTAACTGCTGGGTCTTTAAAAATGACATTTGGGAAAAATCCCCATCATAGCCGCATCTTGACCCCTCTTGACAAACATCTGAAGTGATAGTGTTATGCATCTTAAGGCTTTCTTGTGACAAGTGAAAATAAAAAGCCAATAGTAGCCTGCTAGGTCTCTGATTTATATTTCTAACCTATATTTTCATTTTAGTGTTATCTTTAGTTCACTCAATCAAGAGGAGGGGCCAGACATTGGCCATCCATTTTATGTGCCACAGAAGTCGAGAGTTGGCATGAGTAAGGAGCTTGCAATGCAGCCTGCTAAGGCTGGGTTCACATTTATCAGTTGTCCGGCATAGTTTCCCTCTGGCCTGCACTGGAGGAAAACTGATGCTAGAACTGATCCCATTCATTTTAAAGGGACAGTTCACAATCACCCAGCATCTGTTTTGATGCCGGATGGTTGTACATGCCAGAGGGCACCGGACAGGGGAACGCAGCTTTCCGCATTCCCCTGTCCGCCATCCAGAAACAGTGGACACCAGATGCCATACAACTGATGACAACTTTTCATCAGTTGTGCCATCAATTGTGTCGAAATCGAGGCTTAGTTCACCTATGCCAGATGCCGGACATATGTGAACCTAGCCTAACAGAGAGAGCCAGAGGTCCTATGCAGCCAAAACGTTTTTCAGGTTTGGAGAAACGGTGTTTGCAAGTCACATACCAGCACTAACAGAGTTTGTTAGTCCCTTACCGGTGTCCAAGTGTGACAGATATGCCAAAAGAGAGCCAACGCATACTGCAAGAGTCAAGTCAGAGTAAGAAGTAGCAAACCGGGAATATAGTCATGAGACTTTAGGGGGGGTCATATAAGTTCTCCCTTGAACAAGGAATGTGTAAATCTCTGACCCAACTAGTCATTTTCCAACGAAGGTTTTAAATTCAGATGAACGATATGGATATCGTCAGGTGTCTACTTAATTTGGGTGGTCTTTCCGATCCTGTGTAATCTAACATTTTTTTATTTGTACCCTATAATGGTGGCAGTTCATCATGGGATGAGGAAGTGCACCTGCTGCACGAAACAGAGCTTTGTCGTCTTTGTAATCCCCCTATGTCTGTGCCCTACCCCTATTCATATGTGAGTATTTAAATAAAGCAAGAAGATAAAGAAGATGGTGAGTGCCGGCTATTTTTCTAAAACTTTTCTAGACAATATTAAGGTTAATCAAGCTATGGAGGTGACACTTAGGTACAAACTCTATATCAGATTGGGAAAGGTTTGGCAGAATTGGACCAGAGATGAAAGTGCAAGAAAAAAAAACCTTTGCACATTATGGTGGTCTTCTATTGTCATTATGATACAGATCTCCCTCCCCAAACTGTCAGCTACTCATGTCTACTGGGCTTAGAAAAAAGCCTATGTGAAGAAGAACTGGACATACCAATACATGGGATAATTTGTGGTTGGATCTGGTTAAATTAAAACCAGTTCTTAGGGGCCCGCATGTATTGGTAGTGCACCTTGGAGGCAACAATGTTGCACAGGTCTCTCCGTTGGACCTTCTAAAATGAAAAAGCAGAACCTTGTGAAGATATAAGGTCTCATACTTAATATGAATGTTGCAGTCAGAGATGTTCCCTAGACTGGTGTAGAGGAATGCTATGAATATTCCAGCATGAACAAGTCTAGGGGCAAGATAAACAAATGTATGTCCTCCTTTGTTAGGAACTTGTATGTTTTTACCCTTGGTGGAAAATCCCTTTAACAATGGCAATGCAGTGTCTAAACTGAGTATTTCTTTGGTACAATAAAAGTATTTCTTTTTCATGTTTTTTGCACCATCCTCCATTTCTCAGGCAAAATAGTTACATTGGTGTTATTCAATCAATCTCTATCTGCAGTGTCTAAAGGGTAAAAAAATATATATATTTTACCTAACATCAATATTATCACAAGCAAAATGCATTTTCTATAAAAGATGGTCACAAAGGAATCAACATCTTTATACTGTAAGCTTTGATTTGGATGCTTATGCTGTCTCTTATTTTAGTCAGATGTAGTCACCGTGTCTCTTATTACAAACTGCAACCACAATGGATGCCAGGGGCTGTAAATATTTAATATGATAGCTTGTATTAGTTGCCAAGGTTTCCTTTAGTACAGTCTTGAACTCATATTCTTTATTAAATATGCATTCTACCTTTGGACTAGGTTCAGCATGTTGTCCATCAGCTCTCAGCCTGCATTCATATATATATATATATATATATATATACACTCATATGTGATTTATATGTATTTGTTACTGTAAATAGGGATGAAAATTAGTAGTGTATTCTCCTATGAGCAGACACACAGCGCTACTTGGTGGCAGTCAGTGTGCCGACTTGCCTTTAAACCTTGCTGCACAGGGCTGCTGCCAGATAGCCCTGTGTGTCTGCTCATAGCAGAATAGGCAGCGCTGTGCAGAGGATTTTGCGCAGAATGAAATATGCTATGTATATGCTAAGAGTGTTCCTACCATAATAAAGCAGAATTGTAGGCTGGATTCACCTGTGGTACGTAGGTCAGTATTTTGATCAGTATTTTAGCCAAAACCAGGACTGGGTCCATAACACAGTAACAGGTGCAAATCTTTCCATTATAGCTTTCTGTTACACTTTTTGGCCAAAATACTAATCTACAGACTCAAGCCAACTTAGGACCACTCAGTAATGTATCGTCTCCATAGTCCAATGCATCCCCGGATTCCGCCAAAAGAATGAACATTTGAATTTTTCCGATAAAGTCTGGGATTTGGAATCTTCACAGCAGAACGTCCGCCATGTAAATTCTGTAGTGTGAATGGTGCAGCAGAATTGAAAACAATGGGAAACTACTGCACCATATTTCCGCAGCAGATGTCCGGAGCAAAATTCTGCTGGAAAAATACGTAGTGTGAATGAGCAGTAAGACTGAGAAATGAAGTGCATTGATGCATTAAGATGCCAATTATTGACCTGCAGGCTTAGGGTGGGTTCACATTGAGTTTTTGGTTTCCTTTTACATTTTAACCACTTAACCCCTTAAAGGGGTACTCTGCCCTTAGACATCTTATCCCTTATCCGCCGCTGGGGACCCCCGCAATCTCTCCTGCAGCACCCCCCATTTCTCAGCTGCACAGAGCGAGGATCACTGTGTGGCTGATGACGGACGATGCAGGGGACGAAGAATCATGAGGTTACGCCTCTGCCCCCACTCGTGATGTGACGCCCCGCCTCCTCAATACAAGTCTATGAGAGGGGGCGTGAAGGCTGCCATGCCCCCTCCCATAGACTTGCATTGAGGGGGCGGGGTGTGATGTGCAGCTGAGAAATGGGGGTGCTGCAGGAGAGATCAGGGGGGTCCCCAGCGGCGGGACCCCCAAGATCAGACATCTTATCCCCTATCCTTTGGATAGGGGATAAGATGTCTAGGGGTGGAATACCCCTTTAAGGGGTGAGCGTTTTTTCCATTTTTGCACTTTTGTTTTTTCCTCCTCACCTTTTCAATTCATAACCCTTTCAATTTTGCACCTACAGACCCATATGATGGCTTGTTTTTTGTGCCACCAATTATACTTTGTAATGACGTCAGTCATTTTACCGAAAAATCTATGGCAATACCCCCAAAAATTATTTGTGGGACAAAACTGAAAAAAAAAAAACACACCATTTTTGAGAGTTCACGGTGTGCCCAGCGGCGGGACCCCTGCGATCAGACGATCCTTTGGATAGCGGATACTAGGGGTGGAGTACCTGAAGGACTGAGTGTTTTTCTGTTTTTGCACTTTATTTTTTTCCTCCTTACCTTTTAAAAATCATAACCCTTTAAATTTTGCACCTACAGACCTATATGATGGTGCCACCAATTCTACTTTGTAATGACATCAGTCATTTTACCCAAAAATCTAAGGCGAAACCCACAACAAAATATTGTGGGACAAAATTCTTTTTTAAATGCCATTTTGTAAATTTTGGGCGCTTCTGTTTCTACGCAGTACATTTTTCGGTAAAAATGACACCTTATCTTTATTCTGTAGGTCCATGCAATTAAAATGATACCCAACGTATATAGGTCTGAATTTGATTTACTTCTGGAAAAAATCATAGCTACATGCACCAAGTTTTTGGATGCTGACTACTCCTCCAAGCTATGTACATGGTAAATTTTTTTTTTACTGGACTCATGTAGACAGTTTGCAGCACCTACAAAACTAGACTGTGTTGGATTTGACCAACGAACAATCATTCATGGACAGCGTGCCAGCTTTATCCCGTGCATTTATGGAAATAAACAGAGTCTTATCGTTCTCTAGCCAAGATAAAGGTCACGTTGATCTAATTTGAAGCTTAACATTCAGGAACTGATTTGTGGGATGAGTATAATTGATAATCCTGTTATGAAGTCTAACTAATGAGCGTTTTAAGTGCCTGTTCAGACTGTTTTCTACTTAGCAGTTTATCATTTTAATGAGAATGGCGTGTAATCTTATTCTTCTTTATGGAGAAAAAGAAATAAAACACACTGCCTTTTCTATAATAGTGTCATAGAAGTTATATTGAGGAATGAGTATCCTTTAAGGGAACCTGTTGGAAGGTTTCACATAGTGTAAGAAATGACAGCTTCAGATATCAGATAAAATCACCTTCACAGGCATACCTTTAGATGTGTGAACTTCTGATTACAGGACTGGACTTATTGACTCAGTGCCCAGCATTTTCATCCTGCAGCCTCTTCCATGTTTAGTTTAGGGCTTATCATTGAATCACTGTACCATTAGTAGTGGCAGTGCAATGTACTACAGCATTGCCCCTAGGGTAGGCCATCATTTTATAAACCTGGATAACCCCTTTAAGCCTGCATTCAGACGGCCTACTGGGGTTTTTATTAGGGATCGACCGATATTGATTTCTTAGGGCCGATACCGATAATCTTTGAACTTTGAGGCCGATAACTTATACTGATATTCCGCTGTATGTTATCGGATTTCTTTGGACCCCCCCCCCCCCCCGGCCCCGCAGAAGCCGCTACAGATAAATGATTTAAAGCGGGCGCTTTAAATCAATGAACTGCAGCGGCTTTTGCAGGGCCAAAGACCGGCGCCACCACCCACTTCTCTCCCCCTGTCTGTCCTGGGGTCCACCTGAGTCCAACCACCACCGCCGCTCCCCCCCCCGCCTATCCTCTGGCCAGAGACCGCCGCCGCCCGCTTCTCTCCCCCTGCCGGTCCTGAGTCCAACCACCGCCGCTGCCCCATTGCCTCCCCCACAACCGGTTTTATAATTACCTGTACCCGGGGTCCGCACTACTTCCGGCTCTGGCGGCGTCCTGAGTTGTCACTGTGTGCACTGACGGTGATGTCGTGTTGAGGGCGTCACTCGTCATTGCGCAGCACAGCAATAGCCCAGGATGCCACAGGAGCCAGAAGTAGTGTGGTCCCTGAGAACAGGATATTATAAAACCGGGGATGGGGGAGGCCATGGGGCAGCAGCGGCGGTTGTCTCTGGCCAGGGGGGGCGGGGCATCATCGGCATATCAGCAATGTAATTGCCGATACCGATAACGTCCAAAATCGTGAATATCGGCCGATAATATCGGCCAAACTGATAATCGGTTGATCCCTAGTTTTTATTGTCTGTATTACATCCGCAAGATATGGATACTAAATTGCAGTTGGCATTAGGGCCCCTTTATACCAACACCACTTCCAACAGTATGGTAGAATGGGAAGTTACCACTTCCTTTAGTCAGCCATAGGTGGTGTAATGCATTGACGTCATTGCACCATCTTAATTGGGCTGCTGAGAGCCCAAGATGTCTGCAGTTCAAGTATAATATATATATATACACAGTACAGACCAAAAGTTTGGACACACCTTCTCATTCAAAGAGTTTTCTTTATTTTCATGACTATAAAAATTGTAGATTCACACTGAAGGCATCAAAACTATGAATTAACACATGTGGAATTATAGACATAACAAATAAGTGTGAAAAAAATGAAAATATGTAATATTCGAGGTGGAAAGTGTCCCCAAGTGCAATCACAAAAAACATCAAAAGCTACAAAGAAACTGTCTCACATGCCTTGGAAAGGAGGACCAAGAGTCACCTCTACTGCGGAGCATAAGTTCATCCGAGTCACCAGCCTCAGAAATCACAGGTTAACAGCAGCTCAGATTTGAGACCAGGTCAATGCCACACAGAGTTCTAGCAGCAGACACATCTCCAGAACAACTGTTAAGAGGAGACTGTGTGAATCAGGCCTTCATGGTAGAATATCTGCTAGGAAACCACTGCTAAGGACAGGCAACAAGCAGAAGAGACTTGTTTGGGATAAAGAACACAAGGAATGGACATTAGACCAGTGGAAATCTGTGCTTTGGTCTGAAGAGTCCAAAATTGAGATCTTTGGTTCCAATCACCGTGTCTTTGTGCGACGCAGAAAAGGTGAACAAATGGACTCTACATGCCTGGTTCCCACTGTGAATCATGGAGGAGGAGGTGTGATGGTGTGGGGGTGCTTTGCTGGTGACACTGTTGGGGATTTATTCAAAATTGAAGGCATACTGAACCAGCATGGCTACCACAGCATCTTGCAGCGGCATACTATTCCATGCGGTTTGCATTTAGTTGGACCATCATTTATTTTTCAAAAGGACAATGACCCCAAACACACCTCCAGGCTGTGTAAGGGCTATTTGACCAAGAAGGAGAGTGATGGGGTGCTGCGCCAGATGACTTGGCCTCCACAGTCACCAGACCTGAACCCAATGAAGACAAAAGGGCCAACAAGTGCTAAACATCTCTGGGAACTCCTTCAAGACTGTTGGAAGACCATTTCAGGTGACTACCTCTTGAAGCTCATCAAGAGAATGCCAAGAGTGTGCAAAGCAGTAATCAAAGCAAAAGGTGGCTACTTTGAAGAACCTAGAATATGACATATTTTCAGTTGTTTCACACTTTTTTGTTATGTCTATAATTCCAAATGTCTTAATTCATATTTTGGATGCCTTCAGTGTGAATCTACAATTTCCATAGTCATGAAAATAAAGAAAACTCTTTGAATGAAAAGGTGTGTCCAAACTTTTGGTCTGTACTGTGTGTATATATATATATATATATATATATATATATACATAGATATATATATATATATATATATATATATATACACACACATAGTCATGGCTGTAAATGTTGGCACCCCTGAAATTTGTCAAGAAAATTAAGTATTTCTCACAGAAAAGGATTGCAGTAACACATGTTTTGCTATACACATGATTATTCCCTTTGTGTGTATTGGAACTAAACCAAAAAAGGGAGGAAATAAAGCAAATTAGACATAATGTCACACCAAACTCCAAAAATGGTCTGGACAAAAATATTGGCACCCTCAACTTAATATTTGGTTGCACACGCTTTGGAAAAAATAACTGAAATCAGTGGGTTCCTATAACCATCAAGAAGCTTCTTACACCTCTCAGCCGGAATATTGGACTACTCTTCCTTTGCAAACTGCTCCATCTCTCTTATTGGAAGGGAGCCTTTTCCCAACAGCAATTTTAAGATCTCTCCACAGGTGTTCAATGGGATTTAGATCTGGACTCATTGTTGGCCACTTCAGAACTCTCAAGCGCTTTGTTGCCATCCATTTTTGGGTGCTTTTTGACTTATGTTTGGTGTCATTGTCCTGCTGGAAGACCCAAGGTCTTGGATGCAAACCCAGCTTTCTGACACTGGGCTGTGTAATCCTTAGATTTAATTATGCCTTGCACACATTCAAGGCACCCAGTGCCAGAGGCAGCAAAACAACCCCAAAACATCATTGAACCTCCACCACATTTCACTGTAGGTACTGTGTTTTTTTCCGTTTTCGGTAAACAGTAGAATGATGTGATTTACCAAAAAGCTCTTGATTTTGACTTACTCAAGTTAATCTTGGCAAAATGTAGTCTTTTTATGTCTCTGTGTCAGCAGTGGGGTCCTCCTGGATCTCCTGCCATAGCGTTTCATTTCATTTAAATGTCGACGGATAGTTCTCGCTGACACGGATGCTCCCTGAGCCTGCAGGACAGCTTGAATATCTTTGGAAATTGTATGAGGCTGCTTATCCACCATCCGGACTACTTTTTTCTTCCGTCCACGTCCAGGGAGATTAGCTACAGTGCCATGAAACTTCTTCATAATGTTGCGCACTGTGTGCAAAGCCACATCTAGATTTTTGGAGATGGACTTGTAACCTTGAGATTGTTGATATTTTTCCACAATTTTGGTTCTCAAGTCCTCAGAGAGTTCTCTTCTCCTCTTTCTGTTGTCCATGCTTAGTGTGGCACACACAGACACACAATGCAAAGACTAAGTGAACTTATCTCCTTTTTATCTGCTTTCAGGTGTGATTTTTATATTGCCCACACCCATTGTTAATATTAAATTAATGGATTATTGATTACATTACAACTGTGTATTTGTAGCTGAGAAATACATGAGGACAACATGAAAATATATCAACTGTAAATACCAACACTTGAGTAATATCTTTCTAGAAACTGCTGGAATTACTTGTAACTAGTGAAAGATATATAACATGACTTTATAATTCTCTCGGATCTGACACCATTTTGTGGACTACACACTCAGGGGGAGATTTATCAAAACCTATCTAGAGGAAAAGTTGCTGAGTTGCCCATAGCAACCAATCAGATCGCTTCTTAAATTTTTCACATGCCTTTTCAAAAAATGAAAGAAGCGATCTGCTCGCTCCGGGTCTGATTACTAGCGATCACGGGGACGAAGCATAGTGGAGTCACGGCTCCGCCCCGTGTGACATCATGCTCTGCCCCCTCAATGCAAGCCTATGGAGGAGGCGTGACAGCTGTCACGCCCCCTCCATAGGCTTGCATTGAGGGGGCGGAGCCGTGACATCACTATGCTCCGTCCTCGTGATCGCTAGTAATCAGACCCGGAGCGAGCAAGCTCCGGGGGCTGATTCTAACGGGGTGCGGCGTGGAAGATCACGTGGGATCCCCGCGATCAGGCATCTTATCCCCTATCCTTTGGATAGGAGGGATAAGATGTCTTAGTGCCGGAGTACCCCTTTAAATACACACATAAAAACTCTCAATTCTGTGGAGCATCTCTAGTTTCTACATACACAGGAATCTCCATTAGAGCTTTTTATAGCTGTCATTTAACCAACCCCCAAGGAGAAAAATTCTGTTACCTAGAAACAAAAATAGTACAGATGTAGCTCTGCTGCCGATCATATCTGCTCATTACATCTCAATGCTATTTTTAGTCTTTCGTAAGATTTAGATTTATCCAAAGCATATTTCATTCCCATTATTATACAGGATCCCCCCTCCATCATCTTTGCTCAGTCCCAGATTCCCTGGCCCAGATTTATCAGAATGTCTACGGTAGAGCTATTTTCCCACGTTTATTTGGGTGGTGGGTTTGACTAGCGTGCATCTTATTTATCAAGAAGGTGCAGCAGAATGATGAATTTTGCGCAGCTCTGCTGTGGTGGGAAAAGCTCTACCACATACACTTTTTCTAGACGCTTGTGAGGGAGGGAAGTAGACACTTTCCCGGGTCCTGAATTTAGCAGGATAGGTGTTTTTACTTACTTTCACAGAGCTGCCGGGACATTTTTACTTGCATTTTAGACGTTACAATCAAATTTGATTGCAGTGTCTAAGGGGTTAAAGCCGGGCATCACTGTGATCGGTGATTTCTGGCATTAGAGATGGGCCCTGGTGGCAGATAGCCGCCAGGACCACCCAGCTATAACCCGTGCTCTGCTCCTGAGTTCGTGTCATAGAAGGGGAGTGGGATGCTGTCGTCCACAAGAGGTTAAAGGTTGAATTGCAGAAGGTAGAAATTATTCTCACGCCTACTGGTAGGTGGTGTAGCTTTACACCTAAAAAAGTACCTTTGCGCACAAAATAGCGACTTTTGACAAATGTCGCAAATGATAAATAAGTGACCACTGCATGGTCAAAGAAAAAAAGTTCTACGGGTAGGCAAAAAGAGTGAAACGGTCTATATCAAAAGACCCATAAAAGTCGTTAAATATGCTGCATGCGCCTGAAATGCGCCAAAACATAGACAAAAAAATGCTCTAAAAGCAATGATAAATCTCCCCCTCTATGTCTTGTGTTCTGTATATTTTAAGACTATCCAATATGTATTTGTAATGTCCCAGTACAGGACATGGTCCTGCACTACACTTGACCTGGGGGCTCTCCTGAAGTGTCTCCCTTGCTGTTGCTTTAATGTTATTTATTGTACTATATGTATAGTCAGTATACTAATGTATAGACAGTATAAAGGACCTTTGGAAAACTAATGTAATTGTCTAAAGGACCTCTAAGATGTTACATGTTATGTTATTACATGTTACCCAGAGAGCACCAGTGAAGTACATGACCTGCAGCTTGACCTATGGGGTGCTGGCTCACCTTATAAAAAGGGGAGCCATAGCAAACTCTTTCTACCATCATTGCTTCCGAGGAACAGTAGAGACCAGATGTCTCAGTGCTAGTGTTCAGCTACCTGGAAGGCCTCAAATCTACAGTCACTTCCAGTAAGTCAAGTCTATGTCAAGTCTAACTCAATTATCTTAACTATATTACAAGTATAATTGTGCCCAGCAAGCTACAAAGTCCTTCTGTGTTCCTGGCCACCTCTCTGGGATTCTGCCCGAGCTGTAGAGACTGTAACAACTGTCTGACCTCAGTAAAGCCTCTGTTAAACTATAACCTGGTTGTGGATTCTCATTTCACTGCCTAGCCATTGGGATAGCGGAGATATCATTTGGGTGGTTCCCGATACCCAAAAACCACTCTGGTGTCATGAACATTAGGGGTTGATAACACCTTGCCCCTGGGGTTAATACCATCTGCCCAATCCACCTACATCGCTACACCCCGTGATCCTGCCATTCACCGTGGCTCACCACATATTTATGCAAAAATGCAATCAGTATCTATGTATAGATCCATAATTGACATAAATAGGACCTGCCCTATGGTTTAAAAAATAAAACTTGTCAAGAATACTTCATATTAAACATCCTGCACCGTGATTTTTGCCAGCTTTTGTGCCAGGAATTACTTTGCTGAATTTCACAGTGGATCAGCGATGCCGAGCAGAAATTATTCATATTTGGCACATATGCCAGTGGCAATCTGATTTAGACAAAAGCACTGTCCCATTAAGAGATGGGAGCTCTCTGGGGGATTTCTTCTGAAGATTCAACATGTTCAATCTTGTGCCAGAATCCAATTCCTTGTTGGAAGCTTTGTTGCAGAACTTCCAGCACGTGAACAGAGCAGCAGAATCCCATTGAGATCAAGGAGAGGCTTCTGCAACCGGAATCTGCATGGAATATCCATAGTGTGCAAAAGCCTTTATTGTATGTAACTTTTTTTTTTTACTGAAAATCTAGTTAGCTCTACTTCACGCAATAGTATAAAAAAACACATGATGAAATAGTGCATTTAAAAAAAAGTGCACAAATTTATCATACACTGTGTGACAATATCATATATTTTGCACACAGGACAAAGTGCAAGTTGAAAAATAGGGTATAAAAAGATGTAAATGATAAATTCTCCCTCAATGTATTTTATATGTGGTGTGAAAGTTTTATAACTGTATTTTATTGTATTCCTCTTTGTGAAATATTGTAGTCTATGCTATTCCACACAAAAACACACTAGCTTGGCCTTTGCCACAAGACCCAGTGGTTGTAGTAATTATGTAGAAAAAAAAATAACTAAACAAATGGTGCTCTAAATGAAGTTCCTACGGTACATATATATTGTGTTTGTCACGATGCCGGCTGGCAGGTAGTGGATCCTCTGTGCCAGAGAGGGATTGGCGTGGACCGTGCTAGTGGATCGGTTCTAAGTCACTACTGGTTTTCACCAGAGCCCGCCGCAAAGCGGGATGGTCTTGCTGCGGCGGTAGTGACCAGGTCGTATCCACTAGCAACGGCTCAACCTCTCTGGCTGCTGAAGATAGGCGCGGTACAAGGGAGTAGACAGAAGCAAGGTCGGACGTAGCAGAAGGTCGGGGCAGGCAGCAAGGATCGTAGTCAGGGGCAACGGCAGGAGGTCTGGAACACAGGCTAGGAACACACAAGGAAACGCTTTCACTGGCACGATGGCAACAAGATCCGGCGAGGGAGTGAAGGGGAAGTGAGGTGATATAGGGAAGTGCACAGGTGATAACACTAATTGGAACCACTGCGCCAATCAGCGGCGCAGTGGCCCTTTAAATCGCAAAGACCCGGCGCGCGCGCGCCCTAGGGAGCGGGGCCGCGCGCGCCGGGACAGGACTGACGGAGAGCGAGTCAGGTACGGGAGCCGGGGTGCGCATCGCGAGCGGGCGCTACCCGCATCGCGAATCGCATCCCGGCTGGAGGCGGTATCGCAGCGCCCCGGGTCAGTGGAACTGACCGGAGCGCTGCAGTGAGGAGAGTGTAGCGAGCGCTCCGGGGAGGAGCGGGGACCCGGAGCGCTCGGCGTAACAGTACCCCCCCCCTTGGGTCTCCCCCTCTTCTTGGAGCCTGAGAACCTGAGGACCAGACTTTTGTCCAGGATATTGTCCTCAGGTTCCCAGGACCTCTCTTCTGGACCACAACCCTCCCAATCCACTAAAAAGAAGGTTTTCCCTCTGACCTTTTTTGATGCTAAAATCTCTTTGACGGAGAAGATGTCCGAGGAGCCGGAGACAGGAGTGGGAGGAACAGATTTGGGAGAGAAACGGTTAATGATAAGTGGTTTAAGAAGAGAAACGTGAAAGGCATTAGGAATACGAAGAGAAGGAGGAAGAAGAAGTTTGTAAGAGACAGGATTAATCTGGCGCAAAATTTTGAAAGGACCAAGATAGCGTGGTCCCAACTTATAGCTAGGGACACGGAAGCGGACATATTTAGCGGAGAGCCATACCTTGTCTCCAGGGGAAAAAATGGGAGGAGCTCTTCTTTTCTTATCCGCGAATTTCTTCATGCGTGATGAAGCCTGTAAGAGAGAATTTTGGGTCTCTCTCCATATGATGGAAAGATCACGAGAAATTTCATCCACAGCGGGCAGACCAGAGGGCAAGGGGGTAGGGAGGGGAGGAAGAGGGTGACGGCCGTACACCACGAAAAATGGGGATTTGGAGGAAGATTCAGAGACTCTGAAATTATACGAGAATTCGGCCCAAGGTAGAAGATCTGCCCAGTCATCCTGGCGGGAGGAAACAAAATGTCGTAAATAATCACCCAAGACCTGGTTAATTCTTTCTACTTGTCCATTGGATTGAGGATGATATGCAGAAGAAAAATTTAATTTAATCTTGAGTTGTTTACAGAGAGCCCTCCAGAATTTAGACACGAATTGGACGCCTCTATCCGAGACGATCTGCGTAGGCAACCCGTGAAGACGAAAAATGTGTACAAAAAATTGTTTAGCCAACTGAGGCGCTGAAGGAAGACCAGGAAGAGGGATGAAATGTGCCATTTTGGAGAATCGATCAACGACCACCCAAATAACAGTGTTGCCATGGGATGGGGGTAAGTCAGTAATAAAATCCATACCAATCAGAGACCAAGGCTGTTCGGGGACAGGCAGAGGATGAAGAAACCCAGCGGGCTTCTGGCGAGGAGTCTTATCCCGGGCACAGATAGTGCAGGCTCGCACAAAGTCCACCACATCAGTCTCTAGAGTCGGCCACCAATAGAAGCGAGAGATGAGTTGCACAGATTTCTTGATGCCCGCATGACCTGCGAGATGGGAGGAGTGACCCCATTTGAGGATTCCGAGGCGTTGGCGTGGAGAAACAAAGGTCTTTCCTGGAGGAGTTTGCCTGATGGAGGCTGGAGAAGTGGAAATCAGGCAGTCAGGAGGAATGATGTGTTGAGGAGAGAGTTCAACTTCAGAAGCATCTGAGGAACGAGAGAGAGCATCGGCCCTAATGTTCTTATCGGCAGGCCGAAAGTGAATTTCAAAATTAAATCGGGCAAAGAACAGAGACCACCTGGCCTGACGAGGATTCAGCCGTTGGGCAGACTGGAGGTAGGAGAGGTTCTTGTGATCGGTGTAAATAATAACTGGAAATCTTGATCCCTCCAGCAGATGCCTCCATTCCTCAAGTGCTAATTTAATGGCTAGAAGCTCTCGATCCCCGATGGAGTAGTTCCTCTCCGCCGGAGAGAAGGTCCTAGAAAAAAAACCACAAGTAACAGCATGCCCGGAAGAGTTTTTTTGTAGAAGGACAGCTCCAGCTCCCACTGAGGAGGCATCAACCTCCAATAGGAAGGGTTTAGATGGGTCAGGTCTGGAGAGCACGGGAGCCGAAGAAAAGGCAGACTTGAGCCGTTTAAAGGCGTCTTCCGCTTGAGGAGGCCAAGACTTGGGATCGGCATTTTTTTTGGTTAAAGCCACAATAGGAGCCACAACGGTAGAAAAATGTGGAATAAATTGCCTGTAATAATTGGCGAACCCCAAAAAACGTTGGATGGCACGGAGTCCGGAGGGGCGTGGCCAATCTAAGACGGCAGAGAGTTTGTCTGGATCCATTTGTAGTCCCTGGCCAGAGACCAAGTATCCTAGGAAAGGAAGAGATTGGCATTCAAACAGACATTTCTCTATTTTGGCATAGAGTTGATTGTCACGAAGTCTCTGAAGAACCATACGGACATGCTGGCGGTGTTCTTCTAGATTGGCAGAAAAAATCAGGATATCGTCCAGATATACAACAACACAGGAGTATAGGAGATCACGAAAAACTTCATTAACAAAGTCTTGGAAGACGGCAGGGGCGTTGCACAGGCCAAAGGGCATGACCAGATACTCAAAGTGTCCATCTCTGGTGTTAAATGCCGTTTTCCATTCATCCCCCTCTCTGATGCGGATGAGATTATAAGCACCTCTTAAGTCCAGTTTGGTAAAAATGTGGGCACCTTGGAGGCGATCAAAGAGTTCAGAGATGAGGGGTAGGGGGTAGCGGTTCTTAACCGTGATTTTATTAAGACCGCGGTAGTCAATGCAAGGACGTAGAGAGCCATCTTTTTTGGACACAAAGAAAAATCCGGCTCCGGCAGGAGAGGAGGATTTACGGATAAAGCCCTTTTTTAAATTTTCCTGGACGTATTCAGACATGGCAAGAGTCTCTGGGACGGACAGAGGATAGATTCTGCCCCGGGGTGGAGTAGTGCCCGGGAGGAGGTCAATAGGACAATCATAAGGCCTGTGAGGAGGTAGAGTCTCAGCTTGTTTTTTGCAAAAAACGTCCGCAAAGTCCATATAGGCCTTAGGGAGACCGGCTACAGGAGGAACCACAGAGTCACGGCAAGGGTTACTGGGAACCGGTTTTAGGCAGTCCTTGGAACAAGAGGGCCCCCAACTCCTGATCTCCCCAGTGGACCAATCCAGGGTTGGGGAATGGAGTTGAAGCCAGGGAAGTCCAAGGAGAATTTCAGAAGTGCAATTGGGGAGGACCAAAAGTTCAATCCTCTCGTGATGAGATCCGATGCACATTAGAAGGGGCTCCGTGCGGAAACGTATGGTACAGTCCAATCTTTCATTGTTTACACAATTGATGTAGAGAGGTCTGGCGAGACTGGTCACTGGGATGTTGAACCTGTTGACGAGAGAGGCCAAAATAAAATTTCCTGCAGATCCGGAGTCCAAGAAGGCCACAGCAGAGAAGGAGAAGGCAGAGGCAGACATCCGCACAGGCACAGTAAGACGTGGAGAAGCAGAGTAGACATCAAGGACTGTCTCACCTTTGTGCGGAGTCAGCGTACGTCTTTCCAGGCGGGGAGGACGGATAGGACAATCCTTCAGGAAGTGTTCGGTACTAGCACAGTACAGGCAGAGATTCTCCATGCAGCGTCGTGTCCTCTCTTGAGGTGTCAGGCGAGACCGGTCGACCTGCATAGCCTCCACGGCGGGAGGCACAGGAACAGATTGCAGGGGACCAGAGGAGAGAGGAGCCGGGGAGAAGAAACGCCTCGTGCGAACAGAGTCCATATCCTGGCGGAGCTCCTGACGCCTTTCGGAAAAACGCATGTCAATGCGAGTGGCTAGGTGAATGAGTTCATGTAGATTAGCAGGGATTTCTCGTGCGGCCAGAACATCTTTAATGTTGCTGGATAGGCCTTTTTTAAAGGTCGCGCAGAGTGCCTCATTATTCCAGGATAATTCTGAAGCAAGAGTACGGAATTGTACGGCATACTCGCCAACGGAAGAATTACCCTGGACCAGGTTCAACAGGGCAGTCTCAGCAGAAGAGGCTCGGGCAGGTTCCTCAAAGACACTTCGAATTTCCGAGAAGAAGGAGTGTACAGAGGCAGTGACGGGGTCATTGCGGTCCCAGAGCGGTGTGGCCCAAGACAGGGCTTTTCCAGACAGAAGGCTGACTACGAAAGCCACCTTAGACCTTTCAGTGGGGAACTGGTCCGACATCATCTCCAAGTGCAATGAACATTGGGAAAGAAAGCCACGGCAAAACTTAGAGTCCCCATCAAATTTATCCGGCAAGGATAGTCGTAGTCCAGAAGCGGCCACTCGCTGCGGAGGAGGTGCAGGAGCTGGCGGAGGAGATGATTGCTGGAGCTGTGGTAGTAACTGTTGTAGCATAACAGTCAGTTGAGACAGCTGTTGGCCTTGTTGCGCTATCTGTTGTGACTGCTGGGCGACCACCGTGGTGAGGTCAGCGACAACTGGCAGAGGAACTTCAGCGGGATCCATGGCCGGATCTACTGTCACGATGCCGGCTGGCAGGTAGTGGATCCTCTGTGCCAGAGAGGGATTGGCGTGGACCGTGCTAGTGGATCGGTTCTAAGTCACTACTGGTTTTCACCAGAGCCCGCCGCAAAGCGGGATGGTCTTGCTGCGGCGGTAGTGACCAGGTCGTATCCACTAGCAACGGCTCAACCTCTCTGGCTGCTGAAGATAGGCGCGGTACAAGGGAGTAGACAGAAGCAAGGTCGGACGTAGCAGAAGGTCGGGGCAGGCAGCAAGGATCGTAGTCAGGGGCAACGGCAGGAGGTCTGGAACACAGGCTAGGAACACACAAGGAAACGCTTTCACTGGCACGATGGCAACAAGATCCGGCGAGGGAGTGAAGGGGAAGTGAGGTGATATAGGGAAGTGCACAGGTGATAACACTAATTGGAACCACTGCGCCAATCAGCGGCGCAGTGGCCCTTTAAATCGCAAAGACCCGGCGCGCGCGCGCCCTAGGGAGCGGGGCCGCGCGCGCCGGGACAGGACTGACGGAGAGCGAGTCAGGTACGGGAGCCGGGGTGCGCATCGCGAGCGGGCGCTACCCGCATCGCGAATCGCATCCCGGCTGGAGGCGGTATCGCAGCGCCCCGGGTCAGTGGAACTGACCGGAGCGCTGCAGTGAGGAGAGTGTAGCGAGCGCTCCGGGGAGGAGCGGGGACCCGGAGCGCTCGGCGTAACAGTGTTAGGTGGTGTAAAAAGTACCATTCACCTGGTAGTGTTGCGCTGTGGGCACAACACCAAGGAAGGCCTTGACACAACTAACTGGTGTGCCTGCAGGATCACAAGATCAGACCAACGTTAAGCCACTGCCACCAAAGGAGGTTGGCGGTATCGATAAATGTCCAAGAAGTCCAAAGCGAACCCCCGGAGAATCCTCCCCACTCACAAAGAACTCTCGGGGACAATGGAGGTTAAATCTAAGGTGCTCTCATTAATGTTACTATCCCATGTTTTTATCCCAAATGTCCTCCAGAGTTTGTCCTGAGTTTGGAGGATTTGCCAAGGGTTCGCTTTTGACCCAGTGTTTGCATGTACTCTTGGTGAATGGGACCCAAGAAGTATGTTCTGTATATGCTTAAAAGGTTTGTCCAGCAAAAACTAACTTTACCCCTATCCACAGGATCGGGCACAGCTAGCTGATCACAGGGAGCCTGACCGCTGGGACCCCCCATGATGTCTGGAATGGGACCCCGGCTCTCGGTGAGGAGTGTGTGCGGTAATGATAAATCCTGCTCATTTCTATATGCAGGTATTCTATGAAAGGATTGTCTGTGATAAGAAAAAAAGAGGATGTGTAATATCTATAAAATGCAATACTCTTGTTCATGACCTGTGTTTGGTATTTGGTATTGCCAGAAATGCTCACTCATTTCTTAACTGTTGAGGACAAGAAAGCGTTAAAAACTGATATCTGGTCTAAGGCAGGCAGATGGGAGCAAAACATAAACTATGAATGTGGCTGATTTAAAACGAAAAAGTTATGATAGGGAAATAGCCAGGGAGCAATACAAACCAGAATAGATCATGGAGACAGAAACATATCTTTAAGTTTCAAAAAATAGTGCAAGTAGTACCCAAATGTCAAGGTCAAATATGAATTAGCAATAATGATGTAAAAAATATGAATAATGTAATTTATAATACATAAGGTGATCAGCAGATCAGGGACAGCAAAGCAGTGAGAATGGCCATTCACAGTACAGGCAGTAACTGCTTAAATAATAGTATGGCAGAGAAAGTTAAGAAATATCCAAAATATAAATCATAGTATGTAAGGGGTCCAGCAGACCACGGACAAAGCATTCATTCAGATCATCCCATTAAAAAATACCTAAACTGGATGGACAACTCCTTAAATTGGCACAATTGGCAAAAAAGTATTGATTGAACTGCCGATCAGTAGAATGAGTTTAGAAAGTGTCATGGCTCATGGCTCTGTGTCACATGACCGAAAGTCTCATATGTCATTGAGACGTAAAACGTTTTGATCAGTAGGGGTCTGAGATTTCAGACCCTGACTGAGCACTAGAACAAGTTAGGAAAGTCTGTGCTAAGTGGGGTCACACCCCGCTCCGTGTCATGTGACTGAGACTCCCAATGCATGTCTATGGGACTGTCTTGCTCATAAAGGCAAAGAGTGGAGAGAGAATTGCACAGTATTGTTCTTCTATTCCTGTTCGTTCTAGTGATCAATTTTTATATTGGCCGGTACATTTTAAGAATAAATACTAAATCTTATTAAATGATTCATTATTATCCCATATTTTCCCCTAGACCCAATAAAAAAATATCAGTGACTTATTTAGCATGAAATGATAAACTGAAATAACAAATACAAAAATTATCCAAATAAACATTCATGTAAGATCCCCTGCTCTGCATCCATTAGGCAATACAATGTTCAGCAAAACACATGAATAATGATTTTGCACGCGACCAAATTCAGATGTGTTCTACAGAATATTGTTAGTCCAGTTATCCTATGAATAATAAGTAAGCAGTGCATCGTGCAGTATGTGTGACCCATGTATTATTCACATTTAAACAACAAGCCCTATTCCCGACAATCAAATGAGAAATCCAAATCAAGGTTGACGTTCTGAATTCCCTTAAATGGTATTTCTATTTTTGCCTATGACCTTGTAGCCTTGTGTGAATCACAACTACTGGCAAGCTGCTTCACTGTATATATAAGCCTCTTTGCCTCAAATATATAGAATCCAGTCATCTTGTGTAACTACAACATTGCTGGAAAGTAAAGATGGAAATTCAGAGTTGGCACCAAAATAACTAATTATTTGGCTGAAGGATAATAGGTTACATGAATATTTCAGGACAGCTTAACTATCTCTATAGCTGTAATGTCATTTTTATTATTGTGGGACCATAATCTGGAACCTTTAAAACTACAGAATAATGATATGGTGTCATGTTTACCAAAAAGTACAATGTGTAGAAACAGAAGCCCCCAAAAGTTACAAAATGGCATTTTTCTTTTATAATCTCACCTCACAAATATGTAATTTTTTTGTTTTGCCACATATCATTTATAAAATAAGTCACATAATTACAAAGTACAATTGGTAATGCAAAAAACAAGCCCTTATATGGGTCTGTAGGTGCAAAATTGCTGGGTCCTTAAGGCAAAAATGAGCTGAGTCCTTAAGGGGTTAAAATAGCAAAATTACCCCATATCCAGGCGTCCTTTTGATAGGGGATAAGATGTTATTTACCGCAGTACCCCTTTAACCCGTCCAGGACTAAGGCGTTCACCAGCAGAGAATGGGTTAAACCCCATGGGTCCCAGCATTAACTCTTTAGACGCCACAATCAAAGTTGATCGTGGTGTCTAAAATGAAAGTGAAACTCTCCCGGCAGCTCATCGGAGCTGATCGAGACTATTGCGACATAATCGCGATGTCCCGATCACCTTACCGGACGATGAGAGGTTCCTCACCTGCCTCTCCGTCATTCAATCGGCGATCTACTGCTCCATGCCTGTTAATAAAAGTGAATGAACCCCTTCCCTATTAAAAGTTTAAATCACCCCCCTTCCTTATTAAAGTTTGAATCACCCCCCTTTTCCCATTTTTTATATAAAATAATGTAATAAAAAATAAAAATAATCATATGTGGTACTACCGCGTGTGTAAATGTCCGAACTATTAAAATATGAGGTTAGCTAAACCACACGGTCGATGGCGTACACGTAAAAAAATACCATAATTGTGCATTTTTGGTCACTTCATATGCCATAAAAATATTCATAAAAAGCGATAAAAAAGTCCCATTAAAACAAAAACTAACTACAGAACAGTACACAAAAAATGAGCCCTTATATAGCCCCATATAAGGGGGAAAAAAAGTTATAGGGGTCAGAAGATGACAATTTCAAAAGGGTACTCCGGTGGAAAACTTCTTTTTTTATTTTTTTATTTATTTTTTTAAAACAACTGGTGCCAGAAATGCAAACAGATTTGTAAATGACTTCTATTAAAAAAATCTTATTCCTTCCAGTACTTATTAGCTGTTGAATACTACAGAGGAAATTATTTTCTTTTTGGAACACAGCTTTCTGCTGACATCTCTGTCCATTTTAAGAGCTGTCCAGAGTAGGAGAAAATCCCCATAGCAAACATATGCTGCTCTGGTCAGTTCCTAAAATGGACAGAGATGTCAGCAGAGAGCACTGTGCTTGTGATGTCAGCAGAGAGCACTGTGTTCCAAAAAGAAAAGAATTTCCTGTGTAGTATTCAGTAGCTAATAAGTACTGGAAGGATTAAGATTTTTTAATAGAGGTAATTTACAAATCTGTTTAACTTTCTAGCACTAGTTGATTTAAAAAAAAGTTTTCCACTGGAGTACCCCTTTAAGTGTTAATGTCATGCCATCATAAAAAGAACTTGTTGATATCTGAGGAAATAGTCGGACACAGATGTGAATTGTATTGAATGGCTTTGTCTACAATTCACCAGGTCATAGTTTTGATATTTTTGATCATTTTCAAATTTTTTAATAATTAATATTTTGTATAACCATAATTCATAATTATTACCACACAACAAAATGGAGGAACTGCTGAGATATGATTGATGAGATGATTGTAAGATGACTTGGTCCTTAAGTACCAGGACTCAAGGGCGTATCTGTACGCCTTTGGTCCTGGACAAGTTAAGCTCAACTGAACTAAATGTAAAAATGGCTAGTAATTCCCATTCATTAAGTCTTCAATTAAATTTCCTTAAAAGCAAGGCCCTTTTTTGTCTATTTACAAAATGGCAGCAGGCAAGTATGGCCTACCCAATGACTGTCTGTGGCCAATATGTTATGAAGGTCAGTTATCCTATGTACTATTTGACAAGCCCAGTTGTTGTATGCCAGCCAGTCTCCAGAGGTTTCCCACTAGAGGTGAAGGTTATGTTAACACAAAAGGGGCAGGAGCACTGTCAAATTAACAACAAAGCCCAAACAATACTATGTCTGGTATTATGATAATTAATATGTAAGCAACGTCATACAACTTTTTACTCCATTTTCACACATTTTTATCCTGAACCTTCTTTGAAGAACCCTATGGGGTCCTGAAATTAAATTGACAAACACTGGTATACAATATTGCATGTTAATGTGGTACATCCTTACATTAGGTAATATGAGTTGCAAACATCTGTAGATACTAATCTTTTTCACCATATGGTTTTGCCACTTTGACATCATTATAGTAACATTTATTACAGATTTCTATGTAGTACACTGCCAGGAAATACAAGATTGTGTCAGATCAAATGTCTCTTAATAAATGAGCCATATGTCAAGTTCTAGCTCACAAGAAAGGGATACATATACATGTCATTACTTAAAACAAAATCATTAAATAGAAAACCATTTGTGATTTTAAGGGTAGACTTTACCTTATTCTCAATTTTATGGCAGTTTTTCATTCTCTGGTTTTAGAAATGCATGCCTCTGTGATTTTACATATTTAAGGACAGGAGCAAACATTCAGATGAATGAAGTTGTCTGAAAATATATAAATACTAAATCAAAACAAAAAAAAAGACAAACAATCATTTTTATTTCTGTGCAAAACTGACAAACTTTGTACCAATGTAAAAATGGAAAAATAAAAAGAAAGTTACGGCCAATGTCTTTTTTTTTTTTACTTAGAAGCAGAAGATCAATCCGTAACATGTGGATATGCGACCATAACATTTGTTTTTTCTCTTCATAGAATATAATCCTCGACTAACACTTGTCCGGTCCACTATATAACATCCCACTATATAACAGTCCATTATATAACAGAATTCTATGGATTTAGCAAACATAGTACTAGAGATAGGTGCATGAAGCAAAGAGGGACACAGCTGCCATCTAAAAGAAGAACTTAATGTTTACCAGGTTATGCCTGTGTAATTATGTTTCTTCCATCTCTGCATATAAAATGCATGTGAATACATAAGT
Organism: Hyla sarda; assembly: GCF_029499605.1. Lineage (NCBI taxonomy): Eukaryota > Metazoa > Chordata > Amphibia > Anura > Hylidae > Hyla > Hyla sarda. The sequence continues at coordinate 153,962,573 of NC_079193.1, read as the reverse complement.
ATTTTTCAAAAGGTTGAGTAGTAGACATTATCTAACTTTCTAATATGTTTCTTGTTGAACCTTAGTCCCTTAGTACTCGTTTGGGAACTGAGGCATCCAAAGTCCTCAACATGAAAGAGATTAGTTCTCGGAGCTGAATTTCGACAGTAAGTATTTTTAAATGTAGAGCTCAAATCTAGTGCTTAAACCCACCAGAATAAAAAAAAGGGCTCCTTTATTTTACACTTATGGTAATTTTGTTCCTGTTGTGAAAAAAGTGCAGAAACTCAGTTCCCATGCGTCCCTGCAGGAATGGAGCCCTGGTAGTGACACTAACTGCTAAAGACATCCTGTGCCCTCATGTGTTGCCTCTCATGGATTCCAGCTGACAATTTTCAAAAGGATAATGCTCGCCCACACACAGCAAGGGTTTTCCCATGGGTTTATAATGAGCCAACTTTAGCAACTTATGGTTTTGCAGGATCTACAGGCCAAGCTGCAATATCTGTGAGCAAATGCACTGCAGG